>NC_089673.1:825000-1148928 GCF_037042795.1 Molothrus aeneus
CCTGGATCCCTGGCAGTGCCCAAGGCCAGGCTGGACACTGGGGCTTGGAGCAGCCTGGGACAGGGGAAGGTGTCCCTGCCATGGCAGGGGTGGGAATTAAATGATCCTTAAGGTCCCTTCCATCCAAACCATTCCAGGATTCTCTTAGGCAATGGATGGAGATGAGGCAGAGCCTGGAAGAGGCAGAGAGTGGGAAGTCAGGAAGAGCCATCAGATCCGAGGATGAGGGAATGGTTTGGGTTTCCTGCTCCCTCTGCACCCTGTGGAAAAGAGGAATTTATAAAAAGGTGGAAAAGTGAAGACAGGAGAACTTCAGAGTCCAATTCCTCCCAGCCCCCAAACTGACAACTCTGCCAGAGTTTGGGAGTTGGGCCCAACAAATCCAGGCAGAATGTTCTGGGAGAATGAGGGGGAATGGTCTGGCTGCCTCTGGATGTGCCAGGGAATGAGCAGGAGGAGAGGCAGAGTTTCCTGGCGCAGGGCAGGGGGAATCCCCATCCCTGAGGGGCTTCATCCGTGTGGATGTGACATCTGGGGACATGGGGCAGTGGTGGCCTCAGTCTCAGAGGGCTTTTCCAACTTTTAGAATTCCATAATTCCACGTTATTGGGGATTTTGCACGTGAACCACAGCTCCAGCCCATCCAGGGGAAGCAGGAGTGGGAGCAAACCTGGGATGAGGCTCTGGAGAGGCTGCCCTGGACTTTTTATGGATCTGCAGGAGGTCTCAGTGCTGCTGTTCCTGTTGGATTTGCAAAGAAGGATCCTGGAGCTCCAAAATCCCAATTTTCCCTGGGCACTCATGGGTCCTGTAACACCCCTGAGCTCTGCCCCAAGGGGCTGGAAGGGTCAAATTCATCCCTGAAAACCAATTCCTCAGGAAGGGAGCAAATGGGAAGGAACAGGCAGGATGGGAAAGGAGCTGGAGAGGCAAACAGACAATTCCAGCACCAATTCCTGGGAGCAGTTCCAGCATCATTAAGTGGGAGCTGGGATAAGCCAGCCATGGCTGCTCTGGGATTTTCAGCATTCCACAAGGGCTGGAGCTGCTTGGGATGGGAATTCCAAGAAAGCTGCTGCTGCTGCTGGAGGTCTCCTTAAGGAAGGGAGGGTTCTGGTTCTGGTTTCATTGGGAACCCAGCCCAGGTGGGGATGTTTAGGGAGAGCTTGGATCCTTCCTTGGGATCGCTGGAGTTTGGTGCCATCAGCCACGTGGGGTCTGGGCAGGAATTGGTGCTGGATCCATCCCAGAGCCAGAGGGGAATGGGGCAGGGAAAAGTTCTTCCCCAGAGGTGCTGGCACTGCCCAGGGAATGGTGTGAGCTGAGCCAGGGGCATCTGGGATATGGAGATCAGGGAAAGGTTCTTCCCCCAGAGGTGCTGGCACTGCCCAGGCTCCCCAGGGAATGGTCCCAGAGCTCCAGGAGGGTTTGGACACGGACACCACCCCAGGGATGCCCAGGGTGGGATTGTTGGGATCCTGGGGGATTGTTGGGATCCTGGGCAGGAGCAGGGACTGGACTCAATCCTTGTGGGACCCCTCCCAACCTGGGATATTCCAGGGTTTTATCAAACTGCTCCAAGCTCTGCTGGGATCATCTCCACCACGTTTCCCTGTTTGAGAAAATGAAACAGGCAGGGAAATCAGGGATAGCACTTCCAGGTAATTGAAGGAGTAAGCTCTGGCTGTGGGCAGATGCTCCGTGCCAGGAGCAGTGTGGAAAGGCAGGAATGTGGCCAGGGAAGGGCTGTGGCAGGAGCTGATCCTCCCCTGCCCCAGGGTCTCTTCCCTCCAGGTTTTCCAAGCTCACCCCCTCTTTTCCTGGTGTTTGGGACATGCAGTATCCATCCAGCTTCCAAGGAGTCAAATGAATTTTTTCCTTCCCCTTTTAGCACCTGCCAGCTGGGAATCCCGGTAATCCTGGAGAAAGCCGGGATCAGGAGGGCTAGAAAAGCATTTAATTCATTAATTAATTATTAATGACTGCAAAAGGGCCAGGCTGGGAGTCTGTCACCCTCAATTAGAGGCTGGAACTGGATTTCTCTATGCAGGAGCAGGAGGAAGAGCCCTGGGGAAGCTGCCAGGGAGCACAAATCGTGCAGGATCCAAGGGCAGGGATGTTCCTGCTGCCTTTTCCCTGCTTTTCCAGCTGCTTTGCTGTGGTTTGTTCCCACTTTGGGGGCAGCAGGGGAGGGTGGATGTGGCATTTACATTCTCTGAACAGAGAGAGACATCATTGTCTCTCACGGGATTTTTCCTGGAGAAGCACAGAGAGAAGAAGAGAAAAACAATTCTTATATCTATTCTCTGTTCCGGTTGTTTTTGCACACGTGGAATGTGTTATGGGGATTGTTTACCCAAAGTGATTTGTTAATTGGATTCTGCTGGGGATTGTTTTGTTTCCTTGGCCAGTTGGGTCAAAGCTGTGTCCTGGCTGCCTCAGACAGTCAGGGGTTTTTCTTTAGTATTCTTTAGTATCTCTTTAGTATAGTTATAATATAGTATTAATATAATATAGTGTAGTGTTAATAAAGCAATTGTTCAGCATTCTGAATCATGGATCAGATGCCAATCATGGATCAGATGCCAATCATTGCCTGGTGTTGGGGTCATCCTGCATTCCACAGGTGGAGGGAGCAGCTCCACATCCCAGGGCTGATCCAGCCCCAATCCCTCCCACCGCCCCCCAGCTGGGATAATCTGGCAGAAAGGAAAGGGATTGATTCCCTCAGGAGGAGGAGGAGGATCTGGAGGGGCTGCAGGGAGAGGGATCAAGCCCAATGAAGTCTCTCCCGTTAATTCTTCCCAAGCTGAGGGCTGGGATTGCTCCCTCCATCCTGCTCCTGCTCCTTGGGGTGCCTTTCCCAGCAGCTCCAGGGCCACAAGAGCAGGAATCCAGCTCTGAAAGGAGTTCAGCAGCTCCACAGGACCGAGGCTTTGCATGGAAAGGCTTTTCCTGAGGTTTCAGCCCTGATTTGGCCAGGAAGGGGTTCAGGGGAGCCCTTAGGGATGGATTCCCCCTGGATTTAAGCCCAGAGATTCTTGTGCCAGGCTGGGAGCAGCAGCTGGGGGAAAACTCCAGACATTTCCAGGGAATGTGCAGATCCTCCTGCTTGGGACAGTTTGGTGGAGCTCTTGCAGTTTGTAAAGCAGAGTCTGCCAGGCAGAAATTCCAGCTGATCCCTCCACAGCTGCTCCCACTCCCGAGATGTTCATTGTCACCTGGGAGTGTCACCTCCAGGACATTCACTGTCACCTGGGAGTGTCACTCAGTGACGCTGGGACACTCACAGCTTGTCCCAGTGAGTTATCCCAGGAGTCAGGGACACTCACAGCTTGTCCCCAGTGAGTTATCCCAGGAGTCAGGGAGCTCCTGGGAGGGGGGATGCCCTGAGGGTCTGCCCTGTGACAGGGGACATGTCCTGCCCTGTCCCTATCCCTCTCACTGGCCCTGGCACTGCCCCCAGCTGATGTCCCTGCCCCCAGCTGACCCCTGTGCTGCCCTGTCCCTATCTGATGTCCCCATGTGTCCCCAGCTGACCCCTGTGCTGTCCCCATCTGACAGCCCTGTCTCTGTCCCCATGTGTCCCTATCTGATGTCCCCTGTGTCCCCAGCTGACAGCCCTGTCCCTGTCCCCATCTAATGTCTCTGTCCCCAGTTGACCCCTATGCTATCCCTCTGTGTCCCCAGCTGACCCCTGTCCCTGTCCCCAGCTGATGTCCCTGTCCCTGTCCCCAGCTGATGTACCTGTGCCATCCCTGTCCCTATCTGATGTCCCTGTCCCTGTCCCCATCTGGTGTCCCTGTCCCCATCTGATGTCCCTGTCCCCAGCTGATGTCCCTGTCCCCGTCCCCAGCTGATGTACCTGTGCCATCCCTGTCCCCATCTGATGTCCCTGTCCCCATCTGATGTCCCTGTCCCCAGCTGATGTCTCTGTCCCCATCTGATGTCCCTGTCCCCATCTGGTGTCCCTGTCCCCAGCTGATGTCCCTGTCCCCAGCTGACGTACCTGTGCCATCCCTGTCCCCATCTGATGTCCCTGTCCCCAGCTGATGTCCCTGTCCCTGTCCCCAGCTGACGTACCTGCCCCCGCCGTGGGGCGAGTGCCGCTCCCCGGAGCTGGGCCTGGCGTTCTTCCCGGTGTACAGCGTGACAGCCTGCAGGATCGACTGTGAGACACGCTACATCGTGGAGAACTGCAACTGCAGGATGGTGCACATGCCAGGTCAGGGATGGGGACAGCTGGGGACAGGGGGGACAGCTGGGGATGGGGATGGAGGGACAATTCCCGGTGTACGGGGTCACAGCCTGCAGGAACAGCTGGGGACAGCTGGGACACCTGGGAATGGGATGGAGGGACAATTCACATGTCAGGTCAGAGACGGGGACAGCTGAGGACAGCAGGGGACAGTGGGGACAGCAGAGATGGGCTGGAGGGATAGTCAGGGACAGGGACACTGGGAACAGCTGGGGACAGTGGGGACACCTGGGGATGGGCTGGAGGGACGATTCACATGCCAGGTATGGACAGGGACACTGAGGACAGCAGGGACAGCAGGGACACTTGGGGATGGGACGGAGGGACAGTCAAGGACAGGGACACCTGGAGGGACAGTTGGGGCATAGACTGGAAGGACAGGCTGTGTGCCACCTCAGTGACAAAGACACCTGGGGATAGGCTGGAGGGACAATTCACATGTCAGGTCAGGGACAGGGACACTGGGGACAGCAGGGACGGTCAAGGACAGGGACACTGGGGGACAGTTGGAGCATAGACTGGAGGGACAGGCCATGTGCCAGATCAGTGACAAGGACACCTGGGGGATGCTGAAAGCTGGGCTGCAGGAACAGGCCATGTGCCAGGTCAAGGACAGGGGAGACACCTGGGGACACCTGGGGCTGGACTGGAGGGACTGGGGGTACCTGAGGGAAGAAGGTGCCCCTGGCCTTTGGGAAAGGCTGGATGTGAGCCAGCAGGGCCATCCCTGTCCTGGGGGATCAGGGACAGCAGAGGGGCAGGGAGGGATTGTCCAGCCCTGCTCTGGGTTGGGGCAGCCTCACTGAGAGTTCTGGGGCAGCTTTGGGCACCACAAAATAAAAAAGACATCAAGGAACTCAAGAGAGTCCAAAGGAGGGACACGAGGATGGGGAAGGGTCTGGAGGGGCCACATGAGGAGCAGCTGAGGGCACTTGGTCTGTTCAGCTGGAGCAGAGGGGGCTGAGGGCAGAGCTCAGTGAGCTCCTCAGGAGGGGCACAGAAGGGGCAGCTCCCATCTCTGCTCCCTGTGACAGGGACAGGAGCCAGGGAATGGCTGGAGCTGGGCCAGGGGATTGGGATGGAGCTCAGGGAAAGGTTCTCTCCCCCAGAGGTGCTGGCACTGCCCAGGCTCCCCAGGGAATGGTGCCAGAGCTCCAGGAGGGTTTGGACAGCACTGCCAGGGATGCCGAGGGTGGGGTTGTTGGGGTGCAGGGCCTGGGGTGGGACTGGATGAGCCTTGGGGTCCCTTCCAACCCAGGATATTCCAGGATTCCCTGTGAAACAGGGCCAAGCCATGCAAGAGAGACCTGGGTGTGGTGAAGGTTGGAAAAGGCTTCTGTGGTGATCAGATCCCCCCTGGGTGCTGTTCCCAGCAGCTCCTGCAGGACAAGGCCCCTGTGGCGGGCAGAGCTGGGGACAGCCGGGGTCACCTGGGTGCAGGGGGGTCCCTGGGTGTCCCCCTGAGATGGCTTTGTCCTGTCCCTGCAGGGGATGCTCCCTTCTGCACCCCGGAGCAGTACAAGGAATGCGCAGAGCCCGCGCTCAGTGAGTACCGGGGAGCCCTGGATCCAGGCATGGAATGTTCATGGAATTCCAGCGGCCTGGGTCCTCCTGGCTGGGCAGGAACAGGGGAACTGCAGCCTGGAGAGGGGCTGGGATTAGCCCCAGGTTGCTGGGAAGTGCTGGATGCAGGCTGGGATGGAGTTTCTCCTGGTTCTCCATGGGGCACAGAAACCCTCGGGATCAGGGGAGAGGGTTTGGGGTGGAGGGACCCATTCCAAGCCCGGATTTAGGGACTCAGCCACCAGTTCTCCAAGCTGTTGTTGATGACTGTGTCATCTCCAGCAAGAGGCCTCTCCAAGGGGGTGAGAACTGGGATGAACTGGGAGAGAAATCGCAAGAGTCCAGAAGTTCCAGAGAAATGTCTGGAACTTCAGGAACAGCCTCATCCCAGAATCTTGGCTCCTTTGTGGGAGGGATGATCTCTGCTCTTGCCCTGCTCCGTGTCCCTGCTCCATGGGGTCCCTCCCTGCTCCGTGGGACCCCGTGTGCTCCATGCCTGCCCCCCTGCAGGTCTCCTGGCAGAGAAGGACAGCAATTACTGCATCTGCAGGACCCCCTGTAACCTCACCAGGTACAACAAGGAGCTCTCCATGGTCAAGATCCCCAGCAAGACCTCGGCCAAGTACCTGGAGAAGAAGTTCAACAAGTCGGAAAAATACATCTCGTGAGTGGGGGAGGACCTGGATTCCTTTGGGTTTTGGGAGGGAAATGTCTGGGAAATGCCCAGTCCTGGCCAATCCATCCCCAGCACAGGGATGGCCTCCAGGGAAGAGCAGAGTGAAAACCTGGGAGAGATGAGGTTGATTTCTTCTCAGTAGATTTCTTCTCTGAGTTCCTTCCCAAGGATTGTCCTCATGGGAATCCTCCAGTCCCACCAAAAAAAGTCCAAAATGTTTGGTCCAAAGACCACTTTGCTGGTCCTGTGGGAGATTTGTATCTCTGGGCTGAGCTCCTCAGGCCATGGAGCTCTCCCAGCCCTGGGCATGTGATTGCTGTGTGTGGGAAGTGAGAGTTCTTCCAGATCCCTTGGATTCTCTTCACAGAATCATGGAATGGTTTCGGTGGGAAGGGACCTTAAACCCACCCAGTTTCACCCCTGCCATGGCAGGGACACCTCCCACTGTCCCAGGGTGCTCATATCCCCAGTGATCAATGGACACTGCCAGGGATGCAGGGGCAGCCCCAGCTGCTCTGGGCACCCTGTGCCAGGGCCTGCCCACCCTCACAATCAGGAATTACCATCCAAGAGAAGAGTTCCCAGCAAAGTGAGATCCAGGATCCTGAGGAGTTCTGGGGAAACCTTTCCCAGCTGCTCCAAAAGCTCCCAGAGCCCTCAGGGTGCCCTGAGCTCCTGGTCTGCACCAGCTCCAGGTTCTGTGGGTTCTGAGGACCCCAGAAAGAGGAACAATCCATACAAAGGGGAATAAAGCCCCAAAACCCCATTTTTCCCTTATCCCAGAGGACTGAGCCACCAGTGGCTCCTGGGCTGATGTTTTTCCTGTTCCCACAGAGAGAACATTCTCGTGCTGGACATTTTTTTTGAAGCACTCAACTATGAGACCATTGAGCAGAAGAAAGCCTATGAAGTGGCAGCCTTACTTGGTAAGGGGGGACTGGGACCAGTTTGGGGTCTCTGCTGGTCTGGGAGGGAGAGAGAGAGGCTGGGAGGGGTCCACAGCCTTGAAACCCCCAGCAAGGCCCCAGGTCTGCTTTCCTCACCCCACCACGGCATCCCAGGGATGTCCCCATGGATACTCTGTGCTCATGGAAAGTTCTGGAGCTGCTCCATCCCTGCCTGATCCCTTTTTTGGAGATTTTGGGGTTGGGTGGGTGCTGGGTGCTCTCTGTGGTGCAGGGTGTGGGGGACACCCCAAAACCATGCCCCCATTGCCTCTTCCCTGCTCCAAACCCAAGTTTCCAAGCCAGGCTTGAGCTCTTGGCCTTCAGCTGCTCCATGGAGGAGGAGGAGACCCATGGAAGGTTCTGCTCCATCCCTGCCTGCTCCCAGCACCCGTTTTTGGGGATTCTACTCCCCTGGGCAGTGTGTGGGGAGAACATCCCAAAACCATCTCCCATCACCTCTTCCCTACTCCAGTCCATCCTTTCCAGCAGGAGGTGGAGGAGACACATGGAAGGTTCTGGAGCTGCTCCATCCCTGCTTGATTCCAGCTCCCCAGTTTTGGAGATTTGGGTTTGGGTGGGTGTTGGGTGCCCTCTGTGGTGCAGGGTGTGGGGGACATCCCAAAACCATCTCCCCATCACCTCTTCTCTGCTCCAAATCCACCTTTTCCAGCCAGGCCAGGGCCCTTTGCCTTTGGAGGCCTCATGGAGGAGCTGCAGGAGACCCTGAGCTGCTCAGCCCCAAATCAGCTCCAGCTCTGGGGTCCCAGCTGCAGATTTGGGGTTTGGGCTGGGGGTGAGCCCTCGCCCAGCCCTGCAGCCTCCCTGGATCCCTCTGGAATGCTGGGGGTGCTCAGCCCCTTGGGGAGCTGGAGCTGGAGCACAGAGGTGTCCCCGTGTCACCCCACATGGGTGGCCCTGCCAAAAGCCCCCTCAGGAGCCCTTCTGCACCTCCTGGGGCTTTTCCAGGAATTCCAGGCAGGAAGAGGAGGCTGCTGGAGCCTCTCTGACCCCAACCCCGTGTGCACCTCATGGCACCCTCATTCCCAGGGCTCTGGAACTTCAGGAACAGCCTCATCCCAGAGTATTTTTCCCAGGCCCAAAGCCTCCAGGTGAATCCCCCTGGTGTAAACCCAGAACACCTCCTGGGATCATTCAGGGTTCTCACCTTGATCCCAAGCTTTTCCCCCTCTTTTCTCTCTCCATCCCTCATGGACACCTCTGAAAAGGCCCCTTCCCCTCACCCATGGGTGCCTTTGCCCTGGGGGTCAATCCAGGGCTGTTTTCCAGCAAAATCCATGGGATTTGTCTTCCCTGAGCACCACATCCCAGTCACCTTCTGTGACCGTGTTCACAGGGGTTCTTGGATTAGGGAAGAGATGAGGATTTGACTTTATGTTTAAGAAGGCTTGATTTATTATTTTATGATATATATTACATTGAAACTATACTAAAAGAATAGAAGAAAGGATTTCATCAGAAGGCTGGCTAAGAATAGAAGAAGAAGGAATGATAACAAAGGCTTGTGTCTGGGACAGAGAGTCTGAGCCAGCTGACTGTGATTGGCCATTAATTAGAAACAACCACATGAGCCCAATCCCAGATGCACCTGTTGCATTCCACAGCAGCAGATAACCATTGGGTACATTTTGTTCCTGAGGCCTCTCAGCTTCTCAGGAGGAAAAATCTTAAAGAAAAGGTTTTGCAGAAAAGATGTCTGTGACACCAACCCAGGCTGGGGACAGGGAAGGGAATCCCTTCCCACTTTTTGCCAGGTTAGGGTTTCTCCTTGGCTCCAGGGACATCCATTCTTCCCAGCACCTTGCCCAGCGTGGGAATTGGGATTCCTGGGATGCAGCCTGGAGGACTCCAGGTTCCATTAGCAGGAAAACATTTTGGGGGTGCCCACTTTGGGGTCAGGCCCATTCTCGGGACACCACCGATGCCATTGCAGACCCTGCTGCTCCGGGGGGAATTGTTCCCATTTTGGAGGATGGCAGCTCCAGGCAGGGCCCAGCAGTGCCTGGGAGCCCTCACGGTGCTGTCCCCTGCAGGTGACATTGGTGGCCAGATGGGGCTGTTCATCGGGGCCAGCATCCTCACCATCCTCGAGCTCTTCGATTACCTGTACGAGGTAAGGCCTTCCCAGCCCAGGATAGCCCAGGATATCCCATCCTGGAGCCCCTTAGCCCAGGATTTCCCACCCTGAAGCTCCTCATCCCTGTTTTTGCCACTCCTGGTCCCCTTCATCCCTGGATTTGTCCTTCATCCCCAGATTTGCCACTCCTGGAGCCCCTCAGCCCAAGATTTACCATCCTGAAGCTCCTCAACCCTGTTTTTGCCGCTCCTGGTGCCCCTCATCCTCAGATTTGCCCTTCCTGATGCCCCCTCATCCCTGGATTTGTCCTTTATCCCAAGATTTGCCACTCCTGGAGCCCCTTAGCCCAGGGTATCCCAAGTGGATCCTCTCAGCCCAGGATTTCCCACCCTGGGGCCCCTCAACCCTGTTTTTGCCATTCCTGGTGCCCTTCATCCCCAGATTTGCCCCTCCTGGTGCTCCTCAACCCTGGATTTGTCCCTCATCCCCACATTTGCCACTCCTGGTGCTCCTCATCCCTGGATTTGCCCCTCATCCCTAGATTTGACTTTCCTGCCCCTCATCCCCAGATTTGCTACTCCTGGTGCCCCTCATCCCTGGATTTCCCATCCTGGAGCCCCTCATCCCTGTTTTTGCCCCTCCTAGTGCCCCTTATCTCCAGATTTGCCATTCCTGGGGCCCCTTCATCCCTGGATTTGACTTTCCTGCCCCTTGTCCCCAGATTTGCTACTTCTGGAGCCCCCCAACCCAGGATATCCCACCTGGATCCCCTCAGGCCAGGATATCCCAGGATTTCCCACCCTGGGGCCCCTCATCCCTGTTTTTGCCACTCCTGGTGCCCTTCATCCCCAGATTTGCCTCTCTTGGTGCTCCTCATCCCTGGATTTCCCATCCTCGAGCCCCTCATCCCTGGATTTCCCATCCTCGAGCCCCTCATCCCTGGATTTCTGATGTCTCTCATCCCCAGATTTCCCATCCTGGAGCACCTCAGCCATGTTTTTGCCACTCCTGGTACCCCCTTGTCCCCAGATTTTCCATTCCTGATGCCCCCTCATCCCTGGATTTGCCCTTCATCCCTGGATTTCCCACCCTGGAGCCCCTCAGCCCAAGATTTCCCATCCTGCTGCTCCTCATCCCTGGATTTGCCACTCCTGGTGCCCTTCATGCCTGGATTTCCCATCCTGGTGCTCCTCATCCCAGGATTTCTGGAGCCCCTCATCCCTGTTTTTGCCATTCCTGGTGCTCCTCATCCCTGGATTTTCTGTTCCCTGGGGATTCCAGAGCCCCCCCAAAATCCTGTATTTCCAACCTGCCTCATCCAGCTCTGGCACAGCCCCAGCTCAGGGTGGGAACAGGGAGTTTTATTGCCATGGGATGGGAGAGTTTTCCATTTTATTCATTGTTGTCCATTTGATTTAATGAGTCCCAGTCCAGGCTGGGGACACGTCCCATTCCAGGGAAGTGAACCCCACAATCCCAGCTCTGAACTCACTTCAAATCCTCTCATTTTCTTTTTTTTTTTTTTTTTATATTTTTATATTTTCAGACAATTGCCCCCATCCCAATCCCTCCTGGGCAGCTCCAGCATTGGTGCCATTAGCCAGGAATAAAAAACATGGAAAAATTCCAGACCTAAAGCTCAGATATCAACAAAAGCTGAGCCTGAATTTAGAGCTTGGCCTGGATACCCAAATATTTCATTAAATTTGCCTTTTCCTGGATTTCTTGGGGATTTTTCCTAAGTAGACCATAAGAAACCTCACAAATTTGGGGTTTTCCTCCCTGTTTTCCTTCTTTCTTTGACATCTGCTCATAAAATTCATCAAATGTGGGGGGTTTGCTGCACTTTTTATTTTTTTCTTCTTATTTGGGCTTAAAATTCATTTTGTCCCCTCAAGAGAAGCTCCCTGGGGATTCCCCAGCAGGAGAATCTTCACAATCCCAGATATTTAACCCCCACCAGCCAGAAAAAAAGGAATAAAATACCTTAAAATTAAAAAAAAGTCCACATCGTTTTCCCTTCTGCTCAGAGTTTCACAAAGTGGGGGGTCAGCACCTCAAAAATTGGAGTTTTCAGCCAAAATATTTAGATATTCTGGGAATGGCAGCAACCAGATACATTTTTTTTTTCATGGATTGGCCAAATTTGGGGAAAATATTGACCCTAAAGAGGCTTTTCTGTGATCTTCCGCTGAGCTCTGTCCTCCTGGTCCTAAATTCCCACCACACTTCCCTGCACCAGCCAGGATCCATATTCCTTAGGAACTGACCCAATTTTTTGGGATTTCAGCTTTCTTCTTGTTGGTTTTATTTCTCTTTTCTCCCAGTGGGAGCTTTCCAGTAAAATACTTCCCAAGTTTTATGGGATTTCCCTGGAATCCAAATCCTGCAGCAGCAGAAAGATGAGGGGGCTGGGAAGGGAAATGGAGCTCACAGAGCTGGGAGCTTTCCCTGAACCCCAAAAGTGTCCCAAAAATGGAATTTTTGTGGGTTTTATTCCTTGTAAGAGAATGCTGGAATGGTTTGGATGGAAGAGACCTTAAGGATCATTGAATTCCCACCTCTGCCATGGCAGGGACACCTTCCACTGTCCCAGGCTGCTCCAAGCCCCAGTGTCCCACCTGGCCTTGGGCACTGCCAGGGATCCAGGGGCAGCCCCAGCTGCTCTGGGCACCCTGTGCCAGGGCCTGCCCACCTGTCAGAACCCAGGACATTGCTCTGGCTGCCCTGGATGGCTCAAGACCCTGCCAGGGGGCTCAGAGACTTTGATTTTAGGCCATGGAAACAATTCCCAACTTTGTGTGAGGAGTTACAAGCCACAAGAGTTTGAGTAGAACGATAGTGAATTTATCACAAGGTGAAAATGTAGAATTTTGGGGATTTAGAATGGGGGTTCAGGAGGCAAGATGCAGGAATCTGGGCATGTTCTGTCCTTCTCTTCTTCTTCTTGTCCTCCATCTTCTGCTGTGATGGTGACACTTTTGGATTGGTTTAGAGTAGAGACAGACTGTCTAACATAGGTGATTGGTATTGGAAAATTATTGTAAATAAAGTACAGGTAGTTTTTAGTATAAAAAGGCAACACCACCCCAAGGGCAGTCAGTGTGCCATGAACCAACGTGCTGGACAGATCTCAGCAGGTCAGAGAGAGAATGGAATAGATAACAGAGAATAAACAACCTTGAGAACCAGAGCTGAGGAATCTCAACTTCTTCAGTCACAGGGCTGGGGAAAAGACTCTTGAATACCTCGGGAGCCATTCCAGCAACACAAAACACAAGACCCACCCTCCAAGGGAACAATTCCCAATATCCCATCCATTGCTGCCTTCTGGCAGTGGGAGCCATTCCCTGTGTCCTGTCCCTCCATCCCTTGTCCCCAGTCCCTCTCCAGCTCTCCTGGAGCCCTTTCAGGCCCTGGCAGGGGCTCTGAGCTCTGCCTGGAGCTTCTCCTCTCCAGGTGAGCCCCCCCAGCTCTCCCAGCCTTTCCCTGGCCCAGCCTTTGGAGCTTCCTCCTTCTCCCAACCCTTTGGAATGCAGCCCCAAACCCAGCCCCACCCAGTGCTCCCCATGCCCCTGCAGCCTCTTCCCACCCTAATCCTGCTCCCTCCTCTTGCAGCTGATCAAGGAGAAGTTATTGGACCTCCTTGGAAAAGAGGAAGAGGACGGGAGCCATGAGGAGAACGTGGTAAGGGGAGAAGGGCTCACACAGGGGGCTCCTCCAGCCTGGTGCAACGAGCTCCTGGAGATCTGTATCACACCCGAGATAGCTCAGCTACCTCAGATGGCATCAAACCAACAGGATGGCTTCTGTGATAGGAAACAGAAAATTTTAATGAAAGGCAAAATAACAAAGCTCTTTACAGAGAAAAACCCAGCCAGGGCAAGAGGTTCTTGCTCCTGGTAGAACACCCCACAAAAGCAATTGGTTCCTTTGTTCTCTTCTTTTCTAGTAAATTGCTTAGGTGGGACCTTTTGGCTTCTGTCTAATTGGCTATCCTTAAGTTTGAGGTGAAGTCCCCAAGGTCCTATGAGGTGTCTTTTTACCCAATTGAGGAGAGAAACTTCTGGGCTTTTTTTCTTTTTTAAGGAGACAAAGCATAATTTGGTCACTCTGTCAACAGGGAACACATTCCTACAAAGGGGAAATGCCCTGGGGACCCTGGAGCTCTTCCCACGTGTGTCAGGTTATTAAAATTATAATTAGAGATGCCTCTGCCCCAGTCAAGCTGCAAAATGGGACCAGATGCCAGTGACAATAGTCTGGGGTTTAGAAGAACTTTAGAAGAACAGGGCGACACAATTACCAAACAATCATGGCATTTAACAATCACATCATTTCTCATGGCCATTAAATGATTACACAGGTGCGGTTTTGCATGATCCAGTAAAGCCTGACATTGTCCCAGGGCCTACCCTAACATTTTTCCAGGCCCTGCCTCTTGTATTTTCGGGGGTCCGAGACAAAGGGAGGAATGATGAATCTGACTCCATGTTCTTGAAGGCTAATTTACTATTTTATGATACTATATTATATAAAAGAATACTATACTAAACTATACTAAAGAATACAGAAAGGATACAGACAGAAGGCTAAAAAGATAATAATGAAAATTTGTGACTCCTTCCAGAGTCCTGACATAGCAGGACCATGATTGGCTAAATAGTCAAAACAATTCACATGAAACAAATTAAACAATCACCTGTGGGTAAACAATCTCCAAACACATTCCAAAGCAGCAAAACACAGGAGAAGCAAACGAGATAATATTGTTTTCCTTTCCTCTGAGGCTTCTCAGCTTCCCAGGAGAAGAATCCTGGGCAAAGGGATTTTTCCAGAAAATGTGATGATGACACCTACCAGGCCCAACCTTTTTCCAGCTCCCCTGAGTATCCCATGATTTTAGAAACATTTTATCCCTGTGCTATCAGTGGGATAACGCATTCCCTGCTTTTCCATGGCAGAGCACCTGTGATCCAGTGCCAAACCACTCGGAGAGCCTGAGCCACACTGTGACCGTGCCCCTGCAGGCCCCGCTGGGGACGCTGGAGGAAATCGCCTGCTGACCCCTCCCCACCTCAGTGCCCATCCCGTGGAAGGAAAACTGCACAGGGAAAACAGGGACCCAGCTCAGGTTTGCACTAGGGGGAAAAAAAAGATGGAAAAAAAAATATACTGGAAAAAAAAATAAACTGGAAAAAAATTATTAAAAAAATCTATTAAAAAATAAAAAAAAAAGAAGAAGAAAAACTCGCTATGCATTAAAAGAATATAAAAATAATATAAAAATATAAATTCTAAATATACTCTGCCCAAAGTGAGAGGCGCCTTGGACCTGACTCCTGTTGTCCTTTCCTCCTGGGGGTTTGGCTCCAACCTGGGAAGCAGCTCCCAGGCTGGGAGAGCTGGGAATGTTCACCTGGAAAAGGGAAGCTCAGAGAAGAGAAACCTCAGAGCCCCTTCCAATGCCTAAAGGGGCTCCAGGAGAGCTGGAGAGGGACTTGGCACACGGGATGGAGGGCCAGGACACTTTTTGGGATTGTCCAAGCCTGAGCAGCAGCAGCAGCAGCAGCAAATCCCAAAGGAAGCATCCCAAATATCCCGAGCACTGCATGCCAGGGCTTCTCCTGGCCCTGGGGTTCCTCAGCTGCCTCTCTCAGCTCTTCTCCTCTTTGCAGTCCCTGGGTTTCAGTGCCAGAAGGAGCATCCCAGAATTCTCCATTCCCAGCGCCGTAGGCTGAGAGTTTTACAATAAAGAGATCCCAAAGTTGGCGCTCTCGGATTCTTCCCCCGGCCACGTCCTCTGGCTGAGGTTGGGCTGAATCCCGAGCTCAGCCCAAGGTGAGCATCCCTGGAGAGGAGCCACAGGGATCCCTATGGATCATCCCAGCCCTGCTGTGCCTGCAGAGTCCGGGAGCAGCCAGTGGGGTTGGGTTCATTCATTTCTTTAATTTTTGGGGGGAATTTTTGCAATTTCCTTCTTCTCCCATTCATGGATTCTGTGCTTTCTCCTCATTCTCCTGACTGATATTAAAGCTGGTCTTGTGGAAATGGCCAGGCTGTGTCATTCCTGCCTTGCCCTCATTGCCAGTGGGAGGGCAGATCCCAGGAAAAGCCTCTTCCTTATCCCTTACTCCTCCTTTTCCTCTCCCCCCACGTCCTCACGCAGCTCAGGATGGCGTGGGAGTGGTGCCATGGCCCTGCCCAGCTGCATCCCTGTCTCCCCTGGGAGGGGGATCTCCAGGATGTGCTGGGATCTCTGGGATGTTGTGGGATCTCTTTGCTGACAGAGGTGATGGAAACCTCTCCATGATGTTTTGGGATTGTTCAGCCTGGAGAGGAGAAGCTTTGGGGTGACCTCATTGAGGCCTTCCAGTGCCTGAAGGGAGCCTGGAAAAAACATGGACAGGGACGAGGGACAGCAGCCAGGGAATGGCTCCCAGTGCCAGAGGGCAGGGCTGGATGGGATATTGGGAATTGGGAATTGTTCCCTGGCAGGGTGGGCAGGCCCTGGCACAGGGTGCCCAGAGCAGCTGGGGCTGCCCCTGGATCCCTGGCAGTGCCCAAGGCCAGGCTGGACATTGGGGCTGGAGCAGCCTGGGACAGTGGGAGGTGTCCCTGCCATGGCAGGGGTGGGAATTCAATGATCTTTAGGCTGCTTCCATCCAAACTGGTCCAGGATTCTGGGATTCCAACTCATCCTTTACTGGTCCACTTTAACTGGCTCTGAAGTGTAACAAGAAAATCCATTTCCATCCAAGTGCATCCCAAAATGTGTCAGCAGTGGCTTCACCCCTGGATCCAGGCACTGAGGGATCTCCAGCACTGGGAGAGTCCTGGGGATTTTAAGAAACAACCTCAGGGAGAGATGAGGGTTTGAAGGACCTGAAAATGGGCCCTGAGCCCTGATGGAGAGGGATGGGAGGAGATTTCATTTCTGCTTCCAAACTTCATCAGCATTAAGGGTTCCTTTTCCGGAAAAAAAAAGACGATAAAGATCAGGAAAAACTATGAGGATTATATGGGGATTCAGGAGAAGAAACAACCAAACTTCAAACTCCCAGCACAGCCCCAGCTCTGCTGAGTGCCCCAGGATTTTGCAGGAGAAGGGAAGCTCCATTATTTACAGTAATTAACCCCATGCTGGCTTGGAGCACATTCCAAGGAAAAGAGAAAGGAGTGGAAAAGGCACTAGTACGTCCATCCCACCCGTGTTTGGTGTTGGATGGATCTGCCCAACGATGGAGCAGGGAGCAGGGATGGGAGCCAACCATCAGCTCCCAAAATCCTGATGGAAAAAATGAAAAAAGAATCCCTGTGGGAGATGAAAATCCCATGGACAAGGTGGGAAAATCCAGAGTGGGATTGACCAGAGGGTTTGGCTGAGTTGCAGCTCAGAAAATTCAACCTCAACCACAAATCCATCAAACAAATCTGGAATTGCCATCCCAAGGGATAATCTCCCTTGGAGCTCCACAGGGATGGAGCACTGGGTCATCCCTGCTGGGCAGCAGGGCCCTAGGGCAGGACAGTGAGGAAAATCCCATGGGAATGCTTCAGGAGAAAAAGCAGGAGCAGAACCAGCTCTGAGAAGGGATTTCTGAAGTGCAGCTGTGTTCCTGGGGAATGGGAGAGCTCAGCTTGGCATGGAGAGGGCTGGAGCCCAGGCCAGAGCACATTCCTGGGATTTGTGGCTCAGCCACCACATCCCTGACCAGCTCCCACAGCTGTGTTCCCACAAGGAGCAGGAAAGCACCCAGGAAATGCTCTTGGAGTCTCCTCCACTTGCTCAAGGTCACCCAAGCACCTCTCCCTATTCCTTCTCCATTCCCAGCATTCAGAGGCTCCTCCATCCCACAGGATGCTCCAAGGACCAGCACTTCATTAATCCTGGGAATCACCAACTGTGAAGGACATTCCATGGTCCATTCTCCCTGCTCCTCCCCCAAGCCTGCAGCAAGGACAGCAATTAGAGACAATTAATGGGAATTTTTAGCAGGAAAATTGTCCTTGTTTTGTGTTAGTTTGGGTGGGAAGAGCCCAACCCCAAGCCCAATCCCAAACCCAATCCCAAAACCAATCCCAACCGCAATCCCAAACCCAAACCCAATCCCAACCGCAATCCTAATCCCAACCCCAACCCCAATCCAAATCCCAATCCCAATCCAAACCCAAACCCAATCCCAAAACCAATCCCAAACCCAACCCCAACCCAATCCCAACCCCAATCCCAACCCCAACCCCAATCCCAAACCCCAAGCCCAACCCCAAGCCCAACCCCAACCCAACCCCAACCCCAATCCAAATCCCAACCACAATCCCAACCTCAACCCCAATCCCAACCCCAGTCCCAACCCCAACCCAATCCCAATCCCAACCCCAATCCCAAAGCCCCTCCCCAATCCCAACCCCAACCCAATCCCAATCCCATCCTGATGGGAATTCTTGTGATGGTTCCTCTCCCACCCCATGGTGGTTTCTGGAGGTTTTGTTTCCTTCTCCCCTGCCAGAGCTCAGTGATGATCCATCAGCCCATGGAATTTCTGAGAGCCACGGTCGCTGTTTCCTTGGCTGGCTCTGAACATGTCCATGTTTATGTGCTTCACGCCTGACTCCAGTTTTAAGCCCTCAGAATCTTTTCCCTCCCCTCCTCTCTGTGTTTCTCAGCATCTCCATTGTTATTCCAGGCAGGAACATCCCCCAGCCTCCTTAAGGAATCATCTCCACACTCTGCAGGGTTCCTGCTCTTCCTGATCTCAGGAGCAGCCCCAGAGCACACCCAGGGAAGTTTGCAGAGCAAAAATCCCTTTTTTCCACCAATCTCCTGCAGGAAAATGTGACAGGAGAGGAGCAAAGTGGAGCAAAACCAGGTGGGGAGATCCCACCTTCAGCTCTTCCTGGAAATATCCCAGTGATTATTCCCAAGTCCAGGGGTGCAGGTTTGTCCTGGTTTCCCACATTCCATGGAGGACATTGGTCATCCAGAGGCTCCCTGAAGGGATTTTACTCCTTAGGGTAATTAATGGCTGGAATGCTTGAATTCCCAACTGGGAATTTCACCATCTAACCACAAATCATTGCTGTGGGAGCAGGAGCACTGTTTCCATGAGCAGGAATAACCTGGCAGGGTTTGGGGCTGGCACAGGAATGTCCAGAAGAAGGGAAGCAGTCACTGGGAAAATCCCAGCAACATGATCCCAAAATAAATGTGGGATGAAGGATCTGGAGAGGAGCCCCCCAGGGAACACCTCATGGTATTGCTCTGCTCCTCAGTCCCCTCTGGACTGACCCTGACTGGATCCCACCTCTCCCAAATCCTGAAACCCCAGGAACAGCTCCAAGCCCCTCCAGGGCACTGGGATTTCAGGCACAGCTGGATTTTCCCAGTTAAACCCTTGGCTGAAATTCTGGGAAGCTGCTTTAATTTGGATATCCCAGAAGTGCCATTCCAACTGAAACTTTCACTGAACCACCTTGAATTTCATTTTCCATCCCACTTCTTGCCAAGGGGCTTCCCAAGCCCCCTGGAGCCTTTTTCCATCAGGATTCTCTAAAGCAGGAATGGGAACACTGGAATTTGTCACCTTCCAGTTCATTCATAACTCCCACCCAAACTCCAGCCTTGGGGACACCAGGAGTGCCCAATTCCCATTCCCATGGCACAGCAGTGACAGGAATGTGGCAGCACCCTGGGCTGCCTTGGCTGGACAGAGCTGAGCCAGGGCTGCTTCTGGAGCAGGAAAAATCCACAAAAACCAAAGTCCAAGAGCAGCCCCGGGCCAGGATTGGAGGCAGAAACCAGGAACAGTGGGAACAGGATCTGGGGGAAGAGATGTTGGGAACACCTTCAGCCTTGGGAACACCTTCAGCCACTTCCAACAGGGATTTCTCCAGCTGCAGCCTTGGAAAACCATCCCCAAAGGGGCCCTGTCACCAGCCAGTAGCAGCCTGAGGAGGAAGGAGCTGCTCCAGGGGCTGGGAGGAAGCATCCCTGTAAATTCCCTGTTTGTTGGCTGAGAACAGGATTTGGCTGTTTAATTATGGATGAGAAAATAAGGGATAATGGATGGATTTACAAGCAGCACTTTGTCATGTAGGGCACCCATGAAAAATTCAGGAGCTCAGGAAGTGCTTTTTTCCCTGCACAGAATTCCCAGCCCTCCCCTCACAGCCAGGCTGGAAAATGCTCTGCCAGGACCTGGAAACAACATTCCTAAGAGGCTCCCAGTCTGTAGCTAAACTGTACATTAAATATTCCAAATTTGTGCCTGGTTCCTTGTGGGAGAGAACCCTCACATGGGGATGGGAATGGGGCCTGGGAGGAGGGAACTGTGTGCAGGGATCCAGAGGGGAAGGGCCAGGGATCAGACACTGGGAATAGGACAGGGATGAGACACTGGGAAAGGGACAGGGATGAGACACTGGGAATAGGACAGGGATCAGACACAGGGAAAGGGACAGGGATGAGACACTGGGAAAGGGACAGGGATGAGACACTGGGAATAGGACAGGGATCAGACACAGGGAAAGGGACAAGGATCAAATACAGGAAAAGGGCCAGGGATCAGACACTGGGAATAGGACAGGGATCAGACACAGGGGAAGGGACAGGGATGAGACACTGGGAATAGGACAGGGATCAAACACTGGGGAAGGGACAGGGATCAGACACTGGGAATAGGACAGGGATCAGATACTGGGAAAGGGACAGGGATCAAATACAGGAAAAGGGACAGGGATCAGACACTGGGAATAGGACAGGGATCAGACACAGGGGAAGGGACAGGGATCAGACACTGGGAATAGGACAGGGATCAGACACAGGGGAAGGGACAGGGATCAAACACAGGAAAAGGAACAGGGATCAGATACTGGGAAAGGGACAGGGATCAAACACAGGGAAAGGGAGCAAGGATCAGATACTGGGAAAGGGAATAGAAATCATACACTGGGAACAGGACAAGGATCAAACACTGGGAAAGGGACAGAGATTAAACACAGGGAAAGGGAGCAAGGATCAGACTTTGGGAAGTGAACAGGGATCAGACACTGGGAAAGGGAGCAAGGATCAGCCACTGGGAAAGGGAACAAGGATCAGATACTGGAAAGGGAACAAGGATCAGATACTGGGAAGGGGACAAGGATCAGACAGATCCCAAAGGCTGGAGAAGCAGAGAGGCACAAAAGCAGGAACTGGGAAGAGGACAAGGATCCTTTCCCAGTGTCCCAGTCTCCCCCCAGTGCCTGACACTCCAAACACAGAGTGGGAAGATCATCCTGGGCTCCTCATCCTTCCCAGCTGGAAGGAGTTTTAAGATCCCTAAACAGGGATCAGCAGCACTTTGGAGCAGAGGAATCTGGCCTGGATCCCCAAAATGTGAGATCAGACCTATGAAAGGAGGGAATTAACCCCAAGGGAAGAGCCTGGATCCTCAAAACGTGAGAAGATCATCTCCATCAAAAGGAGGGGATGAATCCCAACAGAAAATCCCCAAAATGTGAGGAGATCATCTGCATGGAAAGGGGGAATGAATCCTAAGGGAAGAGCCTGGATCCCAAAACCATGAGGAAATCAGCCCTGTGGAAAAGGGGGAATGAATCCCAAGGGAAGAGCCTGGATCCCCAAAATGTGGGGAGGTCAGGACAAGGATGGGTCAGGACAAGGATGGGTCCAGCCCCCCTGGGTGACAGTGACATCCCCAAATCCTGAGCCTCCTCCTGACCCCCCACATCCTGGCCAGAGCAGCTGCCTTGGAGCAGCAAGGCCGGGGTTCAGGGACACAAGTCCAGGGAAAAGCCCCAAAGGCAGCAGGAGCAGCTGCTGGACACCACCTGGACATGCCACCCTCTGCCCTGTCCCCACCCTGCAGCGGCAGGCACGGAGCTGAGTGCGGGAATTTGCCAGATCCACGGACAATGAGGCCCCTGATTTGTTTTTAATGGCATTGTTTACTGGCAGGGAAATCTCCCGGAGCCAGAACTTGTCTCTCCTAATAAAAACAAGGAAATAACAACAGGAGCGAGGAGGGAGAACATTTGGAAGCCATCAGGGTTTGATTTGATTGATCCTGGTAATAAACCAGGAATTGTTAGGCTGGAACAGAGGTTGTAGAGCCCCATCCATAATTTCAGAGGGAATGAGAGCTGTGAATGTGCAAAATCCCCTCAAACTTCAGGATGAAAAATTCAGGAAGCGTTGTGGAAAAAAACTGGGAAGAGGATTGGGGGTCCCAGTGCTCAATGCTACAGTCCCAGTCCCAGTCCCAGTCTCAATTCCAGTCCCAATCCCAATCCCAGTCCCAGTCCCAGTCCCAGTCTCAATTCCAGTCCCAATCCCAATCCCAATCCCAGTCCCAGTCCCAGTCTCAATTCCAGTCCCAATCCCAATCCCAGTCCCAGTCTCAATTCCAGTCCCAGTCCCAGTCCCAATACCAGTCTCAATTCCAGTCCCAGTCCCAATCCCAGTCTCAATTCCAGTCCCAGTGCCAGTCCCAGTTAGGAGCTTGTGGAAAGAGGACATGGGAAGAAGGAGAGAGGGACAAGGGGAGAGGGAAGAGGGACACGGGAAAGGTGAAGGGGCATGGGGTGGGGGGAAAGGGACCCAGTGAATGAGAAGACAGAAAAGGGTTAGACAAGAGGGGAAGAGGGAACGGGGCTGGGAGGAGAGGACTCTGAGCACTGTCCCTGAGCAGCAGCAGGAACAATGTGGTATAAACTGACTGTGGGATGAGCTGACCATGAGCCCCATTCCCATCTCCCTGTGCTGCCAGAGGGGTGAGGGAGAGCCCGGGAAGGAGGGAGGGCTGGTGGGGAAGTGCTGTCGAGATTCATTCTGCTTCTCTTTCCCCTGCTCTGATTTTGTTGGGAATAAATTCAGATAATATCCCCAAATTCTGTCTGTTGTGTCCATGATGGGACTGGGGAGGGATCTCTCCCTCTCTTCCTCTCAGCTTCTGAATCTTTGTTTTGATTTCCTCTCACTGAGGGGACTGAGAGGCTTTGGTGGCATCCAGACAAGGTCACCCCAACATGTGCCAAACCCCCCGTGCCCCCAGCCCAGCCTGGGCACAGCCCCATCCCTGGGGGTGCTCAGGGCAGGACAGGAGGGTCAGGAACATGGAGAATCCCATCCCCAAAGATCCCAGAACCACAGAATCCCAGGGTGCTTTGGCTTGGAGGGGACATTTAAAGGGCACCTGGTCCAACCCCACCTCAATGAACAACAAAACAAATGAGGGACAACACAAAGAGCATTCTTAAAACCCATGTGGGGGTCCCACATTGGCTCCCCACACCCTAGGGACACACTCCAGGGACATCCCAAGGACTCATTTCTGAGCCTTGCTGGGGTAATGTGGCCTGGCAGAGTCACCAAAGTCTTGAGGGACCACAACCACCCAGTGCTCTGAGGAGGGGACGTTCCCAGTGTGTAAATTCCCCCAAAACCTTGGGGAAGTCCAGGTTCCCTGAGAAGGTTGTGGTGAGGAGGCGTTTCCAGGGTTCTCCCACACTTCCTTTTATCCCCTTCCCTATGTTTTCCTTCGGATTCCAAGGGTTTGCTGTAATTGTGCCCCTGACAATTGTTCCTATCACAAACCTGAGGGTTTGATTGTGTCAAATGTCTCCCAAACCAGCTGCTTTTCCCTGGATCCCTCACTCTGAGCAAAACATTCCCATTTTTCTGTGTTCCAGCTTCAAAATGTTCTTCCCTTCCATTTTGCCAAAGAATTTGGTCTCAAGTGGGAGCTTTGCCCTCATCTCTGTCTCTTTCAGGCCTGGTTTAGCACCAATTGCCTCTCCAGGCCCAGTTTAGAACCAATTCCTATTCCAGGCCTGGTTTAGAACCAATTCATTTTCCAGGCCCAGTTTAGCACCAATTCCCTCTCTAGGCTCAGTTTAGAACCAATTCCTTTTCCAAGCCCAGTTTAGCACCTTTTCAGGCCCAGTTTAACCCCAATTCCCTTTCCAGGCCCAGTTTAGAACCAATTCCCTCTCCAGGCCTGGTTTCACTCCAATTCCCATTCCAGGCCCAGTTTAACCCCAATTCCCTCTCCAGGCCCAGTTTAGCACCAATTCCATTTCCAGGCCTGGTTTCACTCCAATTCCCATTCCAGTCCCAGTTTAATCCCAATTCCCATTCCAGGCCCAGTTTAATCCCAATTCCCATTCCAGGCCCAGTTTAACCCCAATTCCTTTTCCAGGCCCAGTTTAACCACAGTTCCTTCTCCAGGCCTGGTTTAGCCCCAATTCCCTTTCCAGGCCTGGTTTAACTCCAATTCCTTTCCAGGCCTGGCTTAACCCCAATTCCCTCTCCAGTCCCAGTTTAGCACCAATTCCCTTTCCAGGCCCAGTTTAGCCCCAATTCCCTGCTCCCTCCTGCTAGAGGATGAAGGATTTTTCGACACAAACATTCCTCATGTCTCTCTGGACACATAAAATGTTTTCCCTTCATTCAGGACCAAAGGAGGGGTTTGGATGGAATAAAAGGAGCTGTTTCTTCCCCTTCCTTGTCTTTCCAAAGCCATTCCTCAGGGAGTGGCATCAGAGCTGATTTGGGGACGTTTGGTGACAGCTCCCATCTCCCTCCCCAGCCCTTCCCCATCCCAGTTTTTGAACTTCCCTTTGTTTTTCTTGCATCCAACTTTTTTGAGGAATCAAAGGATCCTCCCTGCCTTCAAACTTTGGGGTTGTGCCTTTGTGCACAAAGTTGATTTCCACTAAGTAAAAGGAGCATATTTTTACACTCAACCTCCAGTTTTCCAAGTTTTCCACCCCAGAAAAAAACCATTCTGGGGGATAGAAACCAGAGGGAATTTGCTGCCAGCCCCACAGCTCTTGTGGTCTCCAAACTCAGCATTATTTATGTAAAATATTAATTTTAGTCAGATTTCTGAATGCAAATAAGAACAGGAAGCTCCCATTTCTCCCTCAGGTTGGGAGAGCCCTGGAGAGGCTGACCTGGGGCTCAGCTGGAATTGTCCTTTGTCCCCTCACAGGTCAATGGGAACAAGCCCCACACGCACCACTGGGAGTCATTAACAGGATTGACCCTCCCAGGCTTGATGGGGTTTTAATTAAAGGCTCTTAAAGGTTTATTGGGGCCTTGGAGGATCCACATTCACTTCAGGAAGGATCTGCTGGAGTGGAAAATCCAGGACGGGTTTGGTTTGTGTGCTCTGGGTCAGAGTTTGGAAATGTGGGAGATGTTCCCCTACCCTCACCTAGAGGCCAAAATGTTCCTTCACCATAAATCCTCCCTTGATCCCCACAATAAAGACATCCAGGACACAGAATTGCAGCTCCCACTTTTCTATGACCTCCAGGAGCCCAAGCAAAGCTGGAGATCCGCTGGAAAACCAATTCCAGCCTGGCAGAGCTCCCAGCTGTTTGTTTTATTGGGAATTTAACAAATAAATAACAAAAAGGCCTCATTAAAGAAAAATCCATTTTTCCCATTACTGCTCACTGAGCAAACCAAAATCAGGAGTGAATTGGCAGCTCCCAGGAATCCATGTGGAAATAGGGATGGAACCAGGGAATGTTCCTGTGCTGCCTCCAGCTGGAATGACCAAACAGCAGCTGGAACTCACCTGGGGCTGCAGGGGCTGGGGGGCACTGGGCACCCCTCACTCCTCTGGCTGCTCCAGGGGGGCAAATCCTGGAGATTTCCTGGGATGCTGAAGCAGAATTGGGTTCCAGGAATTCCTACAGTGCCTCCCTGGAGAGGGAATCACCAGGACAGGGAGAGCCAAGGACCAGCATGGGGCTTCTATTTTGTTATTGCAGAGGTTCCAGTCCTGGAATGGTTTGAATTAAAATCCTGGAATGGTTTGGAGTGGAAAGGATCTTAAAAGTCCACCCAGAGCCACCCCTGCCGTGGCAGGGACACCTTCCACTGTCCTGGGCTGCTCCAAGCCCCATCCAGTCTGGCCTTGGACATTCCAGGGATCCAGGGGCAGCCTCAGCTGCTCTGGGAATTCCATCCCAGCCCCTCTCCATCCCCACAGGGAACAATTCCTTCCCAAAATCCCACCTAAATCTATCCATCTGTTTTTCATATGGCTGAATCCCAACTTTATCTGTCTTATTTTCCATGAGCAGAACCATCCCAGAGCTCTCCCCATATGGAATGTGAATTATTGAAGCCTCTAAAGAGACAAGAAATTTGCAAATTAGGGCAAACCCAACTGGGGCACAAAGGAGAAAATTCCAAAGAGCTCAAACACCTGAGCAAGGGCTGCCTTGTTCATCCCTGGCTCCCAAAACTCATCTCCCACATGGAGAACCCAAGGAAAGTCTCACCAGGGAACCCAAACCCTAATTCAGACCTTAGGGATCATCATTCCCAGGGAACAACCATGGCCCCAAGACTTGGACAACACTCCCAGGCCAGGGGGGGATTGTTGGGGTGTCTGGGCAGGGCCAGGTTGGGAATGGTTGATCCCTGTGGGTCCTTCCTAGCCCAGGATATCCCCAGATCCTCTTCCAGCCCTGCTCAGTGGAGCTCATCCCTGAGCTTTGGTGGAAAGCACAGATCCATGTCTGAGTTTTCTGTGGTCAGTTTGACACCAGCCAGACATGCTGAAGGTCCACAAAGCTTCCCACGTGTTTTGGGAGGGATTTGGGATTTTGGGAGAAAGGGCTCTCCACGGACGGTCCAGGGCACAGGAGGAGGGAAAGGAATTTTATCTGTTATCCATGAGGGCAGGAAAGGGCTGCAAAGTGAAGGCTTGGGAGTGCTGGGAAGGGGAAAGAGGCTCCCTGAGGACAACCAGATTCCATCTCCTGGTGGAGGTGACTTCTGGAACTTTCTGGGAACAGGAAACCCCCGGAGCTTTCCCAGGGTTCCCAGAGCCAAGGCACAGCTGGGGCACAGAGCAAAATCCTGGGCCAGGTTTGGGATCCCAGCCTTGCTCACACGGCTAGGGAGGCTCCAAACATTCCACAGCCAGTGCCAACTGATCCAGATGTCACCAGTGCCACCAGTGCCACTGGTGACAGCTCTGCCAAGCCCAGCACCAGCAGCTTCGGCTCCTCCTCCTCTTCCTCACCCAGAGCAGCTCCTTGGCTTGGGGAGACCCTACAAAACCCAGCAGGGCATAAATCCCCCAGTTCCCCTCCCAGGGCATCCCAAATCCCCTCTGCTCCACCTGGAACTGCTGGTCCCACCCCAATCCCAGCAGGAGCCTCTTCCAGATCAGAATTCCCTCCAAGCAAAGGCAGCCAGGCCTGGAGAATTCCTGCTGGGACATCACTGAGGCAGCTCCTGTAAACCTGGGGCAGTTTTTATCCTGGGCTCTGCAGGAACTCCACAGGAAGCACAGCCAGGTTTGTCCCCACCTGTGTCCCCTCCCTCTGTGCTGTCCCCTCAGGTCACAGCAGCTCGGGACCTACAGGGTTTTGTTAATGAATATAATTAGCTCAGGGTGTTAATGAGGCTCTGATGGGGGAATCTTTGCTGGGTACTCACTTCCAAGAGCGGATGGGAATCAGGAGAATTCCCAAAGAAAGGAGGGGATGCTCTTCCCGAAGTTAAAACCCACTCAAAGCCTTCTCCTGGAAATACAAACCCCTGCAGTTCCCATCTTCCCAACCCCCAGCACTATTTCCAGGGAAGCAGTAACTGGTGATTCACAGCTCATCCTCTGCTGTTTTTCCCATAAAATGCAGCTTCAGTTCCGTTTCTCCTGTGCTCCTGCTGAAATGAGGCCTCATCCTAAGCTCACAGCTCCCTAAAACCCTTCCCCACCTATTTTTTACTGCCCTAAACATTTCCTTTGCTTTCCCTTTTGCCACTAAAACTGCTGGAGAAGCACCCTCAGGGATAATTTCCTCTGCTGAGAAAGGCTGGGATGAATCCAGCAGGAGCTGCAGGAGTTCCCCTGCCCTCAGCTCCATTGGAATCCCACCAGGGGTTGGTTTCATCCCAAACTCCCTCCAAATTTAATTTAATCCAGCCATGGATGGGCTGGGCTGCAGCAAGCAGAGGATGGGACACAAACTGTCCCAGGAGCCACAATTCCAGTTTTTCCTTCCTGGAAACTTCCAGATTAGAAGGGGTTTCCACAGGTTTGGGTTGGAAGGGCCTTAAGGATCACTCCAAAATTTGGGATAATTCCTTCGTGGTTCTTAGAGCTCTCAGGAAACCCTGAAGGATGCAATAAAGGAACAACATCTTTCCTTCTGGGATTGTCCTAAAAGACTGGGAGGGGCCCAGCAGAGATCCTGGGGTCCACGGGAATGGATGGTCCTGGGTCATTCCTTGGACACTGCCAGGGGTCTGGGGACAGCCAGAGCTGCTCTGGGATCTGTGCAGGGCCCCAGAACCCCCCAGGTTGGGATGGGAGGAAAATGATCCCACAGAAGGATGGGACAGCCTGGAGTGGTGGAAGTGGCCATAAAAGGGAAGTGGGAGAGTGTTGTGGTGTTGTGAGGGTCCCCAGGATGAGGTGAGAGATGAGAATCTGACTCCAAGTGCTCAGAAGGCTCAATATTATATTATATTATATTATATTATATTATATTATATTATATTATATTATATTATATTATATTAATAATTTATATTATATTATATTTATAATTTATAGTATATTTATAATTTATAGTATATTTATAATTTATAGTATATTATATGCTATACTAAAACTATGCTAAAGAAGAGAGAGGACACATCAGAAAGCTGGAAAAGAATGAATAATAAAAACCCCTGACAGACTCAGAGAGTCTGACACAGCTGGCTGTGATTGGTCATTAATTAAAAACAATTCACATGCTGGGTAAACAATTCTTCAAATCACATTCCAGAGGAGTAAAACATGGAGAAGCTGAGGCTTCCCAGGAGAAGAAATCTTGGCAAAGGGATTTTTCACAAAATATCACAGTGACAGGAGAGCCCAAAGGAAGGGTTTGGGTTTGGTGGGATACTAGGCAGGAATTGTTCCCTGGGAGGGTGGGCAGGCCCTGGCACAGGGTGCCCAGAGCAGCTGGGGCTGCCCCTGGATCCCTGGCAGTGCCCAAGACCAGGTGTGACGGGGCTTGGAGCAGCCTGGGCTAGTGGAAGGTGTCCCTGCCATGGCAGGGGTGGGAATTAAATGGTTTTTAAGGTCCCTCTCAATCCAAATAATTCTGGAATTCTCTGAATCCCCATTCCCAGACAAATTCTGCCTTTTGAGAGCATTGCCTCTGTGTTCCAAACCTACAATCCCACAACCACCACCTTCAGCTCCCCATGGGATGTTGTTCCAACCATCCCTGCAAACACCCTATAATAAAATAAAAACATAAAACATTTTTATTTTCCCTCTAAGACCTCCAGGAAAGCTCATTCCACAACATTCCCACCCCTTTCTTCTCCTTCTTTCTATTGACGTGGCAGGAATTAAATCCACACTGAGTTGTTTAATGTGTTTATTATCAAACCAAACCCGCAGTTTTTGCTCTTGGATCACTTTTTCCTTCAGGCAAGTTCACCCTAAGAGGCAAAATCCTGTCAGCAGCTGCCTGGGATACATTTTTCCAGACCAAAGGAATATTAAGATGATGGAAGGAGGGATTTCCTTTAACTCAGAGTTGGAGCAGGAAGAGCAGAACCTGCCCTGCTGTGACATTCCCCAGGGATTTGCACCTAGCCCAGATGAGCACTTGACTAAAACCAGGATCTATGAACACCTCCAGCCCCTAATTTAGCAATTCCATCAGAAATGTAATTAACTTTGTCCAGCCTGATTTATTCCTAATAAACCCAAGCTCTGTTCTGCTCCTGGTGCTCAGAGCCATCAATATTAGCCCAGCAAATTTGCTGGGATTTGAACAAAAATTCCCAGGAAGTCTTATCCATTATCCAATTAACAAACAGCACTAATCCAGGAGAGCAGTCAGTGAGCAGTGCCTGGTGTTTGCAGGGAATTAATTTCAGTCTGTCTCTCCCTCCAGTTCCATGGGAATGCTGGCAGGGAGGCCCTGGATCGGTCCCTGGAGCCCGGAAGGGATGGAAAATCATGGAAAAATGGGATATCCTGAGGTGGAAGTGACCCACAGGGATCCTCCAGTGCCACTCCTGGCCCTGCACAGACCCCAGCAATCCCAGCAGCAGCACTGTCCAAACATTCCTGCCTTGGCCTGGGACCATTCCCTGGGATCCTCACACCAGAGGCACCTCAGACCAATGTACTTGTGTCCCTGTGTCCCCATGTCCCTCTGTCTCGTGTCCCCATGTCCCCATATCCCTGTATCCCAATATCCTCAAATCCCCATGTCCCCCTGTCCTTATGTCCCCATATACCTACGTCCCCTGTCCCCATTTCTCCATATCCCTCTGTCCCCATATCCCTGTGTCACTTTGTCCCCATGTCCCCACATCCCTCTGTCCCCATATACCCCAATCCCCTGTCCCCAAGTCCCCACATCCCTCTGTCCCCCTGTCCTCATACCCCTGTGTCCCCATGGCCCTATATTCCCATGTCCCCACATCCCTCTGTCCCCTTGTACCCATATTCCCATGTCCCCTGTCCCCATGTCCCTCTGTCCCCATGGTTGCCTGGGGAAGAGGAGCAGATGGAGAATGTCCCCAGCTGTCCCCTCCCATCTCCTGCTGTCCCCTGGGGCTGTTGGTGCTTTGGGGACATCCCAAGCCCCCTCCCACCTTGTCCTGCTCCAAGATCCCATATCCTGCTTGGACCAGGAGTGCTCTTGCTCCTCTCTCTGCTGAGTTCCACCCCTCCAATCCTTGTGCTTCCCTAGAAGGGAATTAACACCTCCATGGGACTATTAAACACTTGGGGACACCAAACAGCCCTGAGTGCTCTTTGGGAGAGCTCCAGGAACCCAAATGTCCTGTGGATCTGTGTCTGTTTTCTATCCCATATCCCACACTGGTCTTTGATCCCACATCCTGCATTTTCAGCTTTTCTCCTGCACATCCAGAACTTCCAGGCCTCCCTCCAGAACATCCAGGTCCCTCCATCTCCTCCCCCACACAGGATTCTCCTCGGGCCCCTCCTGCAGCAGCAGAAGTGTTGCAGTGTGATTTCTTGGCTTACCTCAGAACCCCGGGTTTCTCCCCTGAAGATTTCTTCCCCAGGTGTGTCAATCACCTCTCCTTTCCTCACCCTGACCCCTCCCAGCACTGTCTGTCAGTCCTGGCATTCCAGAAGGGCATCGAGTGATTGGCAGATTCAAAGGATGCCCTCTGTCCCTGGGGGCATTGGGCCATCCAGGTGTCCTTTGTCCCTTTGTCCCTCCCCTCCTGTCCCTGCTTGGTGCCTCCCTGCCCCTTCCCTGCCCCTCTCCCCGGGGTTCAAAGGAGCAGCAGCCACGGGCTCAGGGAGTTCTGTGGGAGCTGGTGCTGCATTCAGAGGCCTGAGGGCCAGAATAAAGCTCTGGATCCAAACCCTCCATCAGACCAACTCCTTTTCCTTCACCATCGCCTCAAAGCTTCTCTGCCAGAGGGAAACCCGAGGAGCAGCCCCTGTTATGGGGGGAAGCTCCATCCCAGCACCACCAGAACTCCTGCAGGCCTGGATTTGTCTCCATGCACCCAACTGCAGCATCCAGCCAGGCAAAAGTGTCCATGGAGTGGAACACCACACACCCGGGCAGCCCAAAGTGTCTCTGGGGTGAAAACACCACACACCCAGGCAGCCCAAAGTGTCTGTGAGGTGAAACACCACACACCCAGCCGGCCAAAAGTGTCTGTGGGGTGAAACACTGTAGGGGGATAGAACATAAGTAAATAAAGTGGTATAGAATGTAATCTTACTGCCTAAAGAGTTGCAGCTGAGCCAATTATTAAGGATTAGGAGCAGGCCTGATGTTAATAGGCCGCGGCTGTAGCCAATGAGAAGAGTGTTATAAAAGAGTGGATTGGCTGGTTGAGGGAACTGGAGTCAGTTGTCTGCTGTGAGGACAAGGAAGAGTCAGTGCCTAGAGGAGCTGCCTACAAGAAACATCAAGGAGGTACAAAACTCCATCAACATGGAACCTTTGCAATGTAATGATAATAGAACTCTTGTAATATAGTGACAACAAAACACCACACACCCAGCCAGCCAAAAGTGTCTCTGGGGTGAAATCACCACAGTTGCTGCTGTTTGGTTCAGCAGCAGGGCCACACAAACCAAGGCACGTCCCATCCCCAATATTGGTATTACCAATACAGAAGGTTCCCAGCTCCTTAGGAGATGGATTTCCCAGGAACTCAGCCCATGGATGGCTCATTTGTCCACGCAAACCACAGCTCAATAACAGATTAAATAAATGTCACCCAGGTCACAGCGTGCTGGGAGAGCAGGGGACATGAGCCAGCTGCCCCATCACCTCTGCACAGCTCTGATCACACCTTGGAGAATCTCCAGGGAAACACAGGCAGGGATGGCTGGAAATAGAAATCGAGGCAAGGGAGGGCTACAAATTAAGTTTTTGATGGGAATTTGGCATTTCAGCAGGAGGAAAACATGCACAGAAACAGCAAAGAATAAGTGAATAAGAATAAGAGGATAAGAATAAGAGAATAAGAATAAGTGAGTAAGAATAAGAGAGTAAGAATGAGAATAAGAGAATAAGAATAAGAATCCAATTACAAATCCAGGAGAAGGTTGTGGTTTTTTGGAAGTTATTTTATTTCTTTTTCCAGATCACAGCCCACATTTCCTGGAGAAACATTCCAGCTCCAACCTGGTGCTGTCCAGAGGCTCCAGACATTCCAGCCTGGGATGGGAAGCAGACGCTGGGACCAGTCTGGAATCAGGGGTGGCTCCAGATGGAGGGAACAAGGGACAGCCTCAGAGCCAGTCTGGGATTCCAAGGGATCCAGAAGGCAACAGGCTGCAAGAACTTCTGGGATACACCAGGACTGAAGTGGAAGGATGAGCAGGGACATCCATGTCCCACCAGGAGAATGGGGAAAATCCCTCATCTTCCCCTGTGTCCATGGAATATCTGAATTTAGGGATTGGTTCATGGATGAGCAGCTCCAGGAGTGAGATGATCCCACTGAGGGACCAGGAAGATCCATCCTGGACACTGAGGGGCTGGAGCATGACCAGAGAAGGGAACAGAGCTGGGAAGGGTCTGGAGCCCCAGGAGGGGCTGAGGGAGCTGGGCAGGGGCTCAGCCTGGAGCAAAGGAGGCTCAGGGGGCCCTTGTGGCTCTGCACAGCTCCTGCCAGGAGGGCACAGCCGGGGGGTCGGGCTGTGCTCCAGGGAACAGGGACAGGAGCAGAGGGAACGGCCTCAGGCTGGGCCAGGGCAGCTCAGGGTGGGCACAGCAGGAATTTCCCCATGGGAAGGGGGTCAGGCCTTGGAATGCCCAGGGATGGTTGGAGTGCCCAGCCCTGGAGGTGTCCAAGGAACACCTGGATGTGGCACTCAGAAACTGGGCTGGGACAAGGCGGGGATCAGGCACAGCTGGGACTCAGTGATCGTGAAGGCATTTTCCAATCTCAATGATCCTGGGATTCTGTGAGCTGCTCCACAAATGTAGCAAAATTCACATATTTTGGGGATCTGCCCCCAAATTCCCCCACAGCTGCTCCACAGCCCCTTCCTCATCTCCTGGAGCTGGTGCTGGAGGATCTGATCCCTGTTCCATGTTCCCTATTCCCTGTTCCCTTTTCCCTATTCCCTGTTCCCTGTCTCTGGTCCCCTGTCCCTATTCCCTGTCCCCTATCCCAGTCCCTATACCCATTCCCTATTCCCTGTTCCCTGTCCCTGTTCCTTGTCCCTGTCCCTATTCCCTATTTCCTATTCCCTGTTCCCTATTCCCTGTTCCTATTCCCTGATCCCTGTTCCCTGCCCATTTTCTGTATTCCCTGTCCCTGTCCTTGTCTCCTGTCCCTTGTCCCTGTTCCCTATTCCCTGTCCCTATTCCCTTTTCCCTATTCCCTGTTCCCTGTCCCTATTCTCTGTCCCTATTCCCTGTCCCCATTCTCTGTTCCCTGCCTGTTTTCCCTGCTCCCTGCTCTCCCCCTCCCGTCCCTCCCCACTCCAATGAATTTAAAGGAGCATTTATATCCCAAAGTCCATGTTTACAGTTTCTAATGGAGTTCCAATTATGGGCTGGGGCAGCAGCTGGAATGGAGCCTGTCTCCAGAATTGATGGGCAGTGCAATCCCAACCCCAGGGATCCCTCTCAGCAGGAACAGGAACAGGAACATTTGTCTCAGGAGCCCCAGCAGCAATTCCTCATGCTAATAGAGTCTGTGATCCCAGGGAAATAATCCTGCCCAGGTGCTGGGAAGGATGAAAGTTTGACAAAAAAGTCTCACAGATATGTGTGCTTAGCAGAAAGATTTTGGAATGGAGAATCTGAAGAAGGAATAGAGATGGAAGCAAGTTTTGATAGAGAAGAATAATAGATGTGTAAATTGAGATTTGCTGAGCCAGTCTCACTGGATAACCAAGGAGGCAAAGGGTGTGTTGGTTAGAAGGGTTTTTATGGCTTAGAGCAAAGGATAAACCCACCCCAAACAAGAAGATGTTTTTACCAAGCACAAAGATAGCACAGGCAAACAAGCCTGAGAATGTGGCAAGTAGAAAACCCAGGGACAGCAGCATCCCCAGGGATCCAGGGGGCTGCAGCAGAAGCAGCAGGCTGCAAAAACTTCTGGGATACACCAGGACTGAAGTGGGAGGATGAGCAGAGACATCCACATCCCACCAGGAGAATGGAGAAAATCCCTCCTCCTGGAAAATCCCTTCTCTTGGAAAATCCCTTCTCTTGGAAAATCCCTCCTCCTGGAAAATCCCTTCCCTTCCTCTTGGAATATCTGAATTTAGGGATGGGTTCATGCCCCTGTGACAGCCCAGTTTTCTCCAGGCTGTTTCTCCAAGAGGAACCAGCCCAGCAGGGATTTGGACATGGGGCCTGGTGGCCTTTAGGACACCCAAAATTCAGATCTCTCAGGTGCCTTTTCCAGGATGGATGAGCCCAGGTCTCCCAACTCCTCCTGCAGAGTCCCAGGAGAGGAATTCCAAAGGCAGCAGATCTCAGGAACATTTTGGGAGAAGAAACCTTGTCCTGATGTGTCCCTGCACAAACCAATCCACGGCAACTCCTCTGAGCATTCCCAGCTTGAAGGGACAGCGAATCATCCCAGAATTCCAGGTTGGCTTGGAAGGGACCTCAAAGCCCACCCAGTGCCACCCCTGCCATGGCAGGGACCCCTTCCACTGCCCCAGGCTGATCCAAACTCTGCCCAACCCTGAACAATCCCAGGATCCAGGGGCAGCCCCAGCTGCTCTGGGCACCCTGTGCCAGGGCCTGCCCACCCTCACAGCCAGGAATTCCCTCCCAATATCCCATCCAAACCCTCAGTGTCTCAATTTGAAGGATATCATTTATATTAAAAAGACATTTTTGGCTCAATAGGCCCATGAGGAGCAAGATTCCCAAATAAACCCTCCCCATTCTCCTGCAGTCTCTCCCCCCAGGGCTCTGCCAGGCTGTAGAAGAGCAGCAGTGCTGGGACATCATCTCCATCTCCATCTCCATCTTGATGACCTTGATTTTGCATGACAAGCTGCATATTAATTAATTAAAGAACAAGCCCAGCGTTCCCTGGAAAGGGCCATTCTTTTCATCCTGACAGGTAATTACAGCAGCAGAAATGATAAATCTTCCCAGGCACTGTTTGTCTTTAGGAGAGGCTTTAATGATGGAGGTTTAAAGCTGGAGGGAGCTGGGGATGTGTCAGGGGATGAAGGAAGGTTCAGGACCACCTGGATTGCAGCTCCCTGATCCAGCCCCATCCCTGCCTTTCTTCCCAGCCCGTGGGAGGAATGCTCTGCTGAAGGAAGCAGGAGGGATGGGAACAGGCAAATAAAATCCACTGGAGAAATTCCTACCAGCAGGACAGAGCTCTGGAATTCATTGCCATCATCTGTCTCCTGGCAGGGTCTGAGGAGGGATCTCCCTTTTATGGGGATAATGGGAAAATCCATATTTATAGAAAATAAGGGAAAAGAAAACTGAGATATTCTGTGAGGAGTGGAAATCACATCCTGGTTTCTCATGCACTGCTGTGCCCTTAAAATATCCCCCAGGAATTCCAGCTCCTCCTGGTATCCTCCAGTGGGAGAGGAAAGCCCCAGCTCGCTCCAAACTCGCTCAAGCCACCAGCAAAGTCTTGGACAAGGCAGGAATTTGGGGCTCTCTTTATCCAGCCAAGAATCTCCACAAAACTGGAGGATTCCAGCAGCCCATCAGGATCTGCAGGATCTCCAGCAGCCCATTGGGGCCTGTAGGATCTCCATCACCCCATTGGGGTCTGTAGGATCTCCATCACCCCATCGAAGTCTGTAGGATCTCCACCAGCCCATCAGGATTTGCAGGATCTCCAGCAGCTATAGATCAGGATCTGTAGGATCTCCACCAGTCCATTGGGGTCTGTAGGATCTCCAGCAGCCCATCAGGATGTGTAGGATCTCCACCAGCCCATCAGGATTTGCCGGACCTCCAGCAGCCCATTGGGGTCTGTGGGACCTCCAGCAGCCCATTGGGGTCTGTGGGACCTCCAGCAGCCCATTGGGGTCTGTGGGACCTCCATGAGCCCATCAGGATCTGCAGGATCTCCCTCAGCCATTGATAGGGACCAGGCCCTGCTGTCCTTGCATCCCATATCTCAGGTGATCAGGGGATTTTTTAATCCCAGCTGATGTTTTAAGCTGCCATGGCCAAGTTCTTCCTCGTTTATCACATACCCCTGCTCAGCTCTGAGAGGGAATTCACGCTGGGAGGTGACAAATCCAAGTCCCCAAGGCTCTGGGATCAGCCAGGAAATGCTTTGGCTCCGAGCTGGCCAGGGAGGAGCAGCTCCAACAGGTCCAGGTGGGCTCCTGGTGAGGAGCCAAAGCAGCCACCAACACACAGAAAACGTGGGCATGTCCAACTAAAGGCTCTTTGACATTTTCTGAGGAATATTTACCTGTCCCATCCCTGGAAGTGCCCAAGGCCAGGCTGGATGGGGCTTGGGGCAGCCTGGGATAGTGGCAGGTGTCCCGGTGGGTGGCACTGGGTGGGCTTTGAGTTCCCTTCCAACCCAAACCATTCCACGGTTCAAAAAACTGTTGAACATTTCCCCTTCCTGAAAAACTTTAAATCCACAGAGATCCATTTCCCTCCCGTTTTCTCTCCCATCCTGATCCCTGCTGGATGCTGATCTCCCCACCCCCCTGGAGGCGCTGTCCTCCAGGCTGGCAGTGCATGGAATAGCAGATGGAATGGTTTGGTTGGAAGGGACCTTAGAGACCACCCAGTTCCATGGGTGGGGACACCTTCCAAGGGATCCAGGGATCCAGGGAGGGGCCTGTGGGGTCAGATACTGTGGAATTCACAGGATGCCCTCTGTGGATTCCTGCAGCTCCATTCCCGTGGAGGGCTCTTCCCTGGTTACCAATCCTAGATCCTGAATTCTGCTGGATCCACAATTCTGCTGGATCCTGAATTCTGCTGAATCCTCATTCCTGCTGGATGCTGATTCTTGCTGGATCCTCATTCCTGCTGGATGCTGAATTCTGCTGGATCCTGATCCCTGCTGGATCTGATCCCTGCTGGATGCTGATCCCTGCTGGATCCTGACCCCTGCTGGATCCTGATCCCTGCTGGATCCTGATCCCTGCTGGATCCTGACCCCTGCTGGATCCTGACCCCTGCTGCATCCTGATCCCTGCTGGATGCTGATTCTTGCTGGATCCTGATCCCTGCTGGATCCTCATTCCTGCTGGATGCTGAATTCTGCTGGATCCTGACCCCTGCTGGATGCTGATCCCTGCTGGATCCTGACCCCTGCTGGATCCTGAGCTCCCCACCCCCCTGGAGGTTCTGCCCTCCAGCTCCTCCCCGTGCTCTGTGGCAGGGCAGGACCCCTCCCTTTTCCATCCACAATTTCCAGAGCAGCACTGAGACTTCCCAGGAAAATCCCAAATTCCCGGCAAACCACTGCAAGCTCCACATGGAGCCCATCCTGATGTCCCTTGGGGCCATGCCCTTGGACATTGTCCCACCCAGGGATGTGCCAAGGGAAGCATCCCTGGATATTTCTCCTGAGCCATAAACCCCTGGAGCCACCTCAGTGCTCCTGGAACAGAAACAATGGATAAATCTAAATTGGGAACATCTCAATCCTTCCCTGTCCCCAAGCACAGGGAGGAGGGATGAGGTGTCACCAACCTCGGTGACATCCCCATGGCACCCAGCTGGGGCTGAGCAGGGATGAGCCACCAGCCATGGACACCCTGCCCTGGGCTTCTGTCCCCAGCCAGGGTGAGCACACCAAGGTTTGGGGCTGTCAGGGGGTTCTGGTGGCCACTTCACTCTGGGTTTCTGTCCCGAGGAGGAGGGGACAGCAGTGCTCCTGTGCAGGGACATTCCATTGATGAGTCTGGAGCTGGCGAGGCATTGCCATGGAAACAGGATCTCAGCACCTGAGCAGCCCTGGAGAAGAAGGTGGAGGAGCAGAGAGGGGCAGGAGAACAGGGGAGATGCTCCAACCTCGGCCAGGCAGGAGGAAGAGGGAGGAAAACTGGGAAGAGAGGAAGCAGAGGAGATGGAAGAGGGAGGAGAGCTCTGCTGGGAGGGACAGAGGGGCCACCTGCAGCTCCTGTGTGACTTCAGGAGGCTGGGGAAGAGACAAGTGGCTGTCCCCCGAGGAGAAGATGTCTGTAGGATTGCTGGGGTTAGGATGGTTGGGATGGATGGAGATGAGAGATCTCTGCAGCCAGGTCAGGAACTTGGGGTTTATTGCAAAGGGCCTGGGTGCAGGGCCCTGCTGGGAGCTGCCAGGCACAGCTCAGAGCAGGCCTGAGAGAAGAGAGGGGGAGAGGGAATGAGAGGGTGAGAGAGTAAAAGGGGTAAGAGAGTGAAGTTCCCATTCCAATACAATAAATCTTCTGTGTTGAGTATTCTAATTCTCACTAACCAATCTGGTACAAGATACAAATCCTAGAGCATTTCCATACAGCCTATAATAATCATTACATTACCACACTGTGTTACATTTTAAACCCTAAAAACTCCTCTTTGGGCTCCTTCTGCCAAGCTGGCAGGGTCTGCTCTGCCCCTTGGGCCTGTCTGCAAGCAGAGGGTGTTGTTCCATCAAAAGGGGATCACCTTCAGTGGCCACACCATTGTTTTCCAGTTGTTCAGTAACTGAGGGATCTCAAAGCTTGCTTTCATTTCAATCTCACTGATAGTTTCCATATTCTCAAAATCTTTTGCCAGGCAATCATATTTATAAGGCTTTCCTGTTTCATCTTCCCCAACAGATGTCCCCACACTCCTCTCCTGCAGAGCAAACCCCACCAGCCCAGCAGTGTGTGCAGGGAAGGATGGATTGAGATCCAAGGGCATCCTGGAGGAAGGTCAGGCCTGTCCTGGTGTGAGGACAATCATGGCAGGCAGAGACATCCCCAGGATCTGCAGCCTCCTGGTCCCCACCCTTCTCCTCATCCCAGGGATGTTCACCCTCGAGACCTTCCCAGCAGGACTCCCATAAATCCTGTGGAATGAAGCAGCTCCCAAACCCTCTGGGCTCAGCAGGAAATCTCGTCTCTTCCTTCAGATGTGTTGAAGCTCCCCCTGCTAGAATCACCTCGTTCCTCCCCCCATTCCCTCCCAGCCACCACTCCCCTTTGCTCCTTATCCCCTGGATGTTCAGCCCCTCCAGGGCTGCACCCACTGGAATAAGAACACCTCCCAGTCTTCTTTCTGAGGAGCTGAACAGCTCAAACTCTTTTTTTTTCCATCTATCAGATCCTTTCTCCTTTCCCCCCAGCCCTAAAAATAGAAAAATAAAGGGATTTATTCTCCTTCCCAAGCCCTGATCCTTATAAAGTTGTTTTTTATTCCTCACCTGCACGAAAATTGCTCCCACAGGTGTTTGAGGGCTCGGAAAAGCAACAACTTTATCATTTAAGCATTGAAGGATTTCAAATCCCTCAATTATCCCCAATTCTGAGTGTATTGAAGGAGCCGAGGAGCAGCAGCTCTGTAACAATCAACACAAAGCAGCTTCCAAGTGTCTCTTTAATGTGGTTTTGTCCATGATCGTGGCAGGAAGATAAATTCTGGAATTTATTCCCTCTAATCCAGGCAGGCAGCAATTGATGGGTTTTTAGGAGGGTGAAAATGGCCGAGGGATGTTCCAATGTTTATGGGCCGCTAAATTTGATTTATAGGGAATTATCAGTGCTGCCATTGGGAAGGGTCCAGGGAGCTTAATATGATTTGCATTGATGGGATTAATATCAATTAACAGATGCCAGGTTTGTGGAGCGCAGCTGAGGCCTGATCCTAATGGCTCCAACCCCTGATTCCCAATGGCTCCAGCCCCTGATTCCCAATGGCTCCAGCCCCTGATTCCCAATGGCTCCAGCCCCTGATTCCCACCGGCTCCAACCCCTGATTCCCAATAGCTCCGGCCCCTGATTCCCAATGGCTCCAGCCCCTGATTCCCACTGGCTCCAGCCCCCCGATTCCCAATGGCTCCAGCCCCTGATCCCCACAGCTCCAGCCCCTGATTCCCACTGGCTCCAACCCCTGATTCCCAATGGCTCCAACCCCTGATTCCCACCGGCTCCACTTCCTGATTCCCAATGGCTCCAGCCCCTGATTACCAATGGCTCCAACCCCTGATTCCCAATGGCTCCAGCTCCTGATTCCCAATGGTTCCAGCTCCTGATTCCCACCGGCTCCAACCCCTGATTCCCAATGGCTCCAACCCCTGATTCCCACTGGCTCCAACCCCTGATTCCCACTGGCTCCAACCCCCCGATTCCCAATGGCTCCAGCCCCTGATCCCCACAGCTCCAGCCCCCGATTCCCAATGGCTCCAGCCCCTGATCCCCACAGCTCCAGCCCCTGATTCCCAATGGCTCCAGCCCCTGATTCCCAATGGCTCCAACCCCTGATTCCCAATGGCTCCAGCTCCTGATTCCCACCGGCTCCAACCCCTCATTCCCACCGGCTCTGGCCCCTGATTCCCACCAGCTCCAGCCCCTGATTCCCAATGGCTCCAACCCCTGATTCCCAATGGCTCCAACCCCTGATTCCAATGGCTCCAACCCCTGATTCCAATGGCTCCAACCCCTGATTCCCACCAGCTCCAGCCCCTGATTCCCAATGGCTCCAACCCCTGATTCCCAATGGCTCCAACCCCTGATTCCCAATGGCTCCAGCCCCTGATTCCCAATGGCTCCAGCTCCTGATTCCCAATGGCTCCAACCCCTGATTCCCAATGGCTCCAGCTCCTGATTCCCAATGGTTCCAGCTCCTGATTCCCACCGGCTCCAACCCCTGATTCCCACTGGCTCCAACCCCTGATTCCCAATGGCTCCAACCCCTGATTCCCACAGCTCCAGCCCCTCATTCCCAATGGCTCCAGCCCCTGATTCCCACTGGCTCCAACCCCTGATTCCCAATGGCTCCAACCCCTCATTCCCACAGCTCCAGCCCCTGATTCCCACAGCTCCAGCCCCTCATTCCCACTGACTCCAGCCCCTGAGTCCCACAGCTCCAGCCCCTGATCCCCACAGCTCCAGCCCCTGATTCCCAATCCTCTTTGCCCATGAATCTCCTCCTGGGAAGCTGAGAAGCCTCAGAGAAAAATGAAAACAATATTATCTTATTTGCTTCTCCTGTGTTTTGCTGCTTTGGAATGTGGTTTGGAGATTGTTTATCCAACAGGTGAGTCTTTGATTGGTTTCATGTGAATTGTTTTTACTTAATGACCAATCATGGTCAGGCTGTGTCGGGACTCTGGAGAGAGATTAACGAGTTTTCATCATCATTCGTTGTATCCTTCTGTCTGTATCCTTTCTCTATTCTTTAGTATAGTTTTAGTATAGCATTCTTTACTGTAATATATCATAAAATAATAAATCAGCCTTCTGAGAACATGGAGTCAGATTCTCAATTCCTCCTTCGTCCTTGGGACCTCACAAACTCAACAAAAGATTCCCTCCAGGAACAAACATCTTCCCAGGGAAGCACTGAGCCCCACCTAGGCTGATTAGCAGAGTCTGGTTAATTGGGTTTCAGCCTAATGATAGAGAAGAAGGCAGAGTAATCACCTTTAACCACCACAGAAATGATCCTTTAATCAGCATCCTCTGGGTTTATCCTGAGCTGGCTGGGAAAGTTCCTCATTTCCAGAGGAATTCCAGCAAAGCCATTCATTGCTGGGGTCTCCACATCTTGGAAAACCTCCAAAAACCTCCTCCTCCAGGAGGAGGAGACTGAAAGCAGCACCTGAGGGAGGGAGAAGATGGAGCCTGGTGTTCCTGGGAGTTCCAGGGGCTGCAGGGAGGGAAAACAGGAATGAGGCTTTTCCAAAGTGCCTGATGAGCCCTGGGAGTGGAGAGGAGCAGGGAGGTGCTGCAGGCAGCACAGCAAAGACACCCTGCTGGGGACTGGCAATACTTCCAGAGGTGTTTTCCTGCTGGGAAAACGGAGCTGTGGTTCTTTGAGAGCCTTTGCCCCGGGCAGAGGAAGCTCTTGCTGGGAGCAGCACTTTGGGATGGAGCAGTTCCCACTCCAACAGGGGCAGGGAAAACTGAGGAGAGAGGGGGAAAAAAGGGAAAAAAAGCAAGTTCCTGAAGGTCATTCAGCCAGGCAGGGATGGGAGGAGGAACTGATGTCCTGGGGTGTCCCCAAGCCCTGGGACACTCCATGGGCTCAGGTAAGACAACAGGAATGACAACAGAGCTGGAAAAACAACAAAGGCCTAATCCTCACAATCCCTGCCTGATTTCCCTGCAATCCCATCCCTTCTGCATCCCAGAGAAATCAGGCTCAGCTCAAGCCTTGTCCTTGCCCACCCAGTTTCCAGTTTATTTTGCTTTGGAAGCATTGCTTCCATTCTCAGTAAAAGCAAAGAATCCACGAGGAGAGGCTTCTCCAGTTCAGATTTTTTTTTCTTACCTACGAGTGGGAAAAGGAGCTCTGGATCCTGGAAAATTGTTTTTTATGGGAAAGGGAAAGAGAGCCCTCTCTGAAAGAAGCAGGAAAATCATCTCAGTGACTGAAGAGCAGAGCCCTGGGAATGAACCCTTGTCCCCACTGATGTCCCAAGAGCCACCAGGAACGAGACTGGGACAAATCCCACTGAGGGCTTGAGCCCTGTAAGGGGGAAAGGAGCCTTTTCCAACCTTTAATGAACAGGAGTTCTGCTCAGGGAAGGGTTTTCAGTGACACCCACGGTGTGAGGAGCCTCAGCTGTCACCTGTGCCCTGTGCCTGGGGTGTTGTGCTGAAACCACTGCAGGGGGATGTCATTGTCACTTTTCCTGCCCATCCTTGTCCTTGGACAGACAGGGGCTAGGCAGGACACAGACTGCCCCAAAATCCTGGAAACCTCCCCAAAACCAGGGGAAAACTCGCTGGGATGAGAGACAGCAACTGCACCTGCAGTGAGGGTGGGATGCCAGCCTGGGATGGACTCAGCAGTGAGGAATTCCTGGGCATGGAGCGGGCTCTGAGCATCTCTGAGCGCCCTGTGGCAGCACCCAGAAATTCCAGCCTTTCCCGGGATTTCCCTGTGGGTTTCCAGCGGCTCAGATGGCCCCGGGACAGGGTTTGGTTGTGTTTATTGAGGCGTCAGCCCTCCCGAAGGGTTTCAGTGATGGTCCAAGCACGCTGGGGGAGCGTCCAGGTGCGGCTGCAGAGCAGGAGGGTTTGGAGACACAGCCCTGAACCCCCGTTCCATGCAGGCCCGGGGCGGTCCCGACCCGGACTGGGGCATTTGACGGAAATTTGGGGCATTTTAACGGGAATTTGGGGCATTTAATGGGAATTTGGGACATTTTAACGGGATTTGGTGGCATTTAATGGGAATTTGGGACATTTCGGGGCTTTTGCGCCGACCTCACCGCGGAGCGCGGCCCTGCAGCGCCTCCTGGCGGCCGAGCCGTGGAACAACAGCGACCCCCGGGACCGCTGAGAACAACGGGACCCCGGAGAACACCGAGAAACCCGGGACCACCAGGACCGCTGAGAACAACGGGACCCCGGAGAACACCGAGAAACCCGGGACCACCGGGACCGCTGAGAACAACGGGACCCCGGAGAACACTGAGAAACCCGGGACCACCGGGACCCCGGAGAACACCGAGAAACCCGGGACCACCGGGACCGCTGAGAACCACGGGACCCCGGAGAACACCGAGAAACCCGGGACCACCAGGACCCCGGAGAACACCGAGAAACCCGGGACCACCGGGACCGCTGAGAACAACGGGACCCCGGAGAACACCGAGAAACCCGGGACCACCGGGACCGCTGAGAACAACGGGACCCCGGAGAACACCGAGAAACCCGGGACCACCGGGACCGCTGAGAACAACGGGACCCCGGAGAACACCGAGAAACCCGGGACCACCGGGACCGCTGAGAACAACGGGACCCCGGAGAACACTGAGAAACCCGGGACCACCGGGACCCCGGAGAACACCGAGAAACCCGGGACCACCGGGACCGCTGAGAACCACGGGACCCCGGAGAACACCGAGAAACCCGGGACCACCAGGACCCCGGAGAACACCGAGAAACCCGGGACCACCGGGACCACTGAGACCATAGGACCAGCGGGATCTCTGAGACCACCAAGACCACCGGGACCACCAGGACCTCTGAGAACCCTGGGACCACCGGGACCACTGAGAACACCAAGACCCCCGGGATCTCCTGACTCCCGGGACCACCGCGACCCCCGAGACACCTGCGACCTCCGCAGCCGCGTGTGCCCGCGACCCCCGCAATCACTGAGACCCCCGGGACCCCTGGGACCCCCACGATCACCGAGATTCCCGGGAGCCCCTCGGTTCCCGCAGGTGCCCCACGCCCCGCAGCCGCCCCCAGGTGTGTGTATGACCCCCCGGCTCCTCACAGCCACAGCCGAGCTCTGCCCGTCCCGCGGTGTCCCTGCATCCCCCTTGTGCCGCCCCTGCACACACGCGTGTGCAAACACGAGGTGAGAATGCACGAGTGCTCACCCCATAGGTGTGCAAACACCCCTGCACATCTGTGTCACACACCTGTGTCACACACACATCTGTGTCACACACACGGGCCACACACACATCTGTGTCAGACATACACCTGTGTCACACACACCTGTGTCACACACAAATGTGTGTCAATTCGCACACATACACATCCACACGTGTGCACCTGCACACCCTCTTGGGCTTGTGCTGCACACAGACATACACAGAGGTGTTCACGCACATCTGCACACACACACAGATGTTTTCACACACACATACACACACACACACACACACACACACGTGTTCATGCACACACACACACAGAGGTTTTCACACGCACACACACACACACACACGTGTTCATGCACACACACACGTGTTCACACACACATACACACACACACGTGTTCACACACACATACACACACACACACACACACACACACGTGTTCATGCACACACACACACTTGTTCACACACACATTCTCACAGGTGTTCACATACACACACACACACATTCTCACAGGTGTTCACGCACAGCTGCACACACACTCACGTGCACACAGGTGCACACACGTGTACATGACACGCCACACGCGCTGACGTCACACAGGCGGGCTGGGGGTGGAGCCTTTGCCGAGGTGGGCGGAGCTCCCGAGTACGCGCGCGGCGCCGCGGGCGTGGCACTTAGGGGGCGGGGCCTGACGATGAGTGGGCGTGGCTCTGGCGGTGGGCGTGCCTACGCCGGGGCGGGATGCTGCCGGGGGCGGGGCTATGACGGGGGGCGGGGCCTGAGGCGGCGGGCGCGGAGCTGTTCCCGTTCCCGTTCCGGCGCCGCCGCCGCTCGGAGCCGCCGCCGCCGGGGCCTCCCCGCCCCGTCCCGTCCGCTGCGGCTCCGCCATGGCCGGGCGCGGCGCCTTCCCGCTCAGCCCGCTGCCCCCCTCGGCCGCCCCGCCGGCCCCGGGGCCCGGCACCGCCCTGCTGCGCGGCCCCAGCCCCGCGCCCGCCGCCGCCCCGGGCTACCGCGCCATGGGCCCGGCCGCCGCTCAGTACCAGGTGAGAGCCCCGGGGCGCCGGGAGGGCCGCGGGGGGCACCGGGGGCCCGGGGCAGCGCTGGGGTGGCCGGGCGGGCCGGCAGGGCCTTCCCGGGGCAGCGCGGCCGGGCCTGGCCGGTATCGCCCGGAGCGGGCCCGGCACCCCCGGTGCGGCCGTTCTGCTGCCCCCGTTAGCCGGGACACCTCTCTGTTAGCCGGGGCACCTCCCTGTTCCCTCCTGCCACTCTGCACCCTCAGAGCCCGCTCAAAGTTGGGCCTGGCCCGTCCCGTTCCTCAGCGGATGAGCCGGGCCCAGGCCGGGGTCGCTGCCCTGGGCCCAGGGCCCGATCCGGCTGCGCAGCCCCCCCGGCCCGGCCCGGCCCGTCCCATCCCCGGCACCGAGCCGGGAACGCGTTCGTGTCCTTGTCAAAGGCGGAGGTAACGCGTGGTGTGCAGATGTGGCCTCGGTGTAACCTCGGAGTATCCTCGGTGTGCCCTCCGGAAGGACCGGGCTTGGTTGGCGGTGGGACAGGGGAGCAGGCGCTCGGTAATGTTGGGGAAAGTAAATCAAAACAACGAGCAGCCCTCCGAGAGCACGTGAAATCACTCGCTCTTCAGCCTGGCATCTTTTAAAAGTAAATTCAGGAAGTAAGAACTGTGTTTACAAGCGCCTGCAGGGACAGGACACAGAGAATGGCTCCCAGTGCCAGAGGGCAGGGATGGATGGGATATTGGGAATTGGGAATTGTTCCCTGGCAGGGTGGGCAGGCCCTGGCACAGGGTGCCCAGAGCAGCTGGGGCTGCCCCTGGATCCCTGGCAGTGCCCAAGGCCAGGTTGGACACTGGGGCTTGGAGCAGCCTGGGACAGTGGGAGGTGTCCCTGCCATGGCAGGGGTGGCACTGGGTGGGCTTTAAGGTCCCTTCCCACCCAATTCCATGTTTCTATATTATTCCAGCAGTAAGAAGTATATCCTGACACCCATTTCTGCTCCCCCTCGCACACCTGGCTTCCCCGTTCACTCCCAAGCTTGTGCTGATTACTTTGGGATGAGTTTTCAGATGTGAAGCTCAGTTTTCCAGGCAGGCTGGAAATGGAGGAGCCCCGTTGTGCAACACGTTCTCCTGGGCCGCCGCTGCCTCCTCCAGAGCTGCATCTGATTTGCATGATTTAAAACTCAGGAAATAAACCAAGCTCAGGGAAATTCCGGCTCCTTAACACAGGAGAAGGAAACAACTTCCTCCTGCAGCCTTGAAAACGCCAGAAAATGGTGTTGGAAGCTGAGCTGGCCGAGCGTGAGCCGCTGGTAACTCGAGGCGGGGGCACTGCCTGACCTTCCATGTGCAGGGTGCAAAATCCAGCTGGGAGTAAACAGGCTGGCAGATGCTGCTTCCCCCGCGGCTGGGCTGGCAGCAGGTGTTGGGAGCAGGGGGCGATGTCCCCTCGGTGATGTCCCCACGGTAATGTCCCCATGTTGATGTCCCCACGCTGTCTGGCACCGCTGGCACAGCAGGATCAGCCCCCGGGCTGGTGTTGGGTGGCCTGTCCCAGAAGCATGGGAAAGGAGAGGATCCCAAGGGTCTGCCCTTTGTTTTGCAATTCTTAGCTGAGGAAAACAGCCCCTCCCCTCCCTGCCATCCCCCCAGGGCTTGGTTCTGTCCCAGTTTTAGGAAGAGCTGCGTTGTTTGTGCACCACGAGACAGAAGAGGCCCTGGCCAGGCCAGCGAGGGCTTAGGAGCTCTAATCTTGGGATTATTAAACATATGCTCATCCTTTGGACATCCTTGTGTGCCTGCTGGGGATTTCCTGGCAGCCCAGGCAGGGAATCCAGGGGGCACCTTTGGTGGGAGCTGATGTTTCCAGAGCAGCCAGGGGCTGGTGCCATGCCCGGAGCAGGAAGGAGAAGCCTTTTCTAGGAGCAGGAGGATCAGAGCTGGTGGGGCCCATCCTGATCTCTCTCCCTGCCCCTGGAGCAGCCAGGCTACCCAGGTTGAGCCCCAGCAGCCAGGTTCCATGGAAGTTCAGCAGGAAGGAGTCTTCCTGTTTTTTTAGGTGCTGGTTTCAGGGTTGGGAGAGTTTTTCCCAAGTTTTGGGATTAACACAGTGTCCTGGAGCAGCGTGGGATGAGACCTTGGAACTCAGCACTCTGACCTTGCAGTTGCCCCCAGCTGATGCTTCCCTGGTGCAGAATTAGGTCCCCATTAAATGGATTTTATAGGCACGTGTTGGGAAGACAGAGCCTGGATTCCCTGGCCAGGAGGCTGCTGCAGCTTGAGGATTCCCAAGGCTGGAAGCAGCTCTGTCCCTGGGCAGTGGGAAGGAAGGTTGTGCTTCATGGAGAAATCCATGGAGTTGAAGAAGTGTGGAATGTTGTGCCAGGTGAAGCTGGGGAGGCCTGGACGTGCTGGAGAGGGTGCAGCATGGGAGAAATCCCCCCTTGGGGAGCAAGGAGAGCCGTGTTCCTGCTCATGCAGTGCTGGGGATTGCCTTGGAGGGGGCCAGGGGCCAGCAGGCAGGGCTGGAGCTGTTCCAGAAGGCTGCTGGTGCTGGAGAACCCCACCCTTCCCCAGGGACAGGCTTTCCAAGGCAGGTTTCATCAGAGCCCAGCCTGGAGCTGCTTCCAGCCTGATCCAAAGCAGATGGACACTGTCCTCTGGAGCAGGGGGAGGAGGGCAGAGCAGAGCCCAGGCACGCTCTGCTGCTCCTGGGAAACGTGACAGGGAAGGGGGAGCAGCAGCACCTCCAGCCCTGCTGCTCCCTCTGCTTCCACAGGAGCCCTCCAGGAGTTTGGCCCTGCAGGAGCACCACGGGCAGGGTTTGTGCCAGGCCCGTGGCTGTTCCTCCCCAGCACCTTTGTTCCTTGTTCCTGCCCCTGTGGGATCTGAATCCCTGTGACCTCTCCTTTCCCTGCCCTGGAACATTCAGGGCTCCAGCTGCAGGGCTGTGGACAGGCAGGTTTGTCCAGCCCAGACAGCTCTGCTGCTGCTGCTGCTGCTGGAGACATTCCAGGATGTGTCCTGGGTCTGCTGGGGGCTGTGCCTGTGCTGTGCCCTTCTCCTTTTGATTTACCACTTCCTCATGTCAGCTTTACAGCTGAGATCTGGCTCCTGGAGCTCTTCCTGTGTCCAACACGGAGCTTTTCCAAGTGTGGGGAGTTTGGGGTTTGCAGGGAGCTGCAGCAGAGTTTGCAGCAGCAGCAGCATCTCCATCCCAGCAGCACCTCCCAGCTCAAGGTCTGTGCCAGCAGCAAGCCAGGCTCTCCCTGGCACCCTCCCAAGAGGGATTTGCTCAGAGATAAGGAGGAACAAAGGGGAAAATCACTCTTTTGGGGTGTGCAGGGGGCTCATGATCCCAATCCACACCAAGCCCTGGGCAGCAGAGCTCTCCTGGAGCCCAGCCCAGCATGGAGCTGGAGCCCTGTTTGAGCAGGGACTGTTTCTGTATCCCTGTGGGAAGTGCTGCTGCCTGGGCACCAGGGGAGGAACTTGCAGGAGGAGCTCTTGGTGCTGGGCCATGCTGTGCTCCAGAGCCCAGGGCGAGGATGGATGTGAGCTCTGGCTCCCTGGTTCCTGTCACTGTGCAGAGCTGGATCCTGGAGCAGCCAGGAGGGGCTGGGGAGGTGCAGGAAGAGCCAGGGTCCTGGAAGGGCCATGAACAGGCTCTGGAGCTGTTTGCAGAATTCCTGCTTTGCCTCAAGCTCTCTCTCCAGCCCAGCTTCTTCCTGCAGATCCATCCTGGGATTTATTGCTCCTCCTTCCTGCTACCAGCCCCCAATTTCTGGGCTGCCCTTCCTCAAGCAGGGACCTTTGGCAGGCTCAGAGGCTCCTGCCATGCCAGCAGAATCCCTCAGGAGCCCTCCCAGCTCCGATGGGTTCAGCCAGGGCCGGTTCTGGGCAGAGCTGCCCCAGGCCCGTGGGCTGAGCAGTGCCCTGGCATGAACCCCGGGCACAGCCCCGTCCCTGGCAGGGAGCAAACACGAGCTGTTCACTGTCCCATTTCCAGAGGCTCTGCAGGGAGCTCTGGATGGGATCCAGGCTCTTCCTCCCGCTGAGCTTGCAGGGTTTGCCCTTTGTCTGCCCCTCCGAGGGGAGGGGACAGGGTGGGCCCTGGGGGTGGCACAGGGCCTGGGGGTGCTGGGCAGGAATGAGCTCCTGCTCAGAGCTGGTTTAATCAAATTTCCTGAGTTTAAGCCCTCTGCATCCTGGGAATTTCCAGACTTTCCAAGAGGGGCTGCAGACAGGCTTCACCCTGGGGCTGTGGTGCTGCTTCCAGGCTTGGCTGAAGGTTTTAGGCTGGGCTTGTGTGAGAAGGGTTTGGGAGCAAATCTGCCCCAGGCACTGGTGACTGGTTGAGCCAAGAGGCTTCTCTGTTGCAAATTTGAAAATCCTGAGAGTAAACTGAGAGGAAAATTCCACGTGGAGGGTTTTGCCCTCCCTTTATTGCTCATCCAGGCAGTCCAGTGTGGGTCCTTGGTGGGCTGGAAGTCGCTCCCTGGCAGCTGAGCTGTGGCTGATGGTTCTCAGATGGTTTGGTGAAGTTAAAGTGTGACAAATCTGTGTATCCTTGTGCTGAACCTCTCCCTGCCGATGGAATTGTCTCAATGGAGCCCTGGAAGGAGCAGCTGGACACACAAGACCTTGCCCAGGATGTGGAGACTCTCTGAAGCCTCCAAATCTCTCACTTCAGGGCTAGATCCAAAATGTGCTCCATGGAGGGGCAAGAGGGAGGGAGGAGAGACCTCAGGGCTGCTCTGACTGAAGGGCAGGAGCTGGGCATGGCTGGGGCAGCTCCAAGCGGGCTCCTGACAGCATTCCCAGGGCAGGGAATGTCTCTGGAGCTGTGGAGCCTCCCTGCCCTTCCAGGCACTGATAAACACCCGGGGCTTTCCCTGGGAGCCATTTCCTGCTCCTGGTGCCTCCAGGGAGTGCAGCCTCTGCTTTCAGCCTGGGCTCTGCACTCAGCTGCTCTGGGGCCCCAGGAATTTCAAATTAAAAGTTTCCCAGCTCCTTCTGGGGGGTTTCTCTGCTTTTCAGAAGCTCTGGCAGGTGTCAGCACAGCTTTGGGTTCCACAGTCCTGCTGGAACTGAGCAGCAGAACAACCTCCACTGTGGTTTGTGGTGTTGCACAGGCTGTGGGTCCACCCGGCCCTGCCACAACGGATTTGTTGATAAACCCAAAGAAACTGGGCCTGGCCTCGTGGTTTTGGCACAGAGAGGTGCCAGAGTCACGAGGAGCTGCACAAACGGGGCTGAGCAGGAGGAGAGGAACATCTGGGAGCAGGAAGAAGGAGCCTCCTGCCCTGGGGAAGGGAGGGTCAGAGCCTGGCTCTGGGCTTGCTGCTTCAAAGGCTCTGCAGCCTGTGTGCTTGTGCTTGTTGTGTAACAGGGCTCAGCCTGGGCCTGGGGGGTTTGAGCTTCCACGTGCAGCCCTAATCCTGGGGCCCTGCTGCTGCCCTGATCCTGCTGGAACACTGCTCCTCTGGGCATTTGCCACTGCCAGAGGCACCAGGGGCAGCTCTTGGCTTGGTGTCTATCAGCTTTTCACACAGCTGGGGGTGGTTTTTAGGGTTTTTTTTGGCTGCAGCTCCATCAAACCAACCCTGCCACAGCTCTGAGCTGTGGAGGGCAGGCTGGCTGCATCCCATATTCCCAACCCTGCATCCAGGGATTGCTCCCAGATGTATCCCTGTGTGCAGGGAGTGAGGTGTTTTCTTGGCTCCCTGCCCTGCAGGGCTGTGGGGATGTCCTGGCACGTCAGGAGCCTGGGGCAGGGCAGAAATGTTGCTCTGCTGGCTCGGTGGCTCTCCCAGCCTCCCACCTCGGCAGGGGGAGCTGAGGATCAGAGGATCCCCAGGTGGAGCATGGAGGAGCAGGAGGGGTGGCTGGTGGGTCCTGGTGGCACCTGGGGCACCAATGGGTGCTGCCCAATCATGCTCTGAGGCTGCAGAGGGGCTGCCAGGGCTGGGAGCCCTCGGGGCTGTGTTGTGGCTCCCAAATTCCATGTGTGGAAGGGGCAGGAGGGGACAGGCTGCTGCCAGGGGGGAGCTGCTGCCTCCTCCATCCCTGTGGGAGGAAGTGGGATTGCCCTGTCCCCCTGCTCTGCTGCTGTCCAGAGGGGAACCCACGAGGTCCCCAGGGTGGGGACACTGCTGGCAGTGCCCTGGTGCTGCTGTGGGGGTGGCACAGGGCCTGACTTTGGCTCCACTGCTGCCAGGCCAGGCTTCCCTGCACTCCTTGGCCTCTCCTGTTCCTGCTTTCCCAAAGCTTCCTGCTGGCATTCCCTGCCCTGGGGAAGGGGTGGCACCGAGGGTGGGTGGCACCAAGGTGGATGGCACCCAGGGGATGGCACAGAGCTGGATGGCACTAAGGATGGGTGGCACCAAGGGGATGGCACTGAGGGTGGGTGGCTCCCAGGGTTTGTGGCACAGAGGTGGATGGCACTGAGGATGGGTGGCACCAAGGGGATGGCACCAAGGGTGGGTGGCAGCCAGGGTGGATGGCACCCAGGGTGGGTGACACTGAGGTGGATGGCACTGAAGATGGGTGGCACAGAACTGGATGGCACCAAGGGGATGGCACCCACGGTGAGTGGTGCCCAGGGTGGGTGGCACAGAGGATGGGTGGCAGAGACGTGGATGGCACCCAGGGTGGGTGGCACCCACGGTGGGTGGCACCAAGGGTGGGTGGCACAGAGGTGGGTGGCACTGAGGGTGGATGGCACCCACGGTGGGTGGCACCCAGGGTGGGTGGCACTGAGGATGGGTGGCAGAGACGGGGATGGCACCTAGGGTGGGTGGCACCCAGGGTGGGTGGCACTGAGGATGGCCGGCCCCACAGCCAGGATCCCATCTGAGCCCTGTCCCCGCTGTGCAGCAGCGGCCCGGGATGCCCCCCGGGGGCAGGATGCCCATGGCAGGGCTGCAGGTGGGACCCCCGGGGGCCCCCCCGTACGGAGCAGCGACGCCGCTGAGGCCCGGCCTGCCCCAGGCCATGATGGATCCCTTCAGGAAGCGCCTGCTGACCCCCCAGGCACAGCCACCCATGGCCACCCCCAGGAGAGGGTAAGGCTGGCGTGTCCCTCCCCAGGGGAGGAGGGGGGATCCTGCTGGGCCCTGGCTGCACTCGGTGAAATCGGGGGGTGGCTGGGGTGGAGGGACCCCAGGGCCACCCCAGGGCCCACCCCAGGGCCCACCCCAGGGCCCAGCCCAGGGCCCACCCCAGGGCCCACCCCAGTCCCACCCCAGGGCCCACCCCAGGGCCCACCCCAGGGCCCACCCCAGGGCCCACCCCAGGGCCCACCCCAGGGCCCACCCCAGTCCCACCCCAGGGCCCAACCCAGGCCCAGCCCAGGGCCCAGCCCAGGGCCCAGCCCAAGGCCCAGCCCAGTCCCACCCCAGGGCCCACCCAGTCCTACCCCAGTCCCACCCCAGGGCCCACCCCAGGGCTCCTTCCACTCTCCCAGCGTGCTCCAAGCTCCTGGACCATTCCCAGTACTACCACAGTAATCCATGGGAGCTGCATCCCTGCTTCTCAATGCAGCCAGGTTGTGTTTCACCACCTGTTTTCCATCTGAACTGAGCCAGGAGCTGCTAATAATTAATATAATAATAATTAATTCATAATTATGATATAGCTATCAAGAATATTGTAATATTAGTTATTAAAATAATAATAATAATAATAATAATAATAATAATAATAATAATAATAATAATAATAATAATAATAATAATAATAATAATAATAATAATAAGCTGTGCCAGGAGCAGGTACAATAATTCATTCCCAACAGGATCTTCTGCTGGGAAACTTCTCCAGAGCACAGGAGAGCCCTGTTCTGGAAATACCTATATAAATATAAATAATATTTAATATCAATGTAGATATCATGAGATGTCACTGCAGATACAGAGCTGTAAAAAGATGGCTGTAATTCCATTCAGGACAGGGGTCCCAGGGCTGGGTTCAGTCAGTGTTTGACTCCCTTTGAGACCCCAAAGCCTCTCCAGGTCCCCATTCAAGTGTCACATCATGCAGAGTGCCACAGCTCCTGTCCTGCTGCAGAGGGGGGCACCAGCAGGGTTTTCCTCCAGCCTGGCACCTGCCAGAGCTTGGGAATGGGATGTTTTAGGATGGAGGCAGAGATTCCTCAGCTTGCAGCTTCCTCTCACTCTGATCTCCACACCAGGAACCAAAGAGCCTTGTGGGATCCCCAGCAGCAGCTCCTGGGGGTCTTCTTCATCCTCCCAGGGGTGCCTGGTGCCTCTGACAGGCACAGAAGTGGCTGGAAGTGTGGGATGGGGTGGCAGATTTTGGGAAGTGTGGGATGGGGTGGCAGGTTTTGGGTTGTGTGGGATGGGCTGGCAGATTTTGGGATGTGTGGGATGGGGTGGCAGATTTTGGGATGTGTGGGATGGGCTGGCAGGTTTTGGGATGTGTGGCAGGTTTTGGGATGTGTGGGATGGGGTGGCAGGTTTTGGGATGTGTGGAATGGGGCTGGCAGATTTTGGGATGTGTGGCAGGTTTTGGGATGTGTGGCAGGTTTTGGGATGTGTGGGATGTGCTGGCAGGTTTTGGGATGTGTGGCAGGTTTTGGGAAGCATGGGATGAGGCTGGCAGGTTTTGGGATGTGTGGCAGGTTTTGGGAAGCATGGGATGAGGCTGGCAGGTTTTGGGATGTGTGGCAGGTTTTGGGAAGCATGGGATGAGGCTGGCAGGTTTTGGGATGTGTGGCAGGTTTTGGGAAGCATGGGATGAGGCTGGCAGGTTTTGGGGATGCTCCCTGGAGCTGCAGTCAGGGCAGGACTCTTTGTTTGGGCTCTGCCAGCAGCTCCTCACTGATTGCCAGCCCTGCTGATCCCTCTGTGGGGGCTGCTTGGTTCCTAGGATCTCCAGGCAGGATCCCTTGGTGCTCGTGGATGCTCAGCTCCCATTCCCTTCCCTGGCAGCTCCTTTGACCTCCTGATCCCTCCTGGGCCATCCCAGCACTGCAGAGCTGGAGTGAGCTGGGGACAGGAGCAGCCTGGCACCCACAGGGACATCAGGGCTGGGGTCAGGGAGCAGCCAGGCTCACAGCTGGGCATGCCCTGCTCACAGCTGCTGGATCAAGGGATTAGGAGCTTCCAGCTGCCCTGGGGTGTCCAGACCCTGCAGGAGGAGGGGTTGGATGGGGCAGGAATTGCTCCAGAGCAGGGCTCTGACCTCTCCTGGAGAGTTCTCCTGGAGCCCTCCTGTGTGATCCTGCTGCTCCAGGTGCAGCTGGAGGAACAGGAATTCCCTTCCCCATGTCCCAGCAGGAAAACAGGAGAGCAGAGCTTTCCCTGATGTTCCCAGGCTGAGCAGGAGCTGCTGGGGTGGGCTCAGGGTGATGGGAATCTGCAGTGGGCAGGGTTGGATCCAGCCAAGCTGGATTTTCCCAGGATTTCAGCCCCACCACAGCAGGGCTTGGTTTGAGCTGGGTGTAAGGGAGTTCCTGGCAGTGGCTTTGATTTGGAGCAGTGGGGGAATGGGATGGCTGCTTTGAGAGGGGAAATGTGGGAATTCTGTCCTGCAGCCCTGCCTTTGCCTTGGATTTTCTTCCCCAGGGTCAGGCTGCAACATCCAGCACCTTCCCCCAGGAATATCCTGAGTGGGAAGGGACCCCCAAGGCTCATCCAGTCCCACCCCCAGCCCTGCCCAGACCCCCCAACAACCCCACCCTGGGCATCCCTGGCAGCGCTGTCCAAACCCTCCTGGAGCTCTGGCACCATTCCCTGGGGAGCCTGGGCAGTGCCAGCACCTCTGGGGTGGTGAAGAACCTTTCCCAGTGTCCGTCCCCCCAGAGGGCAGGCAGCAGGGTGTCCTGTGGGAGCTCCCATTTTCCCTGTTTCCCAGGGTGAAGAGGAGGAAGATGGCTGACAAGGTGCTGCCACAGAGGGTGAGTGTCACCTCAGCCTGGGGGACAGAGCTGAGCTGCTGCAGGGCATGGGGGGTCCCCAAAAGGGGGGGATTTCCCTGAGCTTCCTCCTGCCCCTGGGAATTTCTGTTCAATCCCAAACCACCCTGGAGTGTTTCTGTCTGTGGGGTTGGAGTCTGAGCAAGCAAGGAGCAGGAACGGGGTGGGATGGAGATCTCAGGAGGTCCCTAAGAGTCCCTCTTGAGATTCCAGGGTTCCATTCCATGCAGGAATGCTGCTGGGAACAGCAACAGGCTTCAGACTGGTTTGGGCAGAGCTTTGCAGGGCTCCAGGCTGGGTTTGAAATAAAAGCTGGACTCATCACCTGGTGTCTCCCTGGCTGCTGGGGCTGTGGGGGGGTCCAGCCCATGCCAGCAGGCTGGGATTGACCATTCCTGTGTCCAGATCCGGGAGCTGGTCCCAGAATCCCAGGCCTACATGGACCTGCTGGCCTTCGAGCGCAAGCTGGACCAAACCATTGCCCGCAAGAGGATGGAGATCCAGGAGGCCATCAAGAAACCCCTGACGGTGAGCTGGGGCCTGGCAGGGGCTGGGAATCATGGAATCATGGGAAAATTAAGGTTGGAAAAATCCCCTGAGGTCATCCAGTCCAACCATCACCCTAAGCCGTGTCCCCAGGTGAGGTATCCACGGGTTTCTGGGGCACTTCAGGGATGGGGGATTCCACCTCTGCCCAGGGCAGTCCATCCAATGTTTTCCAACCCTTCCCATGGATAAATGTTCCCTAATATCCAATCTAGACCCCCCCTGAGGCCGTTTCCTCTGATGCTGAGCTGGAGCTGGGTGCTGCAGTCCCTCTCACTCCATCCTGCCTCTCTCTGTTCCCATTCCACAGCAAAAGCGGAAGCTCAGGATTTACATCTCCAACACCTTCACCCCGGCCAAGGAGGAGGGAGAGGGGGGGGAACGTGTGGCCTCCTGGGAGCTCCGTGTGGAGGGGAAGCTGCTGGAGGATGTGAGGAGATGGAGGGAGGAGCTCTGGTCCATCGGGAGCATCCAGGGGGAGGGAGGAGCTGGTCAGGATCCAGGAGGGTTGGACTGGTGGTGGTGGGAGGAGCTGGTCCATAGGGATCATCCAGAAGGGATCAGGTGGTGGGAGGAGGAGCTCTGGTCCATCGGGAGCATCCAGGGGGAGGGAGGGAGGGAGGAGCTGGTCAGGATCCAGGAGGGATGGACTGGTGCTGGTGGGAGGAGCTGGGATAGGGATGAGGTGCTGGTGGGAAGAACTCTGGTCCATCGGGAGCATCCAGGAGGGATCAGGTGGTGGGAGGAGGAGCTCTGGTCCATCGGGAGCATCCAGGAGGGATCAGGTGGTGGGAGGAGGAGCTCTGGTCCATCGGGAGCATCCAGGGGGAGGGAGGGAGGAGCTGGTCAGGATCCAGGAGGGTTGGACTGGTGGTGGTGGGAGGAGCTGGTCCATAGGGATCATCCAGAAGGGATCAGGTGGTGGGAGGAGCTCTGGTCCATCAGGAGCAGCCAGAGGGAGGGAGGAGCTGGTTTGTCAGGATCCAAGGAGGGATGGAGTGGTGCTGGTGGGAGGAGCTGGGATAGGGATAAGGTGCTGGTGGGAAGAACTCTGGTCCATGGGGATCATCCAGGAGGGATCAGGTGGTGGGAGGAGGAGCTCTGGTCCATGAGGAACATCCAGGGGGAGGGAGGGAGGAGCTGGTGTGTCAGGATCCAGGAGGGATGAGGAGGTGGTGGGAGGAACTCTGGTCCATCAGGACTCAGGAGAGAAAAATGATGGTGGGAGGAGAAGCACTGATCCATAACAATCCAAGATGGATGAAGAGGTGGTGGGAACACTGGTCCATAAGGATCCAGGAGGGATGAGGAGGTGGGAGAAGGAGCATTGGTCCTTGAGGACCCTCCAGGGGGGATGAGGTGGTGCTGGGAGCACTGGTGCTGTGTTGAGAGCTCAGCTGGGGCAGCACCTGGGCCCTGGGGCTGGGTTTGGGCTCAGGAATCTCTGCTGCCATGTCTGCAGCCCAGCAAGCAGAAGAGGAAGTTCTCCTCCTTCTTCAAGAGCCTCGTGATCGAGCTGGACAAGGAGCTCTATGGGCCAGACAATCACCTGGTGGAGGTGAGCTGGGAGGGGATCCCAGTGGAAACGGGGCCCTGTGCTCCCCCTCTGGGTGCTCAGCTCCCAGGCCAGGGCCTGTCCTGCTGGGAGAGGGACCTGAACAGGTTTTTGGGGCTGGGGCAGTGCCAGGCTCTCCATGGGGACCAGGCTCTGCTGCATTCCCAGCTCAGGTTTAGAGATGCCCTTTTGCCCCTGGCAGAGCTCAGCTCTGCCCCCTCCCAGCCCAGGTCTGAGCCAGAGCTGGAGCTGAGGTGTGTGGGGACAGGGACGTGGCCCCAGGGGCAGCTGTCCCCCAGGCTGGCACAGCTGGGTCCCCAGAGGGTGCTGACCCCACAGAGCCTCACCCCAGGGCCCTGGGGGAAGAAGGGTTTGCCCTCCTGCCTGTCCCCTGCCTGGGAGAGGGATCAAGGCTTTTTTGGGTGCTCCTGCCTGGAGCTCTCCCTGCACCCAGCTCCTGCTTTTGCCCTGGGAGATCCTGTGGAGAGGCTGAATCCCCTTCCAGGGGAAGCTGGGAGCAGCTCTGGTGCACATTCCTGCAGGATTGATCCAGAAGCTTTGGGAGCCCTGCACCCCAAGCACTCAGGGCTGGAACTGCCCCAGTCCATCCCAGTGCTGGGGCACAGCCTGGGCTGGGATGGACTGGGAGAGCTCTGAGCTGCCACCAGTGGGACCAGGAGCTGCCAGGGGTGCCCCAGGCTGTGTGGCTGTGCCTGCCCCCACCCAGAGCCCCAGCCCAGCTGGCAGGGTTGGTTCCATGGCCCTGCCTGAGCTGTGTCCCCGTTGTCCCTGGCAGTGGCACCGGATGCCCACAACCCAGGAGACCGACGGCTTCCAGGTGAAGCGTCCCGGGGATGTCAATGTGAAGTGCACCCTGCTGCTCATGTTGGACCACCAGGTGCGGCCTGGGGGGCACCCAGGGGTGGGGATGGGCTGGGACAGGGCTTTGGGCGAGCGTTTGGGGTGCAGGGATTGAAAGGAGCACAGGGAGCTCCAGGCATGGAGCTGCAGTGACACAGGGGCTGGGGGGGTCACTCCTGAGTGCCTCTTCTTTGGGCAGCAGCAGGAATTTCTCCATGGAAAGGGAGTTAAAAGCTGGGACAGGACCTAGGATGAGGGTTTGGGGATGTAGGGATCAAAAGGAGCACAGGGAACTCCCAGCATGGAGCTGCAGTGACACAGGGGCTGTGGGAGACACTCCTGAGTGCATTTTCTTTGGGCAGCAGCAGGAATTTCTCCATGGAAAGGGAGTTAAAAACTAGGACAGGGCTTTGGATGAGGGTTTGGGGGATGAAGGGATCAAAAGGTGCACAAGGAGCTCTGGGCATGGAGCTGCAGTGACACAGGGGCTGTGGGAGACACTCCTGAGTGCATTTTCTTTGGGCAGCAGGAGGAATTTCTCTGTGGAAAGGGAGTTAAAAAGTGGAACAAACTGCCTAAAGAGTGACCCATCCCTTGGGCTGTCCCAGGACACTCAGTGCTCTGGCTGGGGTCAGGACAGGGGTGGGTCAGGCTGGGCTCTGCTCTGGGGGGGCTTTTCCAGCCTGGCTGCTCCCATGGCTGACCCCAGCTGTCCCCACAGCCCCCCCAGTACAAGCTGGACCCACGGCTGGCCCGGCTGCTGGGGGTGCACACCCAGACCAGGGCCAGCATCATGCAGGCCCTGTGGCTCTACATCAAACACAACAAACTGCAGGACAGCCACGAGAAGGAGTTCATCAACTGCAACCGCTACTTCCGCCAGGTACCTGCACATTCCCCCCTCATCCAGCTGGGAAAAGCCTCCCACAGCTCCCACAGCCCCTCCAGGCTCTGGCTGTGCCCCTTCCCTGGGCCCTGGCTTGCACCACCAGCTTGGGGATGCCCCAGCTGGCTGCACAGGTGAGGGGAGCCCCTGCCATGGGTGCCCAAGGCTCTGCTTTGCCCCCCAGATCTTCAACTGCGTCCGCATGCGCTTCTCCGAGATCCCCATGAAGCTGGCAGGGCTCCTGCAGCACCCAGACCCCATCATTATCAACCACACCATCAGGTGGGGGCACAGCCTGGGCACGGCCCTGGGCTGGGCACTGGGTGGGCAATGGAGGGGGCTGAAGGAGCTGCATGGGATGGGGAAGTGTCTGCAGGACTGGGGTGCCCCATGGGGTGGAGAGTGGGCAGTGTCCCTGGGACTGGGGGACTCCATGGGCCAGGAGGTGTCCCCAGGGCTGGGAGTGCTCAGTAGGGTGGGGAGTGAGCCCAGCAGTGCCCCCAGGGCTGGGGGGCTCTGTGAGCCCAGCAGTGCCCCCAGGGCTGGGGGGCTCTGTGAGCCCAGCAGTGCCCCCAGGGCTGGGGGGCTCTGTGAGCCCAGCAGTGTCCCCAGGGCTGGGGCCTCTGTGAGCCCAGCAGTGTCCCCAGGGCTGGGGGGCTCTGTGAGCCCAGCAGTGTCCCCAGGGCTGGGGGGCTCTGTGAGCCCAGCAGTGCCCCCAGGGCTGGGGCCTCTGTGAGCCCAGCAGTGTCCCCAGGGCTGGGGGGCTCTGTGAGCCCAGCAGTGCCCCCAGGGCTGGGGGGCTCTGTGAGCCCAGCAGTGTCCCCAGGGCTGGGGGGCTCTGTGTGCCCAGCAGTGCCCCCAGGGCTGGGGGGCTCTGTGAGCCCAGCAGTGTCCCCAGGGCTGGGGGGCTCTGTGAGCCCAGCAGTGTCCCCAGGGCTGGGGGCCTCTGTGAGCCCAGCAGTGTCCACAAGGCTGGGGGGCTCCATGGGCCAGGGGCACAGGAGGCTTTGAGGTCTCCAGCCTGAAGGACCAGCCCAAGTCACCTGGAAGGGGAAGAACCACCAAATTTGAGGCTTTCTGGGGCACTGGTGTTGCTGTTGGGGGTCCATCCACCCCAGCCAGGTGGGGGCTCAGCCCAACCCCATTGCCCCAGTGTGGACCCCAATGACCAGAAGAAGACAGCCTGCTATGACATCGACGTGGAGGTGGACGATCCCCTCAAAGCCCAGATGAGCAATTTCCTGGCCTCCACCACCAACCAGCAGGAAATCGCCTCCCTGGATGCCAAGGTGGGAGGGGACACTGCCGGGGGCCAGCTGTGTCCTGTGAGGGGACACAGCTCCTCTGACCCCTGTCACCTGCCCAGATCCACGAGACCATCGAGTCCATCAACCAGCTGAAGACTCAGAGGGATTTCATGCTGAGCTTCAGCAACAACCCCCAGGATTTCATCCAGGAGTGGATCAAATCCCAGAGGAGGGACCTCAAGGTAAAGGGGAACAATTCTGGGGAGGTTTAGGTTGGATATTGGGAGAAATTTCTTCCTGGAAGGGGTTGTCCAGTGCTGGCACAGAGGGCAGTGGTGGAGTCCCCATCCTTGGAGGGGTCCAGAACCATGGATGTGGCCCTTGGGGACATGGGGCACTGGTGAACGTGGTGGTGGTGTTGGGCTAAGGGTGGAAGGTTTTTTCCAACCCTAACAATTGCATGACTCTGAAGCCCTGGGGCTGGGCAGAGTGGGGGGCTGGGAGGGGTCTGGGTCCCTCCCAGAGCTCAGGGAAGGGTCTGGGTCCATCCCGGATCTCAGGGAGGGGTCTGGGTCCATCCTGGAGCTCAGGGAGGGGTCTGGGTCCATCCTGGAGCTCAGGGAGGGGTCTGGGTTCATCCCAAGTTCAGGGAAGGGTCTGGGTCCATCCCGGAGCTCAGGGAGGGGTCTGGGTCCCCCGTGGATCCCTCTGGATCCCTCACTCCCGCTGCCCCGTCCCGTTCGGGTCAGATCATCACGGATGTGATCGGGAACCCCGAGGAGGAGCGGCGGGCCGAGTTCTACCAGCAGCCCTGGGCGCAGGAGGCCGTGGGCAGACACATCTTCGCCAAGGTGAGCTCGGGGGTGGGGACAGGGTCGGGATGGCGGTGACAGAGCCCCCGGAGCGCGGGCAGTGCCCCCTGTCCCTCCCTGACGGCCGCGGTGTCCCCAGGTCCAGCAGCGCCGGCAGGAACTGGAACAAGTGCTCGGGATCCGCCTGACCTAAGGCTGCCCGAGCCGGACGGTACCGACTGGAAGCCACAGCACTTGCACAAACCCCATGTGCCTGGAGGGATGGGTGGGAGCCCCCCGGGGCTCCCCCGGGCCGAGCACAGCGGAGTCCCCGCTCCCCCCAGGCCCCCGCAGCGCCTCCTCCGCTTTGCATCGCGCCCCTCCCCGCGGGTTCCCCAAACCCCCCTGGAGCCGGGAAGCGCTGCCCGAGCCCATGGGAGGAGCTGCCAGCCCCACCCGAGCCCCGCCCTGCCCCTCTTCTACCAAAGTTCGTCATTCCAAACGCCAGCTCTCCCCGACGTTTTGCACTATTTTTGTGAACAGGTTTTATATAAAAAGAAAAAAAAAACACGAAAAAAGAAAAAAAAAAAGGCAGCGTTTTGTACAGTGGGTTTGTATTTGATTAATTAATATATTGAGTTCCTCTTCCTGCACTGGGCTCTGCAGGGGCTCAGGGAGGCTCCCAGGGCTGCTCTGGGGCTACGGAGCCACGGCCTGGGGCTCATTTTGTGACAATCAGTTTATTCCTTCCCCCCTTCCCACTGTTTTACATAATTCCATAATTAACCACTTGACTTGACGAGGTTTGGGGGCAGAGAGGCTGGCTCTGCCCCAGGAGCCTGTGGGGGCACAGGGGCACCAAGAACTGGAGATACTGGGGAGGAGGGAGGGGACCAGGGGGGCAGTGCCACCACTGCCACCCCACGGAAGTGCCTTTGCCCCCCTGCAGGCTCCGGGTGGGGGGGCGTTTACAGATTCCTAGGGTTGGGCTCAGGGGTTCCTGCTCTGCCTCTTGTGTAACCAGTTTTTGTCTATTTTGGATCTTTTCTAATAAAAGCAGTTAGCAGCAGCTCTGAGGGGTGTGTGCTGTGTCCTGCAGCCCCCACCCCATACCCAAATCAGTCCCCAACTCAGCACCCAGGCCTGGCCACAGCAGCTCTTTATTGACAGCACAGAAGGAGCAGCTCCAGCCTCACCATTACTTCCACAGCTTCTTGATAGACATGTTTTTCTCACTGTCCTTCTGCATCACCTGGAGGAGGGAACAGGGGTGGGTCCAACATTCAGTGCCCAAATTGGGTGTTAATTACCCCAAAAAACACCCCAACAGCCCTGCACAGGGAGGGCTCAGCAGCCTCTCCCATGTCACTCCCGTGGTGACAACCCCCTTGTCTGTGCTGGCAAACACCACCCAGGACACTTTGTGCCCCCAGTGTCACCTCTCCCCTAGCACCCACCTTGGCCACAGCCATCTCGAAGTCCTCCTGTGTGACGTGCACTCTCCTCTCCCTCAGTGCATACATCCCTGCCTCTGTGCACACACCCTGAGGGGACAGGAGAGGAGCATCAGCCAGTGCCCCCCACGGCAGCCCCCGTGGCAGCCCCGTGTCCCCAGAGGCCCCAGCTCACCTTCACCTCAGCCCCCGAGGCCCCGGGCATCAGCTCCGCGATTTTCCGCAGGTTGATGCCCCGGGTCAGGTTCATCTTCCGCGAGTGGATCTTGAGGATGTCCAGGCGGGCCTGGAGCAGGGGCACAGGGAGGGTTGGAGCCCGGGAATGGCTCCCAGGGAGAGGTTGGGGGCAGCAGGGACAGCAGGGGGTGGCTCTGGTACCTCCTCATTGGGAGGGGGGAATTCGATTTTCCTGTCGATGCGGCCGGGGCGCAGCAGGGCCGAGTCCAGGATGTCGATCCTGTTGGTGGCCATGATCACCTGCACAGGGGACAGGGGCACAGCTGTCACCACCCTGTGCACTGCAGGGCTGGCAGGACCCCAGGCAGGGCCAGCCCCTCTACCTTGATGTTCTTGGTGGCCTCGAAGCCGTCGAGCTGGTTGAGGAGCTCGAGCATGGTGCGCTGCACCTCGCTGTCGCCGCCGGAGCCGCCCTCCAGGCGGGAGGAGCCGATGGAGTCGATCTCGTCCATGAAGATGATGGAGGGCGCGTGCTCCCGCGCCATCACAAACAGCTCCCGCACCATGCGGGCCCCTGCGGGCACGGGGCTCAGCCTGGCACAGCCTGGCACGGAGCCCACGCAGCCCCAGGAGCCCCAGAGCCACCCCAGTACTGTTGTAGTGTGTTTTTATACTCTGTAATACTTTGAAGTAGTTTTGGTTTTGTATCTCCATATTTTCCCAAATGGTTTATCCCAGACTGTACCCCCCTCCCTTTACCTGTGTTATCCCTCTCCCTGGATGAGACCATCCCCAAACCCCCACCCTGGCTCTCTGTCAATCACTCAGCATCCCATCCCCTCCATCTAGAAGCTTCGGTCCAGGTCCTCAAGTGATTGGCCAGAGGCCAGGGGCCAGCCTATAGGCTAACCTATATTTAAATAGGAAAATTAAGGCTGTCCTAAATGTCTATCCCCCAGTACCCATCCCTTAGGGTCACTCATTGGTTGGTAAAATGTTATCTACTTTGGGTTTCCACCTCCCTTTAAATGTAACCTTGGCACATCTCCCAGGGCTCTCAGCAGGAGCCCCCTGAGGTGCAGGAGCTCCCCAGAGCCCCTGAATAAAGCCTTGGATTAACCCCTGCTAAGAATCAGCCCTTTATCATCTACCAATGTCTCTGGTGTCTCTTCTGCTGCAAAGGTGACCAGCCCAGGTGCCCTCAGTACCCTTGGGGCACGGGAGAGTGTCTCCCCCTTGTCTGCCAACTCAAGACTGGCCGAGGGTCCCTGAGAGGCTCACAGATGGACACAGACACAGTACCTGCCCTGACAGGCTCACAGAGGGACACAGACACGGTACCTGCCCTGACAGACTCACAGGGGGACACAGACACGGTACCTGCCCTGACAGGGACACAGACATGGTACCTGCCCTGACAGACTCACAGGGGGACACAGACACGGTACCTGCCCTGACAGGGACACAGACACGGTACCTTCCCCGATGAACTTCTGCACCAGCTCGGAGCCCGAGACGCGGATGAAGGTGCAGTCGGTGTGGTGGGCCACGGCCCGCGCCAGCAGCGTCTTCCCCGTGCCGGGGGGGCCGTAGAGCAGCACCCCCTGCAACAGCCACAGGGCCCCTCAGAGCCTGCCCGGGGCACAGCCCAGCCCAGGGCCCCCCAGAGCAGAACTTGCCTTGGGCTGGGCAATGCCCAGCGCCTCAAAGAGCTCCGGGTGCTTCACGGGCAGCTCGATGACCTCCTTGATCTCCTTGATCTGCTTGTCCAGCCCCCCGATCATCTCGTAGGTGGAGTCTGGGACCTTCTCCACCATCATGAGGGACACCAGCGGGTCCACCTTGTTGGGCAGGATCTTGTGCAGGGTGTAGCTGTCGTTGCGCAGCGCCACGCGGCAGTTGGGGGTCACCTGTGGGGACAGCACGCAGGGGAGTGTCCCTGCCGGCCCTGGGGTGTCCCTGCCGGCCCTGGGGTGTCCCCCCACAGCCCTAGGGCACTCACATCATTGATGTCGATGTTTTTGTCCACATCCACCACGAACTTCCCCTCTGGGTGCACCTGTAAAGGAGCAAAGACCCCCAGGAGTTGTTTCCCTGGGAATTCCCTGCTGAGGGAGGAGCCAGGAGCTCCAACCCCACTGCACACCCCAGGGCAGCCCCAGGCCCAGCAGAGCCATCCCAACGAGCTTCTCTGCACAAGGAGCTCCCACCCCACATCCCCGAGCTGTCCCATCCCCTGGGGACACGGGGCTGTCCCCCAGCCCAGCCCTGTCACCTCGTACCTTGACCAGCACCTTCTTCTTGTCCATGGCTCTCACCACCTCTCCCACGTAGGATCCCTGCTCCTGCAGCAGCTGCAGCTCCTCCCGCAGCAGCCGCACTGCAGAGGGACAGCTCAGCTGCAGCCTGGGAGCTGCAGCCCCAAGGCGTAGCCCAGAGCCCCCAAAGCCCAGCCCACAGGCCCAGCCCAGAACCAACCAAAGCCCAGGCCAGACCCCCCAGGCCCAGCCTAGAGTCCCCCAAAGCCCAGCCCAGAGCCCCCCAAAGACCCCCAGGCACAGCCCAGAGCCCTCCAAAACCCAGCCCAGAGCCCTCCAAAGCCCAGCCCAGAGCCCCCCAGAGACCCCCAGGCCCAGCCCGGAGCCCTCCAAAGCTCAACCCAGAGCTCCCTGGCCCAGCTCCAGGTAAGCAGGAGGAGCTGCAGCCCCTACCCTTGGCGTTGAGCTCGTTCCTCTGTGCCTGCAGCCGCCGCAGGTTCTGGCTTTTCTCGTTCACGATGAGCTGCAGGGAAAGGCTCTGCTGAGAGGCCTCGGGCTCAGGCACACCCAGCACAGGGAATTGTGGAATGGTTTGTGTTGGAAAAGCTCATCTCATCCCTCTCCTGCCGTGGCAGGGACACCTTCCACTGTCCCAGGCTGCTCCAAGCCCCGTCCCACCTGGCCTTGGACACTGCCAGGGATCCAGGGGCAGCCCCAGCTGCTCTGGGCACCCTGTGCCAGGGCCTGCCCACCCTCTCAGGGAACAATTCCAAATTCCCAATATCCCATCCATCCCTGCCCTCTGGCAGCTGGGACAGGGACCTGGACAGGAGCAACCTCCAGCTCAGAGCACAGCCCCAGCTCGTGTCCCCAGAGCCCCCAGGGATGGTCCTGCCTGCCCACAGCCCTGGGACACGGGCACACCATCCCGGTCAGAAGCACAGTGACACGGTCCGGGTGTCCCCCGCAGCTGTGCTCACCTGCAGCTCCTCAATCTTGGACAGGTAATACTGCCGGAGCCCCGAGCCGCCCTTCCCGTCGTCCATCTCCATCTGGGACAGCAGAGCTCAGCGCCATCAACACCCCCCGCACCCCACCGGCCTTAATTCCCTAACCCGATTTCCCCATCACCACCGCCGGGCCGGCTCCTGGCTCCTCTTTTCGCCCTCCCATCCCGGTCCCAGTCCCCGGTGCCCCGTCCCGAGTGTCCCTTCCCTCCCCTCACTCCCTGCCCGACACGCCCGAGCCGAGTCCTGGATCCCTCAGGTGCCCACAGCAGCCTCAGCTCCCGTTCCCCTGCGAGCCCCCCGATCCCGATCCCGGTCCCGGTCCCAATCCCGCTCCCGTCTCCCGATCCCGGTCCCGGTCCCGGTCCCGTCCCGCCGCTCAGGCTCCGCCGCCTTCCCCAGACCCGCCGAGTCATGCTGCCGCCAGGCCCCGAGCAGCCCCGGCCGCAGCACAGCCCGGGGCAGCCCAAAGCGCCCCGAGTGCCTCCCCGAGCCCTGCCTGTTCCCCCAGCCCGGTCCGGCCCGCCCGCACCTGCTCGGGCCCGTCCAGCGCCATCTTCTCCGCCGGCATAGGGCCCCAACAAAGATGGCGCCCGCCGCCTTCCGCTGCCCGGGCCCTGCCGCCGGCTTGATGGCGTCACTTCCTCTTCCGGAAAAAACATTGGGCGGTGTAGTGCGCATGCGCAGTCACTCATGTCGGGACTGCGCTGCCATCTTGGAGCGGTCAAAGGTGACATGACCGTGGGTAAAGCACCGAAGGGACGGACACGGTTGTGATCGCGGCACCGAGCGGGCCCGTCATTGTTCACCGCACCTCCGAGGGACCCGCTATCCTTCTCCTTCTTCCGCCCGCAGGCTGCGGAGGAGGGGCGCGCCACTCCCAAAATGGCGGCCAGAGCAGGAGGAAGCGGAAGCTGCGTCTACGCGCAGGGCACGCCGGGAAGGCGGTGCGGGCACGCGGCGGGACCGGGACCGGGACCGGGATCGGGATCAGGGTCTGGATCGGGGTCTGGGCGGGGGAAGGGGGTACGGGGGTGTCAGGGTCGGGGGGACGTTGAGCCCGGGTGTTCGGAGGCTTCAGGAGAACAGCGGGGCCGGGATGCGCCGCGGGGGCAGTGGGTGCGGGTGGGCCTGAGGGGGCAATGGCGGGAGCGGTGAGGGGGCGCTGGGGGGCAGTGAGGGAGGAACTGGAGGGGCACTGGGAGGGTACTGGGAGGGCAGTGAGGGAGGAACTGGAGTGTACTGGGAGGGTACTGGGAGAGGAACTGGAGGGGCACTGGGACGGTACTGGGGAGGTGGTGAGGGAGGAACTGGAGGGGCATTGGGAGGGCAGTGGGAGAGAAACTGGAGGGGCGGTGAGGGAGGAACTGGAAGGGCACTGGGAGGGCAGTGAAGGAGGATCTGGAAGGGCGGGGGGGGTACTGGGAGAGTACTGGGGGGGTACTGGGAGGGCAGTGAGGGAGGAACTGGGGGGGCATTGGAAGGGCTCTGGGGGAGGAACTAGAGGGACACTGGGAGGGTACTGGGAGGGCAGTGAGGGAGGAACTGGAGGGGCACTGGGAGGGTACTGGGGGGGCACTGGGAGGGCACTGGGAGGGCAGTGAGGGAGGAGCTGTAGGGGTGGTGGGAGGGCACTGGGGGAGGAACTGGAGGGACATTGGGAGGGCTCTGGGGGAGGAACTAGAGGGACACTGGGAGGGTACTGGGAGGGCAGTGAGGGAGGAACTGGAGGGGCACTGGGAGGGCAGTGAGGGAGGAACTGGAGGGGCACTGGGAGGGTACTGGGGGGGCTCTGGGAGGGCAGTGAGGGAGGAGCTGGAGGGGCACCGAGGGGTATCACGGGGACCGCTGACAGAGAGCTGGAGAGACACAGGGGCACTGGAGGGGACACTGGAGGACACTGAAGGAACACTTAGAGAGGCCAAGGCTCCTCGGGGACCCCAGGCCCCCCCTCAGCCCCGTGTCCCCCCAGGCCCGAGCCCTCAGCTGACAGCACATCCCAGCCCCCCCAGGGGCCACCCCAGCACCACCATGGGCAAGAAAAGCAAACTGGGCAAGAGCCGGCGGGACAAGTTCTACCACCTGGCCAAGGAGACGGGTGAGGGCCGTGCCCGGCGCTGGGGATGGGGGCGCTGCAGCCCCGGGCACCCCCAGAACCACCCTCCTGCTGCCCCCAGGCTTCCGCTCCCGCTCCTCCTTCAAGCTGCTGCAGCTCAATCGCAAATTCCAGTTCCTGCAGAAGGCCCGGGCCCTGCTGGACCTGTGTGCGGCCCCCGGTGGCTGGTGAGTGGGACAGGCCTCTGAGTTATTGGAAATATGGATATGGATCTGGTACTGATGTCAACTGGGATGGACAAAGACTCTCTAACAGTTTAGAGTTAGAAAGTGTTTGTTTATTGTGGGATAACTCCCAAATACACACTGCAGTTTACAGGTGATTACAGAGTCCTTTTATCTGTACAGGTATTGAATACCCAAATTACAAATGCATATTCATAACTTTGGTACATCCCATTCCCTGCTTCATATAATTCAATTATTAGTTCAATTATTAGTAATTAGTTCAAAAGCTATTAAACATGGTAATTAGTTCAAAAGCTATTAAGCATGCATAGTTTGTTCCTTGACATGGGTTGGTGGTCCCTTTCATGGGGAGGGGTCCCAACATGAGGAAGTAACTGAAGTCTTCCTCGTTCTGACCTTTCTGCCTTTTCAATGCAAACATGACAAATGAACCCTTGGTAGAACTCCCATTCCCCATCTTCAATTGGTTTCAGAACAGAGGAGGCCACAATTGTCTTATGTTCCCAAAAGCCATTTATCAGTTTCTGTATTCTTCATTATGAACCCAGCTAACCAAACATTTTACTGACCAGCAATCAATTATTAGTTAACTACTACAACTACTAACTCTTAACTTTATCAAGGTCTACCCATTTATTTTAATTACCTCCAATGAAGCTTATCTCTAACTAAAACCTCAACTCCTCTAAAATCCCTACATTCCTTAAAGTTTATGTCTCACCACCACAGTGCCACCAGCTGGCCCGGTGGTGTCCCTGTGCTCTGTGCCCAACCCTGGTGGCACAGTGCCCAGCTGAGAGCTCTGCTGGGAGCACAGTGCCAGGCTGGGAGCTCTGCTAGGAGCACAGTGCCAGGCTGGGAGCTCTGCTGGGAGCACAGTGCCAGGCTGGGAGCTCTGCTGGGCTCCTGGGAGCACAGTGCCAGGCTGGGAGCTCTGCTGGGGCCATGCTCAGCTCTGCTCCTCTCTGTTCTTCCCAGGCTCCAGGTGGCCTCCAAGTTCATGCCGGTGTCCAGCCTGATCATCGGTGAGTTTGGCAGGAGCTGGGGACAGTCCCTGGCTGTGACAGACAGAGGGGATCCTGGCAGAAGGGGGGGCTGGGTGGGGAAGCCACTTGGGATGGGCTGGAGCCCCTTCTGAGGGGCTTTACTGTGTTTCTTCAACCAGGGGTGGATTTGGTGCCCATCAAGCCCATTCCCAACGTGGTGACCCTGCAGGAGGACATCACCACTGAGAAGTGCCGCCAGGTACTGCCCCGGGGTCACCTGGGGCCCTGCAGGTCCCTGTGGTGGCAGGGGGGTCACAGGGAGTGGGCTGGGGTCCTCCTGAGGGACAAATGGGTGTCCCTGTCCCACAGGCCCTGCGCAAGGAGCTGCAGACGTGGAAGGTGGACGTGGTGCTGAACGATGGAGCGCCCAACGTGGGAGCCAGCTGGGTGCACGATGCCTACTCCCAGGGTGGGGACACAGGGACAGCTCACTGCTGCTAGAGAGTTCTGGGCTCCTGTGGCTTGGGAGGGACCTTAAAGCCCATCCAGAGCCACCCCTGCCATGGGCAGGAACACCTTCCCTTGTCACAGGCTGCTCCAAGCCCCATCCAACTTGGCCTTGGGGATGGGGCAGCCACAGCTTCTCTGGGAAACCCATTCCAGTCCCTCTCTACCCTCCCAGAGAAGAGTCTCTCCCTCACTCTCTCATTCCCTGTTCTCTCCTGCTGCAGCCAACCTGACCCTCATGGCCCTGAAGCTGGCCTGTGAGTTCCTGTGCAAGGGTGGCTGGTTCATCACCAAGGTGTTCCGTTCCCGGGATTACCAGCCCCTCATGTGGATCTTCCAGCAGTTCTTCCAGAAGGTCCAGGCCACCAAGCCCCAGGCCTCCCGCAACGAGTCTGCTGAGATCTTTGTGGTGTGCCAGGGTGAGCAGCCAGGGGCGCCTGGAGGGGCTGGGATGGGGCTGGGAGAACCTGCTGGTGGTTCTGATCCCTCCATCCCAGCAGGAGTGGTTCTGATCCCTCCATCCTAGGAGGAATGATTTTGATGGTTTTAATTTTTCCTGGGACAGTGGAATGGCTCTGAGCTCTCTCCCCCCAGAGAAGTAGCTCTGATCCCTCCATCCCAGCAGGAATGGTTCTGATCCCTCCATTCTGGATGGCTCTGATCTCCATCCCAGCAGGAATGGTTCTGATCCCTCCATTCTGGATGGCTCTGATCTCCATCCCAGTAGGAGTGGCTCTGATTCCTCCATTCTGGATGGCTCTGATCTCCATCCCAGCAGGAATGGTTCTGATCCCTCCATTCTGGGTGGTTCTGATCCCTCCATCCCAGCAGTAGTGGCTCTGATGCCTTCATCCTGGGAGGAATGGTTCTCCTGGCTGGGATTCCTCCATCCTAGGGGGAATGGTTTTGATGGTTCTGATTCTTCCTGAGACAGTGGAATGGCTCTGAGCCCTCTCTCCCCAGAGAAATAGCTCTGATCCCTCCATCCCAGAAGGAATGGCTCTGATTCCTCCATTCTAGGTGGTTCTGATCTCTCTGTCCCAGAGCAATGGCTCTCATTCCTCCATCCCAGGTTATCAGGCTCCAGACAAAATTGACAGCAAGTTTTTTGACCCCAAATATGCCTTCAAGGATGTGGAGGTTGTCACCAAGTCTGTCAGTGAGCTGGTCAGCAAAAAGAAGCCCAAGGTATGAGCAAGCCCAGACACAGACGGGATTGGGCCTAAAGAGGGTGTGAGAATTAAAATTGTCCAGAAGAGTGCAAGATTTTGGGATGGGAAGTGTTGGAAAAGCCAGTTTGTGGGAGGTTTGGAGCCCTAAAGTCACTGAAGTGGGAATTGTGAGGTTGGGGCTGGGTCAGTTAAACCCAGCAGGGGTTGAGCACAGAGTTTGTGGCTCTCTGAGGTGGCTTTAGGACAGTAAATCTGTGTCAGGTGCTCTCAGCTCAGCACGGAGCTGGCACAAACCTGCCATTGCCAGCCCTTGTGTCTGAGCTGGGGCTGGTGACTTGATTTAGGTCAGGCTGAGGTTGGAAACAATTTCCGAAGTCCTTGAGAACAACCTGCAGGCATTTTTAGGTGGCCACTGCAGCAAGACATGAGTTAGGTGACCCCATGCACCGCTCAGGGCTGGTGCTGTCTGTCTGTCTGTCCCCTGCCCTGGCTGCCACAGCCCCTTTTCCCCCCAGGCCGAAGGCTATGCCGAGGGTGACACCACCCTGTACCACCGCTTCACCCTCATGGACTTCCTCAAGGCTGCCAACCCCGTGGACTTCCTCTCCAAGGCCAACGAGGTGAGTGCCTGCAAGGACTCCCTGTCCCTGTCCTGTGGAGGGGAGGCTGGGATTTCAATTTCCATCCCTTTTCCTGTGCCAGATCACCCTGGGGGATGGGGAGCTGGAGAATCACAGCTCCACCACGGAGGAGCTGCGCCAGTGCTGCAGGGACATCCGAGTGCTGGGCCGCAAGGAGCTCAGGTGCTGGGGGACACTGGGCCAGCCACACCTCCCAGCTGGGCCTGGGGGACAACCACACCCTCAGCTGGCCCTGCTGGCTGTCCCTAACAGCTGCCACCCCACCCAGGGCCCTGCTGAACTGGAGGACGAAGCTGCGGCGCTTCCTGGCCAAGAAGCTGAAGGAGCAGGCGAAGGAGTTGGATATCAAGTAGGGCCAGGGAGCAGGGCTGTCCCCGGGCTGGGATGGGCTGTCCCCAGGCTGGGGTGGCCTGTCCCCAGCACAGCTCCTCTGAGCTCTTTCCTTTTGGCAGCTTAAGCTCCGGTGAAGAGGAGGAGGGCAGGGAGGAGGAGAAGAAGGAGAAGATGGAGGCGAAAGCTGCAGCTGCTGAGGAGGAGAAGGAGCAAGAGGAGGTGGAGCTGGCCTTGGCAGAGATGAAGGCCAAGGAGCTGGCAGAGCTGAAGAGGTACAAAGAGGAGGAGAGATGGAGTTGCAGCCATGGAGACAGAGGGTGGCAGTGTCAACCTGTCCCTCTGCTGGGGGGATTTGTGGGTTTGGGGTCCTTGGGCTCCTCTGCTCCTCCAGGCAGGTGTTCCAGGCTGTCCCAGCACAGGGCACCCCTCACAGGGTGCAGCCAGTGGGGTGGCAGGGGCTGAGCCTCTGGGGTGTTTGTGTGTGATGGGGACGGTGTGGCCTCATTCCTTTGCTTCGTGCAGGAAGAAGAAGAAGATCCTGAAGGAGCAGAGGAAGCAGCGGGAGCGTGTGGAGCTGAAGATGGACCTGCCTGGAGTGTCCATCGCCGACGATGGTGACACCAGCATGTTCTCCTTGAAGAGCATCCACAGGACCCCGGTGGGTGGGGAGCTCCTGGGCACAGCGGGGTGAGGCAGGGCCTGCCTTGTCACTTGTGTCACTTGAGTGACTCTGTGGGCTGTGCTGCAGCTGCTGGATGAGCTGTCCCGCGGGGACATGGCCTCTGCTGACGCCCTGCTGGAGATCAGCCCTGGGGACGATGACATTTACGTGTCAGATCACGATGAAGAGGATGATGTGTCCCTGGCCAGCGACCTGGACCCGGAGGAGCTGCTGGAGATCGAGGCCCGGCAGCGGAAGCTGCAGCGGGAGCAGCGGGGAAAGAGGTGAGAGGGGAGAGACCTCCTGGGGCTGGGGCTGCCCTGGGAGCAGCTCCAGGACCCAGCCAGGGCTGGGGACACTGATCCTGCTGCTCCGGGTCACAGGACGAAGTTTAAGCAGAAGGAAGAAGAGGAGGAGGAAGGGCAGGAAGTGGAAAATCCCCTGCTGGTGCCCCTGGAGGAGAAGTCGGTGCTGGAGGAGCGACAGACCAGCCTGTGGTTTGGGAAGGTGAGTCCCACTTGTGGGGCAGGAATGATGGAGCAGCCTCAGCCCCCAGCAGCTTCCCTGGACTGTCCTGGGGCTGGTACCCCCACCCCTCCCTGGGGCTGATCCCCCTGCCATGGGGCTGATCCCCATCCCTGGAGCTGATCCTCCCATCCCTGGGGCTGATCCCCATCCCTGGGGCTGATCCTCCCATCCCTGGGGCTGATCCTCCCATCCCTGGGGCTGATCCTCCCATCCCTGGGGCTGATCCTCCCATCCCTGGGGCTGATCCCCTTCCCTGGGGCTGATCCTCCCATCCCTGGGGCTGATCCCCATCCCTGGGGCTGATCCCCATCCCTGGAGCTGATCCTCCCATCCCTGGGGCTGATCCCCATCCCTGGGGCTGATCCCCATCCCTGGAGCTGATCCTCCCATCCCTGGGGCTGATCCTCCCATCCCTGGAGCTGATCCTCCCATCCCTGGGGCTGATCCCCATCCCTGGAGCTGATCCTCCCATCCCTGGGGCTGATCCTCCCATCCCTGGGGCTGATCCCCCATCCCTGGGGCTGATCCCCCATCCCTGGGGCTGACCCCCCTACCCTGAGGCTGACCCCCCTCCCCAGGCCTGCCCTGGAGCTGACCCCACTGTTCCCCATGCCAGGACGCCTTCGCTGGCATTGAGGATGATGCAGACGAGGAGCTGGAGCTGGGCCAGGCCCAGATGTTGGCTGAGAAGCAGCGTGAGGCTCACAGAGGTGAGGGGACACGGAGGGACAGTCCCACAGCTCACTGTGGGGCCCTGGTCCAGCCTCAGTGGGAATGCTGCCCTGAGCAGCAGCATGGAATGGTTTGGGTTGGAAAGGATCTCAAAGAGTTCCAAGCCTGGCCATGGGCAGGAACACCTCCCAGCAGACCAGAGGGTGTTCCCAGCCTCTGTCACTAATGAGCTGTCATTAGTGCTGTGTTAATGAGCAGGATCTCTAGAGGAAGGTCTGCCTTGGCTCTGTCTCACCCACTGCTTCCCATTCCCAGACAAAACAACCAAGAAAGGGCAGAAGAAGAAGAAGGTGGCTCAGGAGGAGGCTCCAGCCGAGCCCAGCCCTGCAGCAGCCCCAGCTCCTGATGCCAGTGAAGAAGCTAAAGAGGAGCAGAGCAGTGATGATGATGACAGCAGCAGTGAGGATGAGAGGTGAGGGCTGAGGGGGGTCTGGGTGTCCCTTCAGCTCCACAGTCCTGGAGAGCTGAGGGACCCCAGCCCTGCCCACTGCTCTCCACAGGCCACTGGCACCAGTGGGGAGGAAGCGGGGCCGTGTCGAGCCCTGTGGCTTCGAGGTGGTGCCTATTGAGAAGCCAGGTGAGTGGGGGGCCATGGGGGTGTCTTGGGATGGACAGGAGGAAGGGACAGACCTGGGGGTCCCTCGGGATGGACAGGAGGAAGGGACAGACCTGGGGGTCCTTTAGGAAGGACAGGAGATGGGGACAGGGACAGACCATGCTCCCCAGGGCTGTTCCCTGCCTCTCGGGCTGCAGCCAGGCCAACTTTGCCATGTCCCACAGTGAAAAGAGTCCTGGATGCAGAGGGCCTGGCCCTCGGCTCTGTCATTGTCTCCTCCAAAAAGGCCCGGCGGGACCTCATCGACGACTCCTTCAACAGGTACCAGCTGGGGGCTGCAGGGGCTGCAGGGTTTGCTCCCTGGCAGGGACAGGTGTAGTGGGGCCCCATGTCCTGCTCACACATCACCTGGGCCCTCCAGGTACTCGTACAATGAGGAGGAGGGGGAGCTGCCCGAGTGGTTCACGGAGGAGGAGCGGCAGCACCGGCGCCGGCAGCTGCCCGTGGACAGGCAGACGGTGGAGGCCTATCGGCAGCGCTGGAAGGAGATCAACGCACGGCCCATCAAGAAGGTGGCAGAGGCCAAGGCCCGCAAGAAGAAGAGGGTGAGTGGGGGTGGGCTCCCAGGGGTGCCCTGGCTCCTCTCCCAGGGCCTCAGTGCTCCCTCTGACCCCCCTGTTCTTCCTCTGATGCCTCTGTCCCATCTCTGATTCCCCATCCTTTTCTGACCACCTTGTCCCTTTCTCAATGCCCCTGTCCCATCTCTGATTCCCCATCCTTTTCTGACCACCTTGTCCCTTTCTCAATGCCCCTGTCCCATCTCTGATTCCCCATCCTTTTCTGACCCTCCTGTCCCTTTCTCAATGCCCCTGTCCCATCTCTGGTTCCCTATCCTTTTCTGCCCCCCCCGCCCTTGTCCAATCTCGGACCCCCCTGTCCCACCTCTGACCTCCCCCCCATTCCTCTTCCAATTCCCCTGTCTCTCCTGTGACCACCCCCTCTGATCCCCCATCCTTCCTCCAACCCCTGTCCCATCCTCTGACCCCCCTGTCCCTCCTCTGACCCTCTGTCCCCCCGGGCTGTCCCCCAGATGCTGAAGAAGCTGGAGCAGATGAAGAAGAAGGCTGAGGCTGTGGTGAGCACCGTGGACATCTCGGAGCGGGAGAAGGTGGCCCAGCTGCGCCGGTGAGTGGCCAAGCCAGGATCCAGCTCATCCCTTTGTGGCTGGGCCGTGCTGGGGCCATGTCCCTGCAGCCACTGGGACAGCTCTGTGTCCCCAGGCAGGCTGATCCGGGGGTGGCAGAGCCAGAGGAGGGGTGGTACGCGGTGTTGTCCCACCCAACCTCACTCTGACCTTTGTCCCTCTGCTGCAGCATCTACAAGAAGGCCGGGCTGGCCAAGGAGAAGCGCCAGGTCACCTACCTGGTGGCCAAGAAGGGCGTGGGACGTCGGGTGCGGCGTCCCCCCGGCGTCAAGGGCCAGTTCAAGGTGGTCGACAGCCGCCTCAAGAAGGACGTGAGGGCTCAGAAGCGCAAAGAGCAGAAGAAGAAGCGTCACAAGTGAGGTGGGAGTGGCTGCATCCCCAGCAAGGGACTCTGCTCAGGGCACGGGGCTGGCTCCTGTGCCCCACTGCCACCTCAGGAGCCCTGGGGACAGGCTGGGGCTTGGCCACACCTTGCTTAGTCCGTGCCTTGCTGTGACAGTGCCTCGTGCCCTCCCCTGGGCACAGAGGGGTCATTTGGCCCCAGTGCTGTGGCCCCAGCCCCTGGTCACAGCTCCAGGTGTCACCAGGCTGGCTCTGCTGGGTGACGCCCCTGGGGACATCACAGGAGCATCCACAGCTGTCCCCAGGGAGCGTATGGCTCTGGGGGGCAGCCCTGGGCCAGATTTGTCACTGAGGTGGCAGAACAGTGGTGGCTCTGCCCGGAGCAGCTGCTCAGGACAGCAGAGTTTGACCTCTCTGAGGCTGCCCAGGGCTGTGTCATGTGCCTGGGTGAGGTGGGGGACCTGTGCTGCACATGTCCCCCTGTGCCATGTCACAGGCAGAGAGGGCACTGCTGGCTGTGCTCTGTACAGCTGCTCATGCCTCCAGAGCCCTCCCAGCTTTGTCGGACAGGGATTGACTCTCCTGGCCTTCACCTGCTCCCCAGGCCACAGCAGCCACCCTGTCCCCTCTGTCCCCACCCCTTTCTCCCTCAAGGAGAAGAAAGACCAAGAGTAAAGAAGTGCTTGACTGCATTGCTTTATTTAGGGGCAGGGCCTGGGGTCCACCAGGCCTTGGCTTCTCCCCAAGAGGCACCTGACTGCTTTGTGCTGGGGTTGCAGTGTCCCCAAGTCCCTGGGGGTGACACTGGCATTGTGTCAGTGCTGGGGAGGGGGCTGGGGTGGCACTGTGGATCCCGGGGGGGTGAGGGGTGGTGGGGACCTGCCAGGGAAGCTCTGACATGAGGGAGGAGCTCTGGGTCCCCTTCAGGTGCTGTGGGGAGGGGAGAGGCCAGGGCTGGCACCCCCGAGCCCCCATGCAGGGTTGGCAGGAGGTGACCTGGGAGTGTCCCTGTCCCACTGTGGCTGCTCAGCCAAGTCCATGTGTGTCCTGGGGCCTGCAGGAGCCCCTCAGCTGCAGATCCTGGGCGGAGCTGGGACTCCATCCAGAGGGGCCCTGCTGGGGGCCAGTGCTGCTGGGAGGGTCTCTGGGCCACCTCCTGCCCGCGTGGAGGGTCAGGACCAGGCCAGGCTGGGAGCAGAGACCCTCAGCTGTCCCTGTCCCTGGTGGCTGCAGGAGCTGGGGCAGGAACAGGGATGGGCTGCCAGGCTCCAGGCTGAGTCAGGCGTTTTCCTTCTCTTCAAAAGGGAATATGGGGGTGCTGTGAGAGGGGAGTCCCCAGAACCACCCCCCCAACCACCACCACCACCCTTGCTTGCCCCTGACCCTCTGGCTGAGCCCCATCCCTTGGAGCTCAGTGTCCCATCCCCTGTGTGACCCCAAAGCCCCAGGGGGGGCTCCAGGGGGTCGCTGCAGGAAGGCCAGGGCTGATGGGGGCTGAGCCCCCTCAAAGAGGCACAAAGAGCATCTCCTGCACCCCCAACCTGCACACCTGGGCAGGGTGCCAGTGCCAGCCCCTGACCCCTGCCCCCAAGCTCTGCCCAGCAAATCCCCAACAATCAGGGCAGGACTCCAGGATGGGCTCCTCTGTCCCCACTCCCTGCCCTCCTTCCCCTGGGGCCCTCCAGGTCCCCATCAGAGTCCCGAGGATGGGGGGACCCCTGGCCTGGCAGGCTCAGCCCCTACCTGAGCTGGGGGGTGCAGTGTAGGCCACATCCACACGGTCACCTGCAATGGGAGGGGTGGTGACCAGGAGCCAGAGCTCATCAGTGGGAGCTGGGAGATCAGGCAGACCCCACTGAGCCCCTGGGGCTGCAGGGCTGGCAGCAGGGCCAGGGGACACGGCCCTGCAGGGCTCACCTGTCTCGTAGTAGTCATACAGGGACACAGTGGCCGGCTGGAGGTTGCTCACCAGGAAGTCCTGCTGGGCTTGGAAGGAAAAGGTCTTCTCCTCCTTGCTCAGCTGTGGAGACAGCCCAGGGGGGAGGTGTAGCCACCCACCATGGGGAAACCCCCCAGATCCCAGGGCTCCTGCTCCTGTCCCCATCTCACCTCATCCAGGTAAATGGTCACCTGGTCAGGCTGCACCTCCACCTTCTTCACCAGCTTCTGCCTCTTCAGCTGCAGGGACACGGCTCAGGAGGGGCCACAGCTGCTCCATGGGTACCCAGCACCCCAAGCAGGTGTCCCTCTATGTCCTACAGCCCCTAGGCCTGTGGGATGGGGTATCCCAAAGGGGGGCGGGGGGCTCCTCACCTCCACCGTGGATTTCTTGTCCGGGCTGTAGCCCGATGGCAGCTTGGCCTCGATGACAACCATGTTGGTGGCAGGACGCTCCCCAGTGTACCTGCAAGGGCAGAGCCCCAGGTGGGCTTAGGGATTCCCTCCCTCTCTCCCTGGCTGCTGCTGTCCTCCCCAAACCCAGGAAGCCCCAGTCCCTACCGTGCCCAGAGGCGGAGCAGGAACCGCGGGTTCTTTGTGCCCGGCAGCGGCTCCGTCTCCACCCGCAGCTCGAAGGCCCCGGTGCTCGGCGGGGGAGGCACGTTATAGCGCAGGGTCACCTGGGGGACAGCACAGGATGAGCCCAGCAAGGGCACAGGGCCCAGGACAGGGAGCCCGGGCTGTACCCACCTGTGCCAGGGCACAGCCCTGCCCGCGGGCTCGCAGCCCGTAGGTGCCCGGCAGCTCGGGCAGGGCCGCCCGCTGCAGCACCAGCCGGTTGCTGCTGTCCAGCACAAAGTCCTGCACCGTCCCCGTGGGCGATGTCACCGTCACCGTGACGTCCCCGTTGCTGCCGTAGGTCAGGGCGGCGTATTTGGCCAGGGCTTGCAGGGCCACCACAGTGTCCTGTGCACAGGGACAGTGCCAGGGTCACCCCTGAGTGCCACTCCCCGGAGGGGCCAGTTTGGAGCAGCCCCTGGAGCCCAGGGCCGGTACCTGCGTGGAGGCAAAGCCCCCGTAGGGGTTCTGCTGCTTGCAGAGCCAGCGGACGATCCGGGACGCTGTCCCCAGGTCAGCAGGGGACACCGAGGGCTGGGACAGGTAGGCCAGCAGGACATAGGCTGTCATCTCCACCTCGGCTGATGGGGCTGCAGCCCAGGACAGCTCCAAGGCCTTCTGAGCCTGCCCCTTCCTCTTCCAGTAGAGCTGCCCATCTGCAGGAGGAGGGGCAGCAGCTCAGCCCCTGCTGTGGACTGGGCTGGGGTCCCTCCCGGCAGGGGCACTGCCCACGGTGCCCAGCCTGGGCAGTACCTGCACTGATGCTGTGCTGGGCCAGGCGCTGCAGCTGCGCCTGCTGCTGCTCCCTCAGCCCTGCCAGCCCAAACACGTAGGCCAGCAGGGCTTGTGTGTAGGGGTCGTCTGTGGGAGAAGCCTCCAGGCACTTGAGGGCTGAGCTCAGCACTGGCTCCTGGCATGGCAGAGGAGTTAGGAGCCAGCCCAGGGCATGGGACTCACTCAGTGCTGCCCTGTGTGACCAGCTGTGCCCAGTTCATGCTGGTGGCCTGGAATGGCCAATCCCTGTCCCAGCAGCTGTCCCCACCCCACCAGTCCCTGTGGGGAAGAAGGGTCCATCCTCACCAGCGTGGGCAGTCCCAGCTCCAGCATCGCTGCCGTCACGTACGCCGAGAGTGAGAGCTCGTCTGAGACACCGCCCTGCAAGGGGACAGGGGGACACAGGTCCAGCCGGGGTGTGACACCAACACAGGGACACCCCCACTGCCCAGAGCATGCTCTGGGTCCCCAGCCCAGCCCTGCCCCACCTGCAGGGTGTTTTGGAAGAGTTTGCCCTCTCTGCGGAAGCAGCCGCTCTTCCTCTGGCGCTGCTGCAGCCACCGCAGCGCGTCCGTGATGTGCCGCTCCTCAATGGCCACATAGGCTCGGGCTTGCCCGAAGGACTTGAGGACAAACGCTGTCAGCCTGGAGCCAGGGAGACACCAGAGGGCTGAGGGTCAGCACTGGGGCTGCCTGGGTGGCAGGAGAAGCCATGGGTGCAGCTGCAGAGCCCTCACCAGGTGTTGCCCGAGGAATCGCTCTTCCCAAAGGCGCTGTAGGAGCCATCGTCGTGTTTGTACAGCAGCTCCCGCTGGTACCCTGTGGGGGGACATGGGGACAGGGCACTGTTTCTGTGCCCAGGGGAGCCAGGTGGAGTGAGGAGGGGGCTGTGGGACGGTGGTGTCCCTGCCAGGCGGGGAGTCAGGCTCCCACTGACCGCTCTGCAGGAACCCCTGGGCCTTGGCGCGGATGTCCGGCAGCAGCTGCCCGGTCTTCTCCAGGTACTGCTGGATGTAGATGTTGGGGGCAAAGCGAACCATGTTCTGCTCCCCACAGCCGTAGGGCATGGCCAGGAGTCTGTCCAGGTTCTGCAGGGCATTGCCCAGGATGTCACCTGTGCCAGGGGGACACATCATCAGCTGTGTCACCTGTGTCCCCTTCTGTGTCTGCTCTGGGTGGTCCCACATCCTGCTGAGCCTGGGGACCTCTGCACCCACCCTGTCCCCAGGCCCCTCCAGCCTGTCCCTTACCCATCACGTTGATGTGGGCTCTCTGGGAGCTCTCCAAGATGTTTGCAGGAATCTCCAAGGACACTTCTTCAGCACCTGTGGGGACAGAGGGCCATGACAGTGAGAATGCCCAGCTCTTGCCAGCCTGTCCTGTGGCAGCCTCACCCAGCCTGTTCCTGCCCAAACACCCTGACCCTTGGCACCTCTGCTCTGGTGGCCCTTGTGAGCAGTGGCCAAGCACCCCTGGCCACATCCCATGGCACTGCCCAACACCCCGGCCAGTCCTACCTTCCTGGCAGAGCAGGGAGCTGTGAGTCTTCTCCACCAGGATCCCCCCAGGCTGTGAGGAAGCAGCACCAGAGTCAGTCAGGAGGAGGGACCTGCCTGTCCCCCAGTCCCCTTCATGTCTGGGTGCTGTCCCACTGCCCCCCCGAGGGCTGTTTGCACTCTGCTCCCAAATCCATCCCATTTTCCTCCTCCCCAACCCTCTGACCTGCACCAGCAGGGGCTTTATCACGGTGTCCACGCGGCCCTGGGCCGGCACCAGGGGCAGCTCGTTGCCGCAGGGCTCGGTGGAGCTGAGGGCCTCGGTGCTCACAGTGATGTTCACCTCCCCTGAAGGTGTAAACACGGCCCTCAGTCCCCAGGGAGCCCCCAAACCTGAGCACAGCCCCCTGGGCTTGGGCTGGGGCTGGCTGGACTGGGCTGGGGGTCCCCAGGAAGGGTGGAGTGGAGCAAGGGAGAACTCCCCAGGGGCCGTGGGGTTCCTGCCCTCCCTGCCCACCCAATCCCACCCCCTGAGAGGGTCCCCGGGCAGCAGGGTGGGGTGGTGGCAGCTCTGTACCCAGGCTGGTGGCTCGCACACCCCACTGGAAGGTCTTGGCTTCATCTGCACAGACACAGCCCCTGTAGGTGTCCCCTGCACTCAGTGACACCTCCAGCTCTGCCGACTCTGCTAGTGTCACCTGAACCTGTGGGGGGCACAGCCGTGGCTCCATCAGCCCCCAGAGCCAGGGTCACCTCCCCAGCCTCCCCCAAACTTGCCAGAGCATGGCACAGCTCCATCAGAGCCAGGGTCACCTCCCTGGCCTCCCCCAAACCTGCCAGAGCATGGCACAGCCCCATCAGAGCCAGAGTCACCTCCCTGGCCTCCCCCAAACCTGCCAGAGCATGGCACAGCTCCATCAGAGCCAGGGTCACCTCCCTGGCCTCCCCCAAACCTGCCAGAGCATGGCACAGCTCCATCAGAGCCAGGGTCACCTCCCTGGCCTCCCCCAAACCTGCCAGAGCATGGCACAGCTCCATCAGAGCCAGGGTCACCTCCCTGGCCTCCCCCAAACCTGCCAGAGCATGGCACAGCTCCATCAGAGCCAGGGTCACCTCCCTGGCCTCACCCAAACCTGCCAGAGCATGGCACAGCTCCCCCACCCCTGGCTGTCCCCGCTCACCCGCAGGCACTGGCGCAGGTAGTTGAAGACGGTGGCCCTGAGGGTGAAGCTCTCGTGGCGCACCACGGCGTAGGGCAGTGCCAGCTCCACAAAGAACGGCTGGAAGGCAGTGAGGGTGACAGCAGGGGACAGCCCCAGGCCCTGTGGGGCTGTACAGAACATCCCAGCCTCCCACTCTGTGATGGTGTCGGGCACTGTCACCGTCATCTCGGCAGAGCCGCTCTCCCTGCACGGAGAACATCGTGAGGCCACCCCACCGTGGCTGGTGGCATGGCCTGAGTGACACTGCTGGTGCCAGCCCACAGGGAGAAGGAGTCCTGAGGTCCCCAAGTCCCCTTGGGAGCTGTTCTCTCACCCCACAGGGACCAGGTCCCACAGCCACGTCTCTGGGAAGTAGGTCCGGGGTGCTGGGGGCTCTTCCACGTCCTTGATGCCTGGGCTGGCTAAGGTGAACAGTGGCATAATATCTTCATAAGTATTGCTTTCCACCTCCACATGGGATACTCTGAAGGGTCCTGGAAAAGGCAAAGCAGAACTTGGGAGCCTCAGGTCTCAGTTGGACCTTGCCTGCAGCCGGCACAAGGGTGACCAAAATCCTTTTCCATCCCTGTCCATCCTCTTTGATGCCAAGGGTGTTTTCTGGATAGCTCCAAGTCCCCCTGAGGACACAGCAGCCAGGACTGGCCACCAGCTCTTTGCTCTTTTCAGCACAAGGGCTGTGCTCACCTCCAGGACCTGGCATTCCGATGGGGAGCCTGGGCGGGCAAGGCTCCCTGGTCTTGGTGAAGAGCTTCAGTGCTGCATCCTGTGAAAAAGCAGAGATTGTCCACCCCCACAGCCAGCAGGAGGAATATCCCCATTCCAGCAGAGAGTAGTCCCAGGGCTACAGAAAACAGGTGGAGAAGGAGCCTGGGCTTGGCAGGAAAGGGAAGTCCTTTGCCACAGGTGTGGCTTTCCCAGCACTTGGGAGAAGCACGGGCAGCTCCAGGATGGGGAGGAACTGGCAGGCCCAGGGGCTTCACCTGGAATAACTGGTAGGGTTCCCTCTTGGGGTGCAGCCAGGCACATAATGGTTGATCCTGGATGCTGTGGGGGTTGCTGAATTTGGGCAGTGCTTTGTAGACCTGCAAATAAAGACATGGAAAACCCTCATTTCCAGAGCACAGGGCTCTGCCCACTGCAGCACTGGCTCCATGTGAGGGACGCTTGAGCCAACATCATCCCACCCCAGCTCAGGCTGCTCCTGGGGCTGCAGGGGGACTCCAGGCAGGGCCAGCACTCACAGCCTCAGCGTTGAGCTCAGCCTCAGGCTTGAGGAGCAGCACACTGCGATCCACGGCCCGCACAGCGCACAGGGAGCCCGGGGCCGCCCCCAGCTGCAGCCTCAGCGCCGCCCCTGGCAGGGCCCTGGCCTCAGAAAATGCCATCTTCACCTGCACAGGGACACAGGGACAGAGGGCAGTCACCTCCTGTGGAGGGCAGACCCAGCCATGTGACAGCGTTCACAGGGGTCTGAGGATGGGGGAAGAGACGAGGATCTGACTCCATGTTTCAGAAGGCTGATTCATTATTTTATGATATAGATTATATTAAAACTATACTAAAAGAATAGAAGAAAGGATTTCATCAGAAGGCTAGATAAGAATAGAATAGAAGGAATGAATAACAAAAGCTTGTGTCTCAGACAGAGAGTCCGAGCCAGCTGACTGTGATTGGCCATTAATTAGAAACAACCACATGAGCCCAATCCCAGATGCACCTGTTGCATTCCACAGCAGCAGATAACCATTGGTTACATTTTGTTCCTGAGGCCTCTCAGCTTCTCAGGAGGAAAAATCCTAAGGAAAGGATTTTTCATAAAAGATGTCTGTGACACAGCCACACATAGCGAAGGCTCTTCTCAGAGGGTTTGGGAGCAGAGAATGGGTTGGGAGACCCTGACACTGTGATGCTCCTGGGGTGGGATGGATCCCAAGGCAGCAGCCATGGGCAGCCCAGCTCCTCTCACCTGGTTGGGGAAGCACTTGGCCACAGAGAGCTCAGTGACATCAGCCACCATCTCGCCGTTGGGCAGCAGCACATAGACCAGAAGCTTGGCCATGGGTGCCAGCTCCAGCCCGATGGGCAGCTCCAGGGAGAGGGAGGCTCTCTGTCCTGGGCCATGGAAAGGGGACAGACGTTACCCAGAGAAACTGTGCCTGCTCCAGCCCTGGAAGTGTCCAAGGCCAGGTTGGACAGAGCTTGGAGCACCCTGGGAGAGTGCAGGGTGTTCCTACCCAGGGCAGGGGGATGGAATGGGATGGGCTTGGAGGCCCCTTCCAACCCAAATCATTCATGGCTCTGTGAGGAGCAGGCACAGGGAGCAGAGCCCTGCACAGCCCCTCCATGCTATGGGACATACCAGGCTCTGCAGAGACTTCTTTCCTGAAGATGCTCATAATGGACCCCTTGGCCAGGACCTGCAGAGGAGGGGGTGAAAACAAAACAGATGCTGAGTGTGGAATCAAAGTTCCCTGGTAGAGGATGGACCCACAATGAGAGTTCTGGGATGATTTCTGACCATGCCCAGTCTCCAGCCCCCCACCAGCTCCCATGGGGGTGCAGGCCCCACAGTGGCAGTAGCCACCTCCTCTGACAGGTCCCTCAGTCCCTCCAGGACAGGCTGCTCATTGTCCTGTCCCTGGGGACACCACCATGAACAACGTCTGTGGAGATATGGCCCTTCCCACAGAACCACCCTGATTCCTGCTGCCCTCCCTCCCTGGGCCAAGGCTCACCATGAAAACCAGATCCAGGTTCCTCAGCTGAGTGCCTAAAGCCTTCTTGCCAAAGATGGAATCCACATGGAGCAGCTGGGAGTGGCCGCAGGGCAGCTCCCCCCGCGGGGCGCGGATGTGCAGGAAGCTCCTGCTCTTGGACGAGTAGGGCACGAGTGTGAGAGAGGCACCTCGGGGCCTGAGGGAGCCCTCCTGGCTCTCAGCTGTCCTGTTGGCTTCAGCCTGAGGGGGGAATCGGGGGGTGAATCCAGCAGCAGCCCCCGAGGCTGGTGCAGCTCCAAGGCCTCACCCCACTGGAGGAGCGGGGGACAAAGGTGGGCACTAACCTGCAAGGAGACCCGGTCACCCCAGCCAGAGGTGTCCAGCTGGAAGGAGGCTCTCCCTGAGCTGTCAGTCAGGAAGCTTTGTGTCCTCTTTTCTCCCCGGTTGCTGATGGAGAGCAGGACCTGCCTCTGGGGCAGCCCAGAGCCATCGGCTTCCTGCAGCCGGATCTGGGCAGGAAGGAAGGGGAGATGCTGCACTTTGGGGCTGAAGCTGGGGCACAACAGGGCTGGGGTGGGCAGGGGCAGGGCTGGGAGCAGCAAGGGCAGGGCTGGGGTGGGCAGGAGCAGGGCTGGGAGCAGCAGGGACAGGGCTGGGAGCAGCAGGGACAGCGCTGGGAGCAGCAGGGGCGGGGCTGGGAGCAGCAGGGACGGGGCTGGGAGCAGCAGGGACAGGGATGGGAGCAGCAAGGGCAGGGCTGGGAGCAGCAGGGATGGGGATGGGAGCAGCAGGGATGGGGATGGGAGCAGCAGGGACAGGGCTGGGAGCAGCAGGGACAGGGATGGGAGCAGCAGGAGCAGGGATGGGAGCAGCAGGGACAGGGATGGGAGCAGCAGGGACAGGGATGGGAGCAGCAGGGGCGGGGCTGGGAGCAGCAGGGATGGGGATGGGAGCAGCAGGGACGGGGCTGGGAGCAGCAGGGACAGGGATGGGAGCAGCAGGGACAGGGATGGGAGCAGCAGGGACAGGGCTGGGAGCAGCAGGAGCAGGGCTGGGAGCAGCAGGAGCAGGGATGGGAGCAGCAGGAGCAGGGATGGGAGCAGCAGGGACAGGGATGGGAGGGACGGGGCTGGGAGCAGCAGGGATGGGGATGGGAGCAGGAGGGGCAGGGATGGGAGCAGCAGGAGCAGGGATGGGAGCAGCAGGGACGGGGCTGGGAGCAGCAGGGACAGGGATGGGAGCAGCAGGGACGGGGCTGGGAGCAGCAGGGACAGGGATGGGAGCAGCAGGGACGGGGATGGGAGCAGCAGGGGCAGGTGAGCCCCAGGGCAGAGGGGAGCCCTCGTTACCGTCCCGCTGTAGGGGAGGCCTGGCTTGTAGGCGTGATCGGGGTTCTCAAAGGTGACCGTGACAGTTTTGTGTAAAACCTTCCAGCTCTTGGTGCTCTTCATCTCCAGCCCTGTGGAGAGCCAGTGGGGAGCTCAGGGTGTTGCAGGACACAGCTTAGCTCTGGCCAGTGCCCCTGTCCCCTTGCAGAAAAGGTCCCTGGACATTTGGGTGTCACAGATGTGTTTTATGAAAATCCTTTCCTCAGGATATTTTTCTCCTGAGAAGCTGAGAGGCCTCAGGAACAAAATGTAACCAATGGTTATCTGCTGCTGTGGAATGCAACAGGTGCATCTGGGATTGGGCTCATGTGGTTGTTTCTAATTAATGGCCAATCACAGTCAGCTGGCTCAGACTCTCTGTCTGAGACACAAGTCTTTGTTATCATTCCTTCTTTTGCTATTCTTAGCCAGCCTTCTGATGAAATCCTTTCTTCTATTCTTTTAGTATAGTTTTAATATAATATATATCATAAAATAATGAATCATATCATAAATCAATAAATCATTCTGAAACATGGAGTCAAATCCCCGTCTCTTCCCTCTTCCTCAGACCCCTGTGAACACCACCACATTTGGGCTTTCCTCCAGCACAGTTTGCATCTCCTACAAGAGCAGCACAAGCCCTGTGGAATATTCCAGACCTAAAGCTGGGGTGCAGCTGGGGGCAGACACTTCAGAAGAAAAGGTTCTTCACCCAAGCAGCATCATGAGGGGGCTGGGCAGAGGGACAAGCCCTGCTCTCCTCCCTGCAGCCAGGCCAGGCACTCCTGGTGTGACAGGAGTGAGGGACAAGCCTGGAGGCCACCCCAGCAGCCTGGCTGAGCCCACCACCCTGCACTGCCCGGGCTCAGCTCCCAGCCCTGCCACAGCTGCTGCATCATGGAACAGCATTTTTCCAGGATTTTGAGCCTGGCTCGGGATGGATTTTGAGCCTGGCTTTAGGATGGATTTTGAGCCTGGTTCGGGATGGATTTTGAGCCTGGCTCTGGCATGGTTGAGCCAAGGGCACTGCCAGCGTGGCACAGAGAGGTGGCATCTCCCAGTGCCTTAGGAAGGGTCCAGAACCCCTTTAATCTGGGGCCATCCTGCCCTTGCAGGGACTCCAGCGGCTGCTCAGGGGTGCCAGAGGCTGAGCCTGCTGGTATTCCTGGTGTCTGGTGCCTTGATGGCTATCAGCACTGGGAGTTCCAAGTGTTGCCAGGCTGCCCTGACCCACACCCCCACCCAAACCCCATCCTTGCATGTGCATCCCTAAACCCCAGCAGTGCTTTTGGGTGTTCCTGGAAAGCACCAATCCCTTGGGATGGCCGCACCCCCATCCCCACCTGTCCCATCCTCCACCAGCGATGCCTCGACTTCAAGTGTCTTCCTTGAAAATGAAGGGAAAATCTTCTCCTTGGAGGCAGCCAGTGAAACCTCTGTGGAAAAACAGCTGTTCTTCCCCGTCTGGAGAGAAAATCAACCCCATCAGCAGCATTCCTGGGAAGGAGCCCCTGCAGGGACAGCCCAGCCCCAGCCACACTCACCTGCCCCATAACCCGGGTGCAGATCTTCGATATCCCATGAGCCCAGAAGCTCCCTCTGAGGCACAGGTCAGCCTGCACCTTCCCCTGGACGGGCTTCCCGTAGGTGTAGCTGTGTGGGGACAGGGGAGAGGCTGTGTGAGGACAGGGGAGAGGCTGTGCTGGGGAGCCCCCACTGTCACAGACATCTTTTATGAAAAATCCTTTCTTAGGATTTTTCCTCTTGAGAAGCTGAGAGGCTTCAAGAACAATGTAAACAATAACTATCTGCTGCTGTGGAATGCAACAAATAGATCTTTGATTGGCCCATGTTAGTTGTTTTTAATTAATGGCCAATCACAATGAGCTGGCTCAGACAGAGAGTCCGAGCCAGGCCTTTGTTATCATTCTTTCTTTTTCTATTCTTAGCCAGCCTTCTGATGAAATCCTTTCTTCTGTTCTTTTAGTATAGTTTTAATACAATATATATCATAAAATAATAAATCAGCCTTCTGAAACATGGAGTCAGATCCTCATCTCTTCCCTCATCCTCAGACCCCTGTGAACACGGTCACACCCCACCCCGCCGGATCCCCCCCATCTCCCCTGTTCCCTTCTCCCCTCTCACCGCCCGCAAATCTCCACCGGGATCTTCTCGTCCTGCTCCCCCAGAATGCTGGGGAGGTGAATGGTCACCTCAAACTTGGGCAGCACTGTGGACAGGCACAAGGACATGAGGCAAAGTGGAAATATTCCAGGGTAGAAATCCATTTTGATTTAGGTGAAATGTATATTTTTGAGTTGAGTCTGTGGTTAGAAACCATAGCTATTTAGCCTGACTGCAGAACCTAGGCTCAGAGAAACTGCTTCAGTGAAGGACAGAGATAAGGGGGGGGGAGACAGAGGGTGATAGAGACAAAGAGACTGCTGTGAGAGCAGGTCAACCTGACCTAGGAATTCTTTCTGATAAAGAAGAACTAGCGGCAAATGTCATGTGAAATTCGTAAAAATGAATATGTATGAACCTATTGTGATATTGCATGCATATGTATCTGAGAGGGCGATAAAAAAGGACCTGAAGTTCCCAGAAGTACACATGTCATTTTAGGGGAATGATTCCCACTTGCATCCGGTGCTGTAATAATAAACATACCGGCTTTACAACTTTCACAAAGTTGTGGAGTTTTGATTATCTCCGCAAAACAGACATGGAGGGGTCACTCCCAGGACAGTGACAACACCTCCTGGGTGGCTGCAGGGGTCGGGACCTGCTGCCCATGGTGGGGTTCCCCTTTCCCAGAGCCCCGTACCGTATTCCTCCACGCTGAAGGAGTGGCTCTTGCTCCCCACATTGATGGTGTAGGTGCCCAGCGCCGGCTCCGAGGCCAGCGGGAGGGACAAATCCACGATTCCCTGCTGAGGGCTCAGCTCCCGCCACTGCGCGATGCGATTCCCGCTGGGATCCTGCCGGAGACACCGGGATCAGTGCCCAGAGAGCCGGCAGAGAGCCCTGGGCCCCCTCTCCCTGTCCCACTGGGGGTCCCAAACTGACCTGCAGGAACACCAGGGGCAGCTGGAAGGCAAAGAGAGAATGGTCAGAGGAGCAATTCCATTCTCTGGGGGCTCAGCAGGGTGGGCACGGCAGAGGGAGGGTGGGAAGCTGTGAGCTGTGAGCCCTCAAGGTGCTCTGGATGGATTTTGAGCCTGGCTCTGGATGGATTTTGAGCCTGGCCCTGGATGGATTTTGAGACTGGCCCTGGATGGATTTTGAGCCTGGCCTTGGATGGTTTTGAGCCTGGCTCTGGGATGGATTTTGAGCCTGGCTTGGGATGGATTTTGAGCCTGGCTCTGGGATGGATTTTGAGCCTGGCTCTGGGATGGATTTTGAGCCTGGCTTTGGGCAGCATTCCCGAGGGGAAAGGTGACTCCCACAGCTCTCCCACGGCTGCTGGGACACTGCAGGGAGCCTTTGTCCCCTCCCCGTGTCCCAGCCCTGCTCTCACCTTCTGGCTGCTGGGGATCAGGTCCTTATCCAAAGAGACCACTCGGAACTTCACTGGGAAAGGGAATGGAGATGGAGGAGCAGCTTCATCCCGCAGGGAGGGGAATTCCCCATGGGAAGGTGGAGGGAAACCCACCCTGAGCCCTGCCCTGCCCCCAGCAGCACGGCCCACAGCGAGCCTGGCACTGCCCTGGGCCTGTGCTGGGCATTCCAGAGCATCCCGGGATAACCCAACCCAGGACATCCCGGGATAAACCCACACAGGAAACCCCGGGATAAAACCACACAGGACACCCCAGGATAACCCCCCCAGGACATCCTGGGATAAACCCACACAGGAAACCCCGGGATAACCCAACCCAGGACATCCTGGGATAACCCAACCCAGGACATCCCGGGATAACCCAACCCAGGACATCCCGGGATAACCCCCCCGGTTCCGGGCAGTGCAGGAGCACGGCTCGGCCCCCTTACCCCTGTCCTCACTCCAGGGCTGTCCCCAGGGCAGGGGGTCCCTCCCGCCCCCTCACCTTCCTGCCCGGGTTTGTACACAGCCTTGTCGGTCTGGATGAACACCCCGGGGCTCGAAGCTCTCAGCAGCACCTTCTTCTTCTCGGAGACATCCAGGGACTCTCCTCGGATGGAGACGTGCAGGGACACGATCTCCTCCTTCCCTCGGGCGGGGGCTGGAGCCTGCGGGCATCAGCGGGCTCGGGGTGGGGACAAGGACAGCGCCAGGGTGACCCCGAGCCCGCCCAGCCCCAGGATCCCCCCACAGCTGACGCTGGCTGGGGGCTGTGTACAAATCACCAACGGGACAGGACTGCTGGGAACGTGCCTTGAGCTGTTTGATTTTCCAGCATCAGTCTCATTACATGGTTATGACAATGGGAAGATGCCAGCAGCTCACATCCCAGGCAGCAGACTAAGAATTTAGTGTTAACAACTTATTTTGTAAGTTTTTTGACCAATCACACAAAGCAAAAGCACATTGACAGTAGTTCCATCCAACCACTATAAGCACACGTACATTTGGTTAAAACAATGCTTGCTTATTTCAAATGCAATACCTGCTTGTCAGCCTTAAAACACAATGCACAGAGCTCCATTATTAAGCTTCAACCTTCCTAATATCTTGCTAGATATACTTTTCTGTAGCTTAGGGAGTTATTCTAGACAAGCATTAATACACAGACCATTGTTCTATTTGTCTTTGCTTTTCTACAGTTTAAATAATTTTTCTGCTGATCTATCTCATGGCTGCTGCTTAGCTCTAATCACAATTCTGCTGCCTCTGGGGCCTGCCTTTGCAGCTTTCCCAAAACTCTCTAATTTCGCAGATTCCCACAACACCCAGGGACCATTCCAGCCGGGATAACCTGAATCCAGCTGAGCCTGAATCCATGGGGGAACCCAACAACCAAGGGTAGGAAACAGTCAGGGCGAGGGTGAGACCCTGCCACGAGATGGGGGAGTCACATCTGTCCCCAGCCCTGATGGAAACGGCCTGGAGCTCCCACAGGGCCCCTCCACCTGCTCCTGGCTCCTTTGGGGTGACATTGGGGTGGCACTCACAGGGAAGGTGACGTTGAGGTACAGGTGGGGCTCCAGGACCTCTCTGCTGAGCAGGGTGGTGGGAGGGGTCCCGCTGTCCCCCTGCAGCTGCACACGGAGCTGGACGGGCCCCTGGAGGTCCCTGAGGTGCACCCAGAGCGTGGCAGGGTGCGGGTGGTACAGCACAGCTGGGGACACCACCACGAAACTCCTGGCAGGGACAAGGGACAGGAGAGCCCTGGGCTGAGGCACATCCAGCACAGAGAGTGGAACAGCCCCTGCAGCACAGGAACCACCCCAGGGTCCCCTCTCTGCTGCTGGGCTGCCCTGAGCGCCTCAGCTCAGCTCTGCAGGTGAGGGAACAACAGCTCCTGGAGCCACCAGGGCCACCAGGGCCACCGGGGCCACCAGAGCCACCGGGGCCGTGTCCTCAGTGCTCCTGGGCAGGGAGAGCCCCCAGCCTGAGCAGCTGGGGCACCCTGGGCAGCAACCAGGGCATGGGAGGGATCGAGTTCCACCAGGAACTGCAAAGGAGCCAAGGTTAAAGCACCCAGCAGGCACAGGAGGGATTGAATCCCACCAGGAGAGGCTGAAGCCGAGAGGCTGAAGCTCAACCATCCCACCAGACAAAGAAAGGGATTGAATCCCACCAGGAACAGCCAAGAGGCTGAAGCTCAACCACCCCAGCAGGCACAAGAGGAATTGAATCCCACCAGAAACTGCAAGGAAAGCAAGGTTAAAGCACCCAGCAAGCACAGGAGGAATTGAATCCCCCTGGGAACTGCCAGGGAGCCAAGGTTAAACACCTCATCAAGCACAGGAGGGACTGAATCCCACCAGGAGAGGCTGAAGCCAAGAGGCTGAAGCTCAACCTTCCCCCCAGACACAGGAGGGACTGAATCCCATGAGGAGCTGCCAGGGAGCCAAGGTTAAACCACTCCAGCAGGCACAGGAGGGACTGAATCCCCCTGGGAACTGCCAAGGAGCCAAGGTTAAACACCCCAGCAGGGACAGACGGACACAGAGGGGACTCACGGTGCTCCAGAGGCCCCGGCTGAGAGGAGCAGGATGGTGAAGAGGATGGGAAGGGCTGGAGGCATCATGTCTCCAGCTGGATGTGGATGCTGGGAGCAGCCACAGCCTCCCCCTGCAGCTCTGGGATCCCTCTGGATCTGTGTCTGATCCGCTGCAGGCTCTGCAATGGATCCGTGTGTCCCAGCCACTGAGGAAATCAGGGCTGCCACAGGAGCCCTGGGCACCTGCAGATAAGTCCAGGCAATGTTTGCCCTCTGCCCACGGCTTCTGGGGGTCAAGGACTCCAGGGATGTTTGCAGTATTGGGAAAGGTCCCTGGAGTTTCACTCTGAGCCAGGACTCCACACGGGTTTGCTGGGAAATGATCTCAGAAGGCAGCAGGAACACACAGGAAAGGAAAACAGGGAGTACAGCCTGAGGACGGGCTGGGAGCTGGGGCTGATTTCTCAGAAATGAAAAATTTACAGGTATTTCAAATGTAACCAGGTTTGGGCAAATCACATGTCTCAGGCTGGCTTTTTGCCCAGTTTCATGCAGTCTGGACAGAGGAACAGGACAGTGTGGGGATGTGGCATCACCCATCTGCTCCCATTGCACACATGGGAGCTGGACACCTGCCAGGGCAGGCCCCAGCTGCTTCCTGTGGATTCTTTGCCTCTTTTTTCTGTTAAGGTTGGGATTAAATGTGTGAGACAATATTTTTTGTTCAGATCCAAATGTTTATTAGTTCTTATTCTATGTTACAGTCTCACAAACCCTGAGTTCTACCAGCACTTCATTCTAACAAACTAAAAATGGAGGCCCATCTCTCCCTCTACAAGGCCTTTTAAGGATAAGCTGTCTAATCATAAAAATTAATTATTTGTTAATTAATTATTAAATTGTTTTTACTTTTAACCCAATAACCAAGCACCTGTGACCCGCAATGCAGACTTTTTTATCCAATTACACAAAACCACCTAAACCCATGGAGGAGAAAGAGAAGGAGAAGGAGAAGGAGAAGGAGAAGGAGAAGGAGAAGAGAAGGAGAAGAAGAAGGTGAAGAAGAAGAAGGACCAGCCTCCACTCTAAAACCTCCATCTTGCTTTTCATATATTACTATATTCTAAACCCTTAAACTCCAAGTTTTCCACCCTGTGATGTTACACATTTCTATCCAAACCCCACACCCACAATCCCAGTTCTATAATTCCAGTTTGGAAGATGCTCCACAGCCTCAGGTCAATGCAGAGTTCTCCTGGGGGTCAGTGCCTGGCAGCACAGAAAGTCTGAAACTCTCAGTGTCCAGGGTTCCAACAGCTTCCCTGTGTCCTGGTGGGAATGTGGGACAGCCCCACAGTCCTGAGCACATCCCCTGCTCTGGGGTTTTGCAGTTCCCTTCCCTCTGAGGCTGTGGGAACCATGGAATCACGGAATGGTTTGGGTGGGAAGGGACCTTAAAGCCCCTCCAGTGCTTGTGACTGACTGAGACAGTCTGGACAGCTGGGCTGTGATTGGCCATTAATTAGAAACAACAACAATTAGAAACAATCCCAGATGCACCTGTTGCATTCCACAGCAGCAGATAACCATTGGTTACATTTTGTTCCTGAGGCCTCTCAGCTTCTCAGGAGGAAAAATACTAAGGAAAGGATTTTCCATAAAAGATGTCTGTGACACCCCTGCAGGTATGGGGACCCAGCACTGCCCTGGGCAGCTGTGCCAGGGCTGGGCACCCAGAGCAGCCAGGCAGGGCAGGCCTTGGAGCACCAGAAAAAGCAATTTGTTCCCAGAGCCCCCATGCCAAGACTTTTTCCTCTCCTCAAGCTTTCACCTCCCACTGGCAGGGGAAAACCCAGGGAGGGCTGGATGGGCCCTGCTCCTCCAGGCAGGACAAGGATTTGTCCAGAGCAGCTGGGGTTGCCCCTGGATCCCTGGCAGTGCCCAAGGCCAGGCTGGATGGGATTGGAGCACCCTGGGACAGTGGGAGGTGTCCCTGCCATGGCAGAACTGGATGGGCTTTATGGTTCCTCCCACCTAAACCATTCCATGGTTCCATTGATGCTCAACCCCCCGACCCAAACTTTGGGCAGCCAAACCACCCCGGGGGTGTGGTGGGACCCCCAGGCCAGCTCAGAGCTGACAAACCACAGCACATGTTGGGAATCCTGGGACGCAGGAAAGGATTAAAGGAGTTTTCTGGGACGTGGGACCTTCCTGTACCCTTGGCCATGTCCATGTGACATCTCCTGATCCTGTGAGTTGTTCCTCATGGGAAGCTTCTTTGCAGTTTGGTGTTGCAACAGATTTGAGGAGGATTTCCTCCATAATCCAGTTCTCCTGGGAGCAGGAATGGTGCCAAACCGGAGCTCTGTGCCTGGGTTTGCACCTTTTATCCCAGGGTGGGAGGGAAGCCTTGCACACCCTGCTCCCCACAAGGGGACAGCCACACCCTGCCCTGTCCCTGCCCTGCTGCCACCCCGGGGTGCTGGCATAGGAGCTGCTCAGCTGGGAAGGAGCCAGGAGATCCCAAATCCCCGCCTGGCTGCAGGGAACCATCCAGCTGTTGGATGGGCCATGGGCCAGAGGCCGTGGAGAGGCACCTCCAGGCAGGATTGTGTGCAGGTGGGCACCACCCAGGTGTTGCTGGGCATTTGAGGCTTCAATGAATGCTCTTCTTATGCATTTACTGGTGCAGGGAGAGCTCTGCCTCAGGGGCAGCCCCAAACCAGGGTAACCCCCACCCTGCCATGTGCTCCTCACACCAGCCCTGGGGTGGGGATGGCATGCTACATGTGCAGGGTGCTCTGTGTGCAGGGTGTTCCCTGTGCTGGGTGTTCCCTGTGCTGGGTGCTCCATGTTCAGTGTGTTCCCTGTTCAGGGGTGCTCTCTGTGCAGGGTGCTCTTTGTTCAGGGGTGCTCCATGAGCAGGGTGCTCCATGTTCAGGGTGCTCTGTGTGCAGGTGCTCCCTCTGCAGTGTGCTCCTTGTTCAGGGGTGCTCCATATGCAGGGTGTTCCCTGTTGAGGGGTGTTCCCTTTTCAGGGTGCTCCCTGTGCTGGTGCTCTGTGTGCAGGGTGCTCCATGTGCAGTGAGCTCTGCGTACAGGGTGTTCTGTGTGCAGGGTGCTCTGTGTGTGCAGGGTGCTCCCTGTGCTGGGTTCTTTGTGCTCAGGGGTGCTCTGTGTGCAGGGTGCTCTGTTCAGGGGTGCTCCATGTGCAAGGTGCTCTGTGTGCAGCGAGCTCTGTGTGCAGGGTACTCCATGTGCAGGGTGCTCCCTTTTCAAGGTGCTCTGTGTGCAGGGTGCTCTGTGGGTGCTGGATGCTCCATGTGCAGGGATATTCTGTGTGCAGGGATGTTCTGTGTTCAGGGCTGCTCTGTGTGCAGGGTGCTCTGTGTGCAGGGCTGCTCTGTGTGCAGTGAGCTCTCTGTGTGCAGGGTGCTCCATGTACAGGGATGCTCCATGAGCAGGGTGCCCTGTTCAGGGGTGCTCTATGTTCAGGGTTCTCTGTGTGTGCAGGGTGCTCCCTGTGCTGGGTTCTCTGTGTGCAGGGTGCTCTGTGTGCAGGGTGCAGGGGTGTTCTGTGTTCAGGGGTGCTCTGTTCAGCGGTGTTCCCTTTTCAGGGTTGCTTTGTGGGCAGTGTGAAGTCTCCCTGAGGAGATGGATCCCCTTCAGCACAGCCAGGACACAGCACCAGCTCCAAACTCTTTAATGTCCCACCCTTGGCTCACAGCTCAGCACCAAGGATGCTCTCCCCCCCTGGGATGCTCTTCCCCCCCAGCAACCTCCCCTGGACCTCGTGTCCCCCCCAAGCCACACACTCAGATCTGGCTGCACTCAAATGGCATTTCCAGCTTGCAGGAGAATTCTGGAAGGAGAATCCATGGGGGAGCCCAACAATCAGGGGTGGAAAATGGGGCTGTGAGCCCCCAGCCCTGCTGGGACCATCCCTGCCCTGCCCAGCGAGCAGGCAGGGGCCATCCTGGGGGACAGCCACAGCTCCAGGTCTGGCAGAGGGACATCCAGGGGATGCAGTCACAACAAGGGGTTTTAGGGGGCACCTTGCTCTGTTTTTGGGGGCACCTTGCTCTGTTTTTAGGGGGCACCTTGCTCAGTTTTTGGGGGCACCTTGCTCAGTTTTTGGGGGCACCTTGCTCTGTTTTTGGGGGTGCTGCCTGGTCCCCATCCTGCCCTGCTCTGCTCCCCTTAGGGCACCGTCCTGCTGGGGCGGTGGCAGGGCTGCAGGACACCTCCTCAGGGGACAAGGGACACCTCCCTGGTGTCCCCGAGGGACTCGCTCCCTGCCTATTTGCTGCTCCTGGCTGTGTCCCCCTGGCCCTGGGGGCTGTCCCTGTCCTCCCCTGGCCCCAGCAGAGGCTGCTCCATGCCCTGGTCCCTGTGATCACTCATGGACATCTCGGCCAGGGCCTCGGCCATGGCCTGGCGGACACTCTCGGTCAGTTTGGGGACATCCTTTGGGCTCAGGCCACACGTTTCCACCCTGGGGAGGACTTGGATGGTGCAGGTCCCTGGGAGAGGAGGGAAAAGCCAGGGATGTGTTAGAGGATCCCAGCAGGAACTGGGTATTCCCCCAGGCATCTTCCACCCCAGCTGCCTCCCCACCCCTCAGCATCCCTCAGACACCCTCAGGTGCCTCATCCCCAGTGCCAGCCCTGCCCTCTGCCATGGGAATTCCTGCCCATCCCTTACCAGAGGTGAATCTCTTCTCCTCAGGGCTGAAGAAGTCCCTGTACGGGGAGATCACGATGGGGACAATGGGAACCTGCAGGATATGGAGGGTCAGGGGGGGCCCCCAGAGAGAGCCCTCCCCAGGTGAGACTCCTGCTCCTGCCTGTCCCTTCCTGGTGCTGCCCAGCACCATGTCCTTCATCCCTGGGGACCAAAGACCCCCAGTCCTAGGGACCAAATCTCCCCATCCTTCGGGGCCAAACCCCTCATCCCTGGGGATCAAATTCCCTCATCCCTGGGGACCAAATCCCCGCATCCCTGGGGATCAAACACCCCATCCATCCCTGGGGACCAAACACCCCCCATCCCTCTGCCCCAGGGTTCACACCCACTCCGCTCCATCCAGGGTGAGCCAAAGGGAAGGAAACATTTTGGAAAAGGCCTCCAAGCCCATCGAGTCCAACATTTGATTGCCCATTTCCTTACCTGGGCCTGCACGGCCAGGTGGAAAGCACCACGCTTGAAGGGCAGCATGGACTTGCCCAGGTTCCTGGTGCCTTCAGGGAAAACCCACACACGGAGCTGCAGGGGACAGGGACAGAGGTGACCCCATGTTTTAGGCTGAAAGGTGTGGCTGGGATGTGTGTTCTGTCCCCATCTGTCAGAGCTGGGGCAGTTCTCTGCTGTTCTTTGGGCATTTTCTTTATCTCTCCCACAGCCAATCCTCCCTCCAGGAGATCTCTTCTGTTCATGGGCCGTTAATTATTAATTATCTTCTGTCCATGGCCACTGAGTGTCCCTGCAGGGCTGATCCAATCCCATCATCCCATGGGGAGATGCTGCGCCCAGGGGAGGAGCCAAGCATTCCTACCTGGATCCAATCTGAGCTTTGGGACACCCCAGCAGCCTTTGCCCAGTGCATTGCCAGAGGAGCAGCTTCTGCTGCCCTGCATGGCCAGAGGGAGCCCAGGCCCATCTCCAGCAGCCCTGGAGCTGCAGAGGAAAACTCCCCCCTTGTGCAGGATCCCTGCTCCAGCAGAGCCACAGCTGGCACTGCAGGAGGGCTGAGCCCCCATGGGATGGGGCTGTGCCACCCCCCTGACACACAGGGGACAGGGACTGCTCTCACTCTGTCCGTGGTTGTTGGGGATTTTTTGTACTATTGCATTTGTATTTTATTTTTCCTAATAAAGAACTGTTATTCCTGCTCCCATATCTTTGCCTGAGAGCTGCTTAATTTCAAAATTATAACAATTCAGAGGGAGGGCTTTGCATTTTCTATTTCAAGGGAGGCTCCTGCCTTCCTCAGCAGACATCTGGCTTTTCAAACTGAGACACCCCGACCTCAGCTGGGTCAGTCCTGCCCACAGCCTGTGGCATTCACATTCTCTGAACATGATTTCTTGGCCCAGGGTTTTTCTCCTGGGAAGCTGAAAGGCAACAAGAGGCCTCAGAGAAAAGGAAAACAATTCTGATCTCATTTGCTTCTCCTGTGCTGTGCTCATGTGGAATGTGTTTGGAGATTGTTTACCCACAGGTGATTGTTCCATTGCATTCTGCTGTGAGTTGTTTTCACTCTTTGGCCAATCACAGCCAAGCTGTGTCAGGACTCTGGAAAGAGTCACAAGTTTTCATTATTATCTTTTTAGCATTTTGTAAGTATCCCTTCTGTATTTTTTAGTATAGTATAGTATAGTATGGTATTCTTTAATAGAATATAGTATAATAATAATAATATATATATTACATATTATACTATATTCTATTAAAATAGAATAATAAATATTAATTTATTTAATTTATATTCTTAAATTATTTATTATTCTACATTAATATTTTATTAATATAGAATAATAAATTCTATAATAATTATTCTTTAATAGAATATAGTATAATTAATAGAATATAGTATAATAAAGTAATAATATAGTACAATAAAGTAATAATAAAGTAATATTATAGTATAATAAAATAATAGTAAAGTAATTATGGAGTAATAACTCCATATAATAACATGGAGTCAGATGCATCATTCTTCCCTACCAGGGGGTTCACGGTGCATTCACACTAAGAGCCCCTGACCCCCCCGGTGTCCCCCAGCCCTGTCCCTCACGTTCTCTCTCCTCATGGTGCTGGCAGTGCGGGAGATGACCTCGATGGCCGCGTCCCTGCGCTGGCGCTCGATGAAGATGATGCCACTGAGCCAGCAGGCCCAGCCCACCGTGCCCAGGTACAGCAGCTCCCGCTTGGCGATGGGCACGCAGCGCTCAGGAATCACCTCCACCATTCCTGGGGCGTGGAGAACACCCGTTAACACCTTCCCAACCCACGGCAGTGGCAGCAGAAAAATCACCAGGGAAAACTGCTTGGAAATGGAACCCCCCAGGCTGGAGCAACCAGCTGGATATCAGCAATAAATTCTGCAGCTCAGCCAGTCCTGAGAGGTGATAACTGCAGAGAGAAGCTCTCTGGAGAGGCCAAATTACATCAGTGCACAGAATAATTAATCATTTATGCCCTAATATAATTTATACACTATTTAATAATTCATACCCTAATATAGGACCAGGTTGGGGTTATTTTAGCCTTGACTTAAAGGATTTTCAGCTGTCCCCAATCCCAGGATCACCCTGTGGCATCACCTCCTGTTATCCCTCCTCTCCCTGCAGCACAGCCCAGTCCCAAAAGCCCTCCTGGTCCGTTCCCACCACACATCCCTGCCCTGATCCCGGTGCTGACCCCCGAAATCCATCCTGGCGCACCCCTGGAGCCCCCAGACGTTCCGGGGGTCCCCCCACGCACCCATGAGGTCCAGGGAAGCCTGGTGGTTGCAGACGATCACGAAGGGCCCCGGCAGCTGCAGCCGCTCCGAGCCCCTCACCCGCATCCTGATGCCGTAGAAGCGCTTGAGGGGCAGGAGCGCCGCCCGTAGGAGCCTGTCGAGATAAGGGACGAGATAAGGATCGAGATAAGGAACGAGATAAGGATCGAGATAAGGGGCCAGATAAGGATCGAGATAAGGGACGAGATAATTAATGAGATAAGGAACGAGATAATGAATGAGAAAAGGGACGACATAAGGGATGAGATAAGGAACGAGATAAGGCAGAGGGATACGTGTGAGGAACGGTTCTGGGAGGGCTGGGTTAGGCCGGGCTGTGCTGCTGGACCCGGGCTCAGGCTCAGGGAATTTTGGATTTCTCACACATTTGCAGCCTGTGAGGCTCAGAACTCACCTGGCTCCCACCTCAGCTGAGCCCAGCTCCTGGCTCAGAGCAGAGGGAGCTGCTGAGGAGGGAGAGTGAGGAGCACGAGGTTGTGGCAGGGAAAAACCGGGATTTTGATGTGCAGGGATGATGGGAAAGCAAAAAGAGAAAGTGGCGGATTGAAAGGGGATGGGGATGGGGATGGGGATGGGGATGGGGACAGGGAAAGGGATGAAGATGGGGAAGGGGACGGAGATGAGGATGGGGATGGGATCTTCACATCCTAACGAGGACAAACTGTCTCTGCCCGGGAGAAGCTCCCCAGGTGCTCAGCTGGATCCGTGTGTGGATGGAAATGCAGATCCCAGACTCCCAAAGCCAGAGGTGAATCCCAGCAGGGAGGAGCTGAGCTGGGGATGGGTGGCAGAGGGACAGACAGATCCCCAGGGATGTGGGTGACCCCAGGGACCGCCCCTGCACTGCTTTGTGCGGCAGGGGGAAGGGAAAACCAGCCCGGATCCATTCCTATGGGGAATCACAAATGGCTCCACCGGAGCTGCAGTGTCGGGAAGAGATGGATCTGAGCAGAACAGCAGTGTCACATCCCGGGAGGGCTGGACAGGAGGAGGAATATGGGGATGGCAGCGATGGGTGACGCTCAGGATGGGAATAATGAGAGGAGTGGAGGGAGGAGGGGGCACCAGGGATTCCAGCAGCCGTGGAGACAAAATCCTGGGACACGTCAGTGTTGGAATGGGGCACTGTCCGACCCACAGAGGGTCTGTGCCACTGTCCCCACATCTGTCACTGCCCCCAGGGCACAGGGAAGGGCTCAAGGAAGGGCTCAGCACCAGGTGAGAATGCGGGACAGGGTCCGCGGTATCGCCCCCATCCCTCGGGAGCCGCAGGCTCGAATATCCCTGAGGATCCGAGGAGGAGCGGTGCCCCAAAGCCAGGATAATGACAGGGAAGCGCTGCGAGCCGCAGGCTCTGGGATCCGCAGGAGCGGGAGCTGGGCGGGCACGGAGCTGCCGGTGGGACGAGATAAGCGGCGCTGATAAGGCGGGAGAGGCTCAGCCGCCCTCGGGATCGCCGCCCAGCCGGAAGCTCTGGAGCAGCCCGGGATGAGCCCGGCGTTCCCCGGGAAGAACCCGGGACAGGCTGCGGCACCACCGGTACTGCCGAACCATCACTGGGAACACCGAACGACCGCCGGGAGCACCGAACCTCGGACTGGGAACACCGAACCACCGCCGGTACCGCCGAACCTCCGACCGGGAACACCCAACCACCACCAGGAACACCGAACCACCGCCGGTACCGCCGAACCTCCGACCGGGAACACCCAACCACCACCAGGAACACCGAACCTCGGACTGGGAACACCGAACCACCGCCAGGAACATCGAACATCTGACTAGCACCACCAAACCTCAGACTGGGAACACCGAACCACCGCCGGTACCATTGCTGCAGCACCGCCGGTACCACTGAACCATCACTGGGAACACCGAACCTCAGACTGATAACGCTGAATCTCAGACCGGTACCACCAAGCCACCACCGGTATACCACTGAACCTCGAACTTAAAACACCAAACCATCACCGGGAACACTGAACCTCTGACTGGGAACACCAAACCACCTCTGGTATCACTGAACCACCGCTGGTACCACCGAACCACTGCCGGGAACACCGAACTTCCAGCTGATGCCACCAAACCACCTCTGGGAACACCGAACCACCTGTGGTACCACTGAACCTCCAGCTGATAACACCGAACAGCTGCTGGGAACACCGAACCACCACCAGTACCACTGAACCACCGCCAGTACCACGAAACCACCTCCAGGAGCACCGAACCACTGCTGGTACCACTGAACCTCTGGCTGATAACACCAAACCTCAGACTGGAAACACCGAACCACCACCGGTACCACTGAACCACCACTGGGAACACCGAACCTCTGACCAGTACCAGCGAACCCCAGACTGATAATGCTGAACCTTGGACCGGGAACACTGAACCACTGCCGGGAACACCGAACCTCAGACTGATAACACCGAACCACCACTGGGAACACCAAACCTCAGACCAGTACCACCGAACCACCACCGGGAACACCGAACCTCTGACCAGGAACACCAAACCACCACCAGTACCACCGAACCACCTTCAGGAACATCGAACATCTGACCAGCACCACCAAACCTCAGACTGGTAACATTGAACCTTGGACTGGTACCACCAAACCACCGCCGGTACCACTGAACCTCGGACTGAAAACACCAAACCATCACCGGGAACACTGAACCTCTGACTGGGAACAAAGAACCTCGGACCAGTACCACCAAACCACCACCGGGAACACCAAACCACCACCAGGAAAACCGAACCTCAGACCAGGAACACCAAACCACTACCGGTACCACCAAACCACCACTGGTAACACCGAAACTTGGACTGATAACACCAAACCACCACCAGTACCACCAAACCACCACTGGTAACACCGAACCTCGGACTGATAACACCAAACCTCTGGCTGGTTACACTGAACCACTGCCAAGAACACCAAACCTCGGACCAGAAATACCAAACCTCGGACCGGTACCACCAAATCTTGGACTGATAACACTGAACCTCGGACCAGTACCACCGAAACTCGGAAGGGTATCACCAAACCTCCGGCTGGGAACACCAAACCATTACCGAGAACACTGAACCTTGGACTGATAACACCGAACTTCAGACCAAGAACACCGAAGCTCAGACTGGTCCCACCGAACCACCACCGGTACCACTGAACCGATGACAACACCGAACCTGCGGCCACGCTCCCGCCGCAGGCCGGGATCCCTCCACACAAATCCTCAGAGTTTCTCAAGCTGGGACATTTTCCCTGTGTAATTAATCTGTGCTCATCCTGCCCAGGAATCCAGCAGCGGGATTGCAACACCCTGAGCGCGCCCAGGCCTTCCCCCGGTGTTGCACTGAGATGTTATCTCCTCCCTGGTGTTATCTCCCCGGTGTTGTTATCTCACCGGTGTTATCTCCCTGCTTCCACCCCCGGGAGCAGAGTCGGGACCCGGCTGTGATCAGGACATGGCTGTGACAGGGACAGGGCTGTGACCCTGACAGGTGATGGCACCAAGACATCCCAAAACCATAAAAACATGAAATTGTTTGGGTTTGAAGGGACCTTAAACCCACCCAGTGCCACCCCCTGCCATGGCAGGGACACCTCACACTATCCCAGGGTGCTCCAAATCACCTCCAGCCTGGCCTGGGACACTTCCAGGAATGGGGCAGCCATGGAATAATCTGTACCAGGACTCTCCACCCTCAATCCCTCTGCCAGGGTGCTGTTTCCAGGTCTTCCATAGGCAAAACCAGAGCCAGGGACACAGCACTGGGCATGTATCTGCCCCCTGCCCTGATGGTACCTCCAAACCCCCCCATTACCCACCCAGGTGATGACCCCAACATTGCCATGGTCAGGAATGTTCCCTTTTATGTTATTTCATCCCTCAGGGACCACAAATCCCAACTCCAGCATGGTCTGACCCCTCCTGGGCACAGCCAGCACCTCTCACACCACAAGCTGCACTTCACTGCCCCACGGATGTGACCACAGCCCTGGCCTTGGCCCCAGGGCTCTGCCACCAGCTGTGACCCAGCTGTGGCTCCAGCCAGGGAGAGCCTGTGGCCACAAACCATGGGATTTCCTGCAGCTGAGCCAAGCCCAGCCAGCTCTCCCCATCTCCATCCCTCACTCACCTCATGTTCTCCACGGAGCGTCCCCGGAAGGCAGCCAGGGGGGACAGCAGGGTGGCCAAGGCCACGATCCAGCAGTTGAAGAAGGCCACCTTGCAGAGGAACTGGAAGTGGGGGCTGCACCTGTAGAGCAGCAGCGCTGCCAGGGGCAGGAGCAGCAGCCCCTGGAGCAGCAGCAGGTCCATGGTGCTGCCCCAGCTCAGCCCGGGCCGGGCCAGGTGAATCAGGAGCATCCTGTGTGGGTGGCTGGGGCTGGCCCAGGGGAAGGCTCTTTGTGCATCTCATCCCGGCTCAGGGATGGCTCAGGTGGAAGCAGGACACCCACCCAGGGGTGGAGAGTGGCTGTGAGTCACACAGGGACCCTGAGTCACCTGAGGTGTCACTGCTGTCACCTCCTGGGCTATTGAAGACTCCAGGGCGGTGAGATCAGACCTGCTGCTCACTGAACTCTTCCTGTCCCAGGTATCTGTCCTGTGCTGCCACATTTCTCTTCACAGAGAAAAGCAAGGACAATTCTTCCCAAGGATTTCTGAGATTCACATTCTCTGAACCTCAGGGAAAGGAACCACAGTTCTTATCTCACTTGCTGTGCCTGTGTTTGTGCCGAAGTAGAATGCAACATGGAGATTATTTACCCACAGTGATGGGGTTTTGTTTCCTTGGCCTGTCAGGGACAGGTGTGTAGCCCCACATTTCTCTTCACAGAGAAAACAAGGCAGAATTCTTCCCAAGAATATTTCTAGGTTTCACATTCTCTGAACCTCAGAGAAGGAAACACAATTCTTATCTCATTTGCTGTGCCTGTGTTTTGCCAAAGTAAAATGCAATATGGAGATTGTTTGCCCACAGTGATGGGGTTTTGGTTCCTTGGCTTATTAGGGCCAAGTGTGGAGCCCCACATTTCCCTTCACAGAGAAAAGCAAGGCAGAACTCTTCCCAAGAATATTCTTATCTCATTTGCTGTGCCTTTGTTTGTGCCCAAGTAGAATGCAACGTGGAGATTGTTTACCCACAGTGATGGAGTTTTGTTTCCTTGGCCTGTCAGGGCCAGGTGTGTGTGTGTGTGTCAGGACTGTCACTGACAGCCACGAGATTCTGGGCAGTGTGTGCAGGGTTGAGTGCTGGGCAGGTTCAGTTTAGATGTATAGAATAATATAGTATAATAAAGTCATTAATTAGCCTTGTGATATCCATGGAGTCAGATGCATCATCCTCTCTCCCTCACCTCTGATTTACAATAGTCCTGGCCAGGGGCTGCCGGCCCTGGGAAAGGGAGGCTCAGCTTGTGGGGACAGCAGGAGCTGCTCCTGGTCCATGGCTGGGCACAGCCACCTGCTGGCACCCAAACCTCACCCTGCAGAGCCTCAGATGGCTGGGAGACATCTCCCACCTGGAATGGCAGCAGGAACCCCTGCTCCCCATCCCCTGCTCCGTTTGGGCAGCAGGAGCCCCTCTGCCCTTCCCTTCCCAGTGCCCAGCTTGTGTCCCCAGGGTCCCACAGTGCCTGGGGCCGGGCTCTGCCACCCCCTCTGCCAGCCCTGCAGGGGTGGCAGCCCTTGGCCCAGTTGGCAGCCAGGGGCCGTGTTGCATGAGGTGTTTTCAGGGGCGCAATTAGCACAGGCTGTAATTAACCTCTCCTCCTGCTCTGATGCCTTGCAGGATCCAGGCCAGCCCCGTGGAAACTCCTGGAACCAAGTCCTGGTGACAGCAGGGACCAAGTCCTGGTGACAGCAGGGACACTGGGCCGGTGTCAGCCCCCAGGAGCCTCTCCCAGCCCTGCTGGTCCAATCCCAAATGAGGAATCCCAGAATCCCAGGGGGGTTTGGGTGGGAAGGACCTCACAGCCCATCCAGTGCCATGGCAGGGACACCTGCCACCATCCCAGGTGGCTGCAAGCCCCCAGGACACCCCCAGGGCTGGGGAAGGGGGGACATCCCTGTGCTGCTGCCATCCCTGGGCTCAGCCCTGACCCAGCAGCAGCAAAATCCTCTTGTGCCTGCCCTTGTGCCTCTCTGGGGGCTGCCAGTCCCCCCAGGCCACTCCTGGGCACTGTCACCTCTGCTGGGACCACCCCAGCTCCCTGCCCTCCCCTGGCAGGACCCACCCTCAGCCCAGCATCTCTGCATCACTGCCCTGTCACTGTGATATTTGATGAAAAATCCCTTTGACAGCACATTTTCTCCTGAGAAGCTTCAGCTTCTCCATGTTTTGCTGCTTTGGAATGTGATTTGGAGAATTGTTTACCCAGCCTGTGAATTGTTTTTAATTAATGGCTAATCCCAGGTCCAGCTGTGTCAGGGCTCTGGTCAGTCACAAGATTTTATTATTCATTCCTTTCTCCACAAAATTTTATTGTTCATTCCTTTCTAGCTTTCTGATGTCTCCTTTCTATTTTTTTAGTATGGTTTTAGTATATAATTTTCTTTTACTATAATATAACATTACATCATAAAATAATCAATCAGCCTTCTGAAACATGGAGTCAAGATTCTCATCTCTTCCCTCGTCCTGGGGACCCTCAAACACCACCACAGAGCCCTCCCACCCTGGAGGTGACAGAGATGTCCCCAGGCTCTGGCCAGGCTGGAGGGTGCCCCAGTTTGACCAGTAACCCCGGGGTTATGTCCACCAGGGCTGTTGCAATGCCCATTGCTTCACCCTCCCATTCCTCTCATTATTCTCATATTAAAGCAAAGATTGGGTCACATCCCGAGCCCACCCTTCCTGCCCAGCCCATTCCAGGTGACTCCTCACTCCTCCTCCCCATTCTGTGTCCATGGGGGAGCCTTTGGGCACCAGGCTGCTCTCCCATCAATCCCAGCCTTGCTTTTGGATGCCTCCTTCAGTCCCTCCCTGTCACAGACAACTTTTATGAAAAATCCTTTCCTTAGGATGCTTCCTCCTGAGAAGCTGAGAGGCCTCAGGAACAAAATGTAACCAATGGTTATCTGCTGCTGTGGAATGCAACAGGTGCATCTGGGATTGGGCTCATGTGGTTGTTTCTAATTAATGGCCAATCACAGTCAGCTGGCTCAGACTCTCTGTCCCAGACACAAGCTTTTGTTATCATTCCTACTTTTTCTATTCTTAGCCAGCCTTCTGATGAAATCCTTTCTTCTATTCTCTTAGTACAGTTTTAATATAATATATATCATAAAATAATGAATCAATCCTTCTGAAACATGGAGTCAGATCCTCATCTCTTCCCTCATCCTCAGATCCCCGTGAACACGGTCACAGCTCCCAGCTGGAGGAGCTGGACCTTCCTGCTGGAATCCACCTGATCCTCCTGCTCCACATTTGGGGGCTCCTCCAGGGGCCAGGCTGGGGAGGATCTGCCCATTGCAGAGCCCAGGGAAGGGAAATCCTGCCTTCCACCGGCAGAGGACAGGCAGGGCTGTCCAAGGAGGGGTTTACGGTGCCTCTCTGCATCTTCAGAGCTCCAGACCACCGGCCCTGAGGTCTCCTGCCAGGAGCTCTGCTCCAGGGAAAAGCCTGGAGCCCCCCAGGGCACAGCAGGGCTGGGGAGGTGGCACGGGCAGGGGACAGCTCCCAGCATCCAAAAACCTCCTCTGCCCCCTTCCTCCTGCTCTCGGGGAGCTCAGGGGTCACTGAATGCTGGGAAACTCTGGGATTTCCCTCTCAGGCTGCTCTCCCCACAAGATCCAGCTCTGCCCCTGCTCAGCCAGGAGATCTCAGCCTGGAGCTCCAGCACTGCTCCAGCACCCCCTCACCCCCCCAGACCTGACAGGAACCCCCCAGCATCCCTTCACTCCCTCCCCCAGACCTGACAGACCCCCCCTGACCTGACAGACCCCCCCAGACTGACGGGAGCCCCCAGACCTAACAAAACCCCCCCAGACCTCACAGACCCCCAGCACCTCCTCACACCCAGACCTGACAGGAACCCCCCAGCACCCCCTCTCCCCCACAGACCTCACAGACCCCCCCTCCCGGGCTCCTCTCAGCCCCCCAGGCACTGCCAGACCCCCCCAGCCCCGAGGGAGCCCCTGCACCCAGGCACGGAGCCACCAGCCCATTACAGATTACAGATGCAATTAATGTAATTACAGATGTTTAATTAGCGACAGCAGGGCGCTCTCTTAACAAAGCACATTAATTACAGGCGATGCTGCGCTGGGAGCTGGAGGGATGAATGGAGGCGGGGACCGTCCTCTGTCCCACCCCCGGGCACAGCACGGCCCGTGCCACCCCAGCCTGGGGGGACCAGGGTGACACCGGGGCTGGGACAGCCCTGCCGGGGGGCTCAGCAGGGAAACCACCCCAAAACCCCAAAAGCATCCATCCAGGATCTTCAGGGTGGAGGGAAGCAGAACTCAGAGCCCCCAGTGCTGCTCCATGGTGTAAAACTCTGTGGGGTGGGATGGGAGGGGATCCATGGGATGGGATGGGATGGGATGGGATGGGATGGGATGGGATGGGATGGGATGGGATGGGATCCATGGGGTGGGATCCATGGGATGGGATGGGTTGGGATCCATGGGATGGGTTGGGATCCATGGGATGGGATGGGATGGGTGGGACATTACTGGGATGAGATAAGGTGGGATAATGGGATGGGACATTATTGGGATGGGATGGGATGGGATGGGATCCATGGGATGGATGGGTAGGACATTATTGGGATGGGATAAGATGGGATAATGGGATGGGACATTATTGGAATGGGACATTATTGGGATGGGATCAATGGGATGGGATGGGATAAGACATTATTGGGATGGGATCCATAGGATGGGATGGGATAAGAGGATGGGACATTATTGGGGTGGTATGGGATGGGATAATGGGATTGGATGGGATGGGATGATGGGATCCATAGGATGGGATGGGATAATGGGATGGGATAATGGGATGGGACATTATTGAGATGGGATGGGATAATAGGATGGGATAATGGGATGGGACATTACTGGGAAGAGATGGGACAGGATGGGATGGAATGGAGACGGGAGCAGGGAAGCTCAGCCCAGGGTGATGGAAGCCCGAGGGACGGCTGCCCTGTCGGGACCATGGGGACAGTGTCCCCGGGCTGTCCTTACCCGCTGCAGGGGACACGCCGGGTCCCACGGTGCTGGTGGCACTGGGGGGCGGCGGGGGGGGCACAGCTCTGCTGGGAGGAGCGGGGACAGGGCGGTGAGGGGCGGATGGCGTCCCTGGAGGCGCTGCCACACCAGGGTGGCACCGAGCCCCGGCACTCACCGCCCTTCCCCGGGTGAGGAGCGCAGGAACCGCACGGGGGCCGGGCAGGGAGGGGTCCAGGGCACGTAGTGATGGTGGAAAACCACAGCCTCCTCCTCCTCCTCCTCACCCTGCAAAGGCCCCGCCAGCACCTGAGGGGGGGAACAGAGGCAGGGCTGGGCCGGGGCTCCCAAAGCGCCGCTGGCCGGTGTGATAAATAGGAATGATTCATGCTGACAAAATTGAAACAGTAATCAATATTGATATAGTAATTAATATTTGGAAATAATAAAACATTTAAAAGGTGTAATGCCAAGAAAGAAAGGGAGAGAAGGGGTTCCACCACCCACCCCCTTTCCTGCAGATGTTCAAGGACAGGAAAAAGCAAGAGATAACAGTTACTAAAAATTAACAGAAAGAAGGGAAAACTGGTTGGGTCCCAGGAAAATGAGAGATTTATTGCTTTGATGCTTAAATATAATATTATGTTAGTCTTGGCTTACATTGTACTGGCTTGGTGTGCATGTGTAACCCAAAGGTGAATTAAAGGACATCGAGGAAGAGGAGAGGCCTTCATCAAAAACGACCCCCAAAGACTTGTGTGACCACCAAAACGAGTGGTGGAGCATGCGTGGTAAAGGTGGTGATGAGGGCGGAGGTAGAAGTGGGATGAATCAAAAATGGGAGGAGATGGCATTGACACAGGGCATAAAAGGGGGGAATCTTCACTTGGCAAGCTCGTACGTGAGGTGGCAGGGGACCAGAGCCCTGCACTCCGTACCCCACAGTTATCTTTTGCTTATGTGCTATTGTTGGAACCAAATCATCCCTTATTTTAATCAAATTATATTGTCAATACTTCAAGTGTATCCAATTTTATATATTTTCTAAACTATTCAATTAAAATTGCTGCTACCTCTAATACGATTTGTTTTTTTTAATGATGGGATAATTGGGCAAATATAACACGGGATCGCGCCCAGCTGCTCCCGCTGGGTGGGCTCAGTCCCAGCAAAGCCCCAGGGGGGACACAGGGGGTGGCAGCCCCACAGATGGGACCAAACCCCATGGGAAGAGCCCTTTGATCTGTGTGAGACCATCTGAGCAGGGTCCAGCCCTGGCCAGCCCTGCCCTGGTGGCACTGGGAGGGCAGGGGCTGGGTGCCAGGAGGTGCCAGCTGGCAGCGAGCTCCGCAGCTGCCACAGCCCAGCCCTGCCCCAAAAGCTGCATTGTTCCCCCCAAGGAGATGAAATGTTTTGGTTTGAGATGGATTTTTAACTGGCAGCCCCTGCAGAGCTCCTGCTGGGTTGGGCTGTGCTTCCAGAGGGCCTGGCTGCTCTCTGAGCTCTCAGAGCTGGGCTCCAAACAAAGCCCCAAAACCCCAAAGGGCTGCTCTGAGCTGGGCTAGGACCACCCAGGTGCTGCCCCCAGAGGGTCCCAGAGCAGGACGTGGTGACCCTGAACAGCCCTGGGGGTCCCTCTGCCCCCTCTCTGGTCCCTCTGCCCCCTCTCTGGTCCCTCTGCCCCATCTTTGTCCCCTCTGCCCTCTTTTTGGTCCCTCTCCCCCCTCTTTGGTCCTTGGTCCTTTTTCCCCATCTTTGGTCCCCTTTGCCCCATCTTTGTCCCCTTTACCCCCTCTTTTGTCCTTTTGCTCCCTCCTTGGTCCCTCTTTGGTCCCTCTGCCCCCTCTCTGCCCCCTCTTTTGTCCCTTTTCTCCCTCTTTGGTCCCATTGCCTCCTCTTTGGTCCCTCTCCCCCCTCTTTGGTCCTTGGTCTTTTTTCCCCATCTTTATCCCCTTTTCCCCCGCTTTGGTCCCTCTTTGGTCCCTCCATCCCCCTGAGCCTCACCTGGGCTGGGGCTGTCCCTGCACCACGGGGCATCAGAGCTGCCATGGCCAGGCCGTGCATCAGCAGCTGGTGCATTTGGGAGCCTTGAATCAGCATCAACTCCATCAAACCTGCCCGAGGATGGGAGATTCTGCATCAGAGAAGGAGCAGAGGGAGCAGAGCCTGGGATGAGTGCCCGGGATGGGGCGGCCCCCAGGCTCCTCCCTGTTCCCAAGCAGTGGGAGCACAGCCAGCCTTCCCCCACCCTGCTCTGGAAGCCTCATGTGGTGTTTAAAAATTATTTTGCTTGACTAAAGCTTGAAAATTGCCATATTTGAGCCTTTTCTTCCTTGCTGGCTCACGAGAGGGAGCTGAGCAGGGACAGCAGGGCCAGGGGCTGTGGTCAGCGATTAATGGGGCTGGAGGCTCCAGACTTTCCTCTCATTCTGGGCAGAGTTTCTGCAGCCCTGGCAGTGCCCAGGGCCTTGGGGGGCAGCTGCCCTGGCAGGGGCAGCGTTCAGAGCATGCCAGGCTCAGCCCTGCTCTGTGCATGAGGGGCAGTGTTGGGGAAGATGAAACAGGAAAGCCTGATAAATATGATTGCCTGGCAAAAGATTTTGAGAATATGGAAACCATCAGTGAGATTGGAATAAAAGCAAACTTTGAGATTCCTCAGTTACTGAACAACTGGAAAACAATGGTGTGGCCACTGAAGGTGATCCCCTTTTGATGGAACAACACCCTCTGCTTGCAGACAGGCCCAAGGGGCAGAGCAGACCCTGCCAGCTTGGCAGAAGGGGCCCAAAGAGGAGTTTTTAGGGTTTAAAATGTAACACAGTGTGGTAATGTAATGATTCTTATAGGCTGTATGGAAATGCTGTAGGATTTGTGTATTGTACTAGATTGGTTAGTGAGAATTAGAATATTCAACACAGAAGATTTATTGTATTGGAACAGGAACTTTGCCTCTTACCCCTTTTACTCTCTCACCCTCTCATCCTCTCTCCCCCTCTCTTCTCTCAGCCCTGCTCTGAGCTGTGCCTGGCAGCTCCCAGCAGGGCCCTGCACCCAGGCCCTTTGCAATAAACCCCAAGTTCCTGACCTGGCTGCAGAGATCTCTCATCTCCATCCATCCTGACTGTCCTACCCCCTGATGCTCCTACAGGGCAGGAGCTGGGGGTGAGCCCAGGACCCCAATCCCCACTGCTGGGATCCAGGGAGGAGCAGGGTGGGGATGCTCAGTGCCTCCTCAGCTCCTGCCTGCTCCAGGGCAGTGTCCCTGTCCCCTTGGCTGGAGGCCACACTGAGGGTGTGGGGCTGCTGAGGCTCATCCACACAGAGGAAACCCCAAATCTGCCTCTGGAGCCCCGGAAAACACCCCCATTTTCTGCAGGTGTGAAACTCCCGTGGAAAATTCTTATAAACCTGCTGGAATCCCCTGAAATCCTGCTGGCTTCATCCACCCTGAGCTGCTGGGGCTGCCCCTGGATCCCTGGCAGTGTCCAAGGCCAGGTGGGACATTGGGGCTTGGAGCAGCCTGGGACAGTGGGAGGTGTCCCTGCCATGGCAGGGGTGGCACTGGGTGGGCTTTAAGGTCCCTTCCAGTCCTTCCAGCCAGGCTGGCTGCCAGGACACAGGAGGTGACTGTGCCTCCAGGCAGGAGCACCCCAGCACCTCCTGGGACTCTGCTGAGCTGGGGGCACCCCAGGGACTGAACTGGGGTGGGACACAGGGTGCTGGCAGCTCTGGGTGGATGCACCCATCCCACTGGGGCCAGCCTGGCTCTGTTTACTTCCACACTGATTTGCAGCATCCTTTTTCCTCGAATTTTTAAGGATTTTCCTTGGATTTTTAAGGATTTTCCTCGGATTTTTAAGGACAGCTCCACCTTCCCCCTCCCCACAGCACAAAATGACTCTGCCTGTGGTGTGTCCCCAGTGATGACAGCTCTTTGTCCCTGCTGTCCCCAGCCCCTGTCTCTGCTGTCCCTGATGTCACCACAGGCCCTGGCCCTGCTGCCAGCCCCTCCCAGCCCAGATTTCAGCCTGGGGGCACCCAGGTGGGTGAAGCCCCTCTGGGCAGGGGCAGAGCCGAGGGTTCCAGCCCCTCTCAACTCCACCTTGCAGTTCCAGCAGCCTGTCTGTCACACCCCGGTGTCCCCTGGGGATGGATGGATGCCAGCAGGAAATGGGGGTTTGGAGAACAAAAACAGCTGAATTACGAACCCCCCCCCCAAAAAAAAAAAAAAAAACCAAAAAAACCCCACAACAAACAAACAGAAAAAAAAAGAAAAAAAACCAAACCAAAACAAAAAACCCCCAAAAAACAAAAACCAACCAAACAAAAAAACCGCAAAAAACAAAAAAAAACCCCCAAAAACAAACAAAACCCAAAAAAAAACTAACAAAAAAACCCAAAAAACAACAACAACAATAAAACACAACAAAAACAAAATAACCCACAACAAAACAAAAAAACAAACCGGAAAAAAAAAAACAAAAAACAAAAACCCCACAAAAAACCACCAAAAAACCCCAAAAACCAAACAAAAAAAAACAAAAAAAAAACCAAAAAAAAACCCAAAAAACCCCAAAAGACAACCAAAAAACCCCAAAAACCCCACAACAAAAACAAAAAAACCCACCCAACAACAACAACAAAAAAAACAGAAAAAATAACACACAAAAAACAAACAAACAAAAAAAACCTAACAAAAAACCAAAAACTGTTCCCCGGGAGCATCTTGGAGCCCAGAGTTGGTAAAATCCCAAAATTCGCAGCCCGTGGTGCTGAACCTCCACGCAAGGACCCAAGGATGGGTGGACATGGCCGAGTGCGGCTCGGCTGAACCCGCCGGGCTCGGCTCTGCCCCCCCCAGCCCTGCACGAACCTGGCCGGGCGGGCGGGGGTCCCGCGGGGGCGGCCCCGGGCGCGGGCAGCGGCTGCAGGATCAGCACCGGGCACCGGGAGGGCTCCGGGAATGCTCCGGGGGGCGATCCCAGGGCGCGGGGCTGCGAGGGAGGAGGGGAGGGAAAACCGGGTTTGGAAATTCAAGGGTTAATGCGGAGTCCTGGCAGCGGGACACCAGGGGACAGAGGGGACACGGCTGGGGACAGGCGGGACCGGGACCGGGACCGGGATGGTGGCGGGGACGAGAGACGGGGGTGGGGACAGAGGGGACAGAGGGGATTGGGATGGTGGCAGGATGGAGGGGACAGGGCTGGGGGCAGGGGGCAGGACAGGGGGGACCGAGGTGGGGGCAGGACAGAGGGGGACAAGGATGGCAGGACAGAGGGGACAGGGCTGGTGGCGGGATGGAGGGGACAGGGGTGGTGACAGGACAGAGGGAACTGGGGTGGGGACAGGACAGAGGAGGCACGTCTGGGGACAGGCGGGATCGGGACTGTGATGGTGGCAGGACAGAGGGGACGGGGGCAGTGGCAGGACAGAGGGGACAGGGCTCTGTGGTGGGACGAGCGGGTGGCCCGGGGGAGCAGGACGGGAGCCCTGGAGATGGGAATTTGCTCTCCCCTGGTATTCCCGGGACAGCGCCCCCCCATCCTGGGTCACTCCCAGACCCGCAGAGTCCCCACCCCTGGGGACAGGACTCGGGCACCTTTCGGGGTCTGCAGGGCGTTTGCAAAGCCCAGGGCCCACCCAAAGCCCCGAGCCCAGCCCCGAGCTCCTCTCCACCCTTATCCCGTCAATCCCGAGGCAGGAGCGCTCCAGGCTCACCCCAAGGAGGGGGGTCCCTGCAGGGGGGTTCCCCCAGAGCCCGCGGGGGTCCCCGGGCGCTCCCCGCTCCATGGCTCGGGATCGTCTCCAGGGCTCCGGGGAAACAAACCCTGCCCAGGGAGGCTCGGCCGTGCCAGGAATGTCCCCGGGCAGCTCCTCCCGGCAGGAAATCCCCAGGAAAGGCCCTGGGGACACCGGCCCGGGCTGTTCCTGGGTCCCCACGGGGCTGGGCCGTGTCCCTGACTGTGACTGTGTTCACAGAGGTCCCAGAATGAGGGAAGAGATGAGGATCTGACTCCATGTTTCAGAATATTATGATATGATATGTTATGGTATGATATTATATTATATTATATTATATTATATTATATTATATTATATTATATTATATTATATTATATTATATTATATTATATTATATTATATTATATTATATTATATTATATTACTATCCTAAAAGAATAGAAGAAAGGATTTCATCAGAAGGCTGGCTAAGAATAGAAAAAGAAAGAATGATAACAAAAGCTTGTGTCTGGGACAGAGAGTCCGAGCCAGCTGACTGTGATTTGCCATTAATTAGAAACAACCACATGAGACCAATCCCAGATGCACCTGGTGCATTCCACAGCAGCAGATAACCATTGGTTACATTTTGTTCCTGAGGCCTCTCAGCTTCTCAGGAGGAAAAATCCTAAGAAAAGGATTTTTCAGAAAATATCATGGCTACACCCAACCCTGTGCCTCGTGGTGAGGGGTGAAAGGAGCAGTCAGTGGCATCTGAGGCTCATTAGGGAATGGGAGGGACATTGGGGTAATGAAGTCTATGAAAGATATGGATGGGACGCCCAAAGTGTCCCCAAAATTTGGGTGGCAATCCCAGAGACCTCCAAAATTCTCAACTAGAATTGGGGTTGGGAATCACAAAAACCTCCTCAAAGTCTCCCCAAAATTGGGGATGGGACCCCCGGAGACCCCTGTAAAATTGGGGATGGGATCCCTAAACATCTCCCCTAATACTGGAGGATGGGACTCCTCAGAACCCCCAAAAGTATCCCCAAATCTGGGGATGGGACATCCAAAGTATCCCCAAAACTGGAGAGGGGACACCCAAAGTCTCCCCAAAATTTGGGATGAAATGTCCAAAGTCTCCCCAAAATTGGGGATGGGACCCCCAGAGACCCCTGTAAAATTGGGGATGGGATCCTTAAACATATCCCCTAATACTGGAGGATGGGACTCCTCAGAACCCCAAAAATCTCCCCAAATTTGGGGATGGGGCACCGAAAGTCTCCCCAAAATTCGGGGATGGGACACCCAAAGTATCCCCAAAACTGGAGAGGTGACACCCAAAGTCTCCCAGAAATTTGGGATGGGACCTTCAGAGACCCCGGTAAAATCGGGGATGGGATCCTTAAACATCTCCCCCAGTGCTGGAGAATGGGACTCCTAGGAACCCCCAAAAGTCTTCCCAAAATTGGGGATGGTCCCCGGGATTAACCAGCCCCAGTGCCACCCCAGGGCCGCTCCTCAGGGTGTCACAGCCTCGGTGCCACCTGGGGGTCCCCGGGGTGTCCTTGTCACTGTGCCAGGTCCCCCAGGGCTGTGTCCCAGCTCCCTGTCCATGTCCCCAGGGATGCAGTGACCACGGGCATGAGCAGGAAATGCTGGCAGCAGAGCCAAAATTTGGGATGAAACCTCCCCAAAATTGGGGATGGGAACCACAGAACAGCCCCAAAATCCCCCAAAACTGAGAATGGGAACCGAACGTCTTCCCTAAAATTTGGATAGGAGCCGCAGAGACCTCCAGAAGTCCCCCCGGAATTGGGGGTGGGAAGCACAGAACCCTCCAAAAGCTCCCCAGTGTTTGGGACCCCACCGCGGGTCCTTGCCAGGGTGTTCCCGAGGGGATTTGTGCCCACAGGGCACAGCCAGCCCCTGGCAGAGAGCTCATCCCAGGAAATGCTGGGGATGGGGAGTCTGCAGGAAACGCTGAATCCCAGCAAAATGCCCCCTGTGCCCCCATCCCGCCCGTCCCGCCCCCTCCGCCCCCCGGGGCATTTCCATGGATCTCACATCCCAGCTCTGCCGTGCCCCCAGGGCCGATCTGGGAACTTTTCCCGGGGTTTCAGCCCTCAGCCAGCTCTGCTCGGGGACAAATCTCTCCCAAAACTCTCGTTCTGCCCCAGAACGGCACTGTAGACCCCCCCAAATCCTCCCCCCAGCTCCCAAATCCCCTCCTCCCCGCCGAGCCCGGCTGCCTCAGCCCCTCCCTTGGCTCCAGTCCGGGCTATTTTCTGCTTGATTGGGTTTTTCACTGTGTTCCTGATTTTCCCGACCCCCTCTGGATTGCTTTTCTGCCTTTTGTTAGAATCCTAAATTCCCATTATTTGCCCATTTAATTACTGTGCTGCTTCCTGCCCGTTTGGCAGAGCCGGGCTGGGCTGATCCCGGTCTTATCTCCCCTTAGGAGGAATTAAAACACTGGGATGGGGGTGAGGAGTCCGAGAGAGCCTCGTGCCAGGGACATGAGGGGTGACAGGGACCTGCTCGGGATGTCCTCAGCCTCCCACGGCAGCCTGAGCCCTCTGGGGGGACATTATGGACAGAGGGGAGGAGGAGGAGGAGGAGGAGGAGGAGGAGGAGGAGGAGGAGGAATTTGGGAAGTTTTCTTGAGCCAAAGCAAACACAAGCAAGGCTGGTCCCAAGGGCAGGGCTCAGGCTGGGCTCAGCTCTGGGCTGTGCCTGGCTCCTGCCTCTCCCTGTCCCTGTCCCTGTCCCCTGGCCCCTGGCCCTTTTCAATCCCCCAGAACATCCCCTCAGCCCAACTCCTGGACCTGGTCACAGCTCAGGGTCATGGAATTGGGGCTGCAGGTCGGGCTGGGGACAGCCCCAGGGCAGGAGCACTCCCAGCCCTTCTGAGGATCCATGGCAGAGGGGGCTGAGGGGCAGGACAGGAGCTGCCCAGGAAAGCAGAGCCTGGGCACAGGGACGTGCCAGTGTCCAGGTGGGATGGGGACAAAGGCGGCTGTGGCTGTGCTGTCCCCAGGTCACCTTGCCCCAGCTGGAGGTGACACCTCTGCTGACCTTGGAGTGTTTGGTGGGGACACAGAAAACATAAAACATCCACTGGGAAAACCCAGGAGGGACCAGGGGATGTTCCAGCTCCAATGGGGACAGATCCTGCTGTCTCCTGGAAGAGCCACTCAGTGCCAAGGACACCCTGAGGGTGCCCAGCAGAGGATTTGCTCCCTTTGGAAGCTCTGGGATTTCTTCTGGAAACCCTCAAAAACTGCCCCTGCCAGGGCTGGGATCTCAGCCCTGTCCCTGCTCAGGCACAGGGATTTTGGACCAGGAGTTTTCTTGTCAGGACCAAGGCCTTGGAATGGGGTCAGTCCCTGGGGACCAGGAGGGACAGGGACCCTCTGCCACCCCTGGGCCCTGTGGGTGCTGCTGCAGCTCCTGCAATGGAACCTGTGTGGTCCCCTGCAAAGGGATCAGTGTGGTCCCCTGCAATGGGATCAGAGGGATCCCTGCAATGGGATCAGAGAATCCCCTGCAATGGGATCAGAGGGATCTCTGCAAAGGGATCCGAGGGATCCCTGCAATGGGATCATTGGGACCCCCTGCAATGGGATCAGAGGGATTTCCTGCAATGGGGATCAGAGGGATCCCCTGCAATGGGATCAGAGGGATCCCTGCTATGGGATCAGAGGGATGCCCTGCAATGGGATCAGTGGGATTTCCTGCAATGGGATCAGAGGGATTTCCTGCAATGGGATCAGAGGGATGCCCTGCAATGGGATCAGAGGGATTTCCTGCAATGGGATCAGAGGGATCCCTGCAATGGGATCAGAGGGATTTCCTGCAATGGGATCAGAGGGATCCCTGCAATGGGATCAGAGGGATTTCCTGCAATGGGATCAGAGGGATTTCCTGCAATGGGATCAGTGGGATCCCTGCAATGGGATCAGAGGGATTTCCTGTAATGGGATCAGAGGGATGCCCTGCAATGGGATCAGAGGGATTTCCTGCAATGGGATCAGAGGGATCCCTGCAATGGGATCAGAGGGGTCCAGCCCCTCTCTGGGGCATCACCCAGCGCTGGCAGCACAGAGAGCAGAGGTGGGCAGGGCATGGGGGCGGCTCAGACCGGGAGCACCGGGAGGGGAGGGGAGGAACCGAGCCCTGAGGTGCCCTGGAGGTGACAGCACATCCCTGCTGCCACTTCCCTTCCCGGGACACCAAGAGATTCCCAGAGTGAGGAAACCCCGGCAGGATCAGCCTCGCCCAAGCCTCGGGGGAGATGAAGAAACGCTGCGGCTGAGGCAACGCATCCCCCCGAGCTGCTGCAGCCTCCCAGGGGCTCCCAAAACCAGCCCCGGACCTGTTTGTCACTGCACACCGGGACAAACCCTGCCTGGGGGGTGGCAGACAGGGAGCTGCTGTCCCCTGGGCTGCCCACCATCACTGTCACATTCAGGACACGCCTCTGGGGACGCTCTCTGTGTCCGGAGCTGGGAATGGGTTAAAGCTCCTCATTTTGAACGATAACTACAAAAATCCCCTTTCGCTTCCCAGGAGGTCTCACGCTGCCGGTGCTTTGATCTTCATCGTCCCCAAGGTGTCACCAGCCTCCTCTTCCTCGGAATTCCCCTTCCCAGACTTGCCTCTTTCCATAAAGGAAAACCCCAGGAAGATGCAGCTGGCGCGGGGCGGGGACCGCAGCTGGCACCGGCACATCCCCGGTGGGATGGAGGCGGCACAATCGGCGGTCCCAGCCCCCCCTAAATGAGCGTTTGTCACCTGCAGGAAGAGTCCTGTCAGTGACTTCCTTTGCTTTGGAAACGGCTGAGTCACCCCGAGCTGGCGGCGGGATCAGCGGGAACGCCCGGGGCAGCCTCTGGGGACATTCCCGGGGCCTCGGCGGGGACAAGGGCCGGTCCCGCCACCGGGGCCGTGCTGCCACCCTGCAGCCGTGTGCCCCAGGCAAATCCTCCCTTTCCCTTTCCCTTTCCCTTTCCCTTTCCCTTTCCCTTTCCCTTTCCCTTTCCCTTTCCCTTTCCCTTTCCCTTTCCCTTTCCCTTTCCCTTTCCCTTTCCTTTCCTTTCCTTTCCTTTCCTTTCCTTCTCCTCTCCCCATCACCACTGCCGCTGTCACCAGACACAGCCACCCCAAATGGGACCCCAAAAGTCTCCCCCAAAACTGGGGATGGCACCCACAGAGACTCTCCCAAAACAGGGGATGGGACCCCTAAACATTTCCCCTAATATTGGGAATGTGGCTCCCAGAAACCCCCAAAAATGGGGATGGGACCCCAGAGACTCTCCCAAAACTGGGAATGTGACCCCCAAAAATGTCCCCTATTATTGGGGATGGAGCTCCCAGAAACCCCCAAAAGTCTCCCCAAAAAGGGACCAGGAGGGACAGGGAGCAGGAGGGACGGGGAGCAGGAGGGATAGGGATGGGACCCCCAGAGACTCCCCCAAAACTGGGAATGGACCCCTAAACATGTCCCCTAATACTGGGGATGGTGATCCCAGAAAACCCCAAAAGTGTCCCCAAAAATGGAGATGGGACCCACAGAGACCCCTCCCAACATCGGGTTTGGGACCCCCAAAGTCTCCCCTAAAGTTTAGGTGGGAACCCCAGACACCCACAAAAATTTCCCCAAAAATGGGGTTTGGAAACAGAGAAATTTCCTCATAATCTTCCCAAAACCAGGAATGGGAACCCAAAAGTCTCCCCAAAATTGGGTATGGAACCCCTAAATTCTCCTCAGAATTGGGGGTCCCATTACTAAAATAATTAAAATTGTGACGTTTGAGTCAAAATTCCCCTTGCTGAGGGGGCTGCAGCTTTCCAGCAGAGAGAATTCTATAAATGGGTTTATTTTACATATCCCCAATACATATTTATATGGATTTTATCCATATTTATATATTTACAGATGCAGAATTTTATTTTTTCCTGTAAGAAGAGCCCAGGTGATGCTTGGGGCCAGCAGAGCCACCCTGGGGACAGCAGAGTCACCCTGGGGACAGCAGAGTCACCCTGGGGACAGGAGAGTCACCCCTGGGACAACAGAGCCACTCTGGGGACAACAGAGCCATCCTGGGGTAGCAGAGCCACTCTGGGGACAGGAGTCACCCCTGGGACAGCAGAGCCACCTTGGGGTCAACAGGGCCACCTTGGGGACAGCAGAGCCACCCTGGGGCAGGGCTGGAGGGAGCATCCCTGTCCTCGCCAAGGGATGTGACCCCTGCACCTCGCACCCCATTCCCGCAGCCTTTCTCCAGCGGTTTTCCAGCGGTTTTCCAGCGGTTCTCCAGCCCGGCGGTCCCGAGGGGTCGGGAGGGGCTCGGTGTCCCCCTGGGAACCCCCGAGCCGGGCTGGGGGTCCCGAGGTGCCGGTGGTGCCGGGGGGGGGGCAGTGCCAGCCCGGGGTCCCTCCCGAGCTGCTCCATCCATCCCGGCGGAGGGAGGAGCCTCCGCATCCCCGAGCGGTGACACCGAGCCCGGCGGCGGCAGCGACAGCCCAGCGGGGACAGCGACAGCCCAGCGGGGACAGGGATAGCACAGCGGGGACAGGGACGGCACAGCGGGGACAGGGACGGCACAGCGGGGACAGGGACAGCACAGCGGGGACAGCACAGCGGGGACAGGGATAGCACAGCGGGGACAGGGACGGCACAGCGGGGACAGGGACGGCACAGCGGGGACAGGGACAGCACAGCGAGGACAGCGACAGCCCAGCGGGGACAGGGACAGCACAGCGGGGACAGGGACAGCCCAGCGGGGACAGGGACAGCACAGCGGGGACAGGGACGGCACAGCGGGGACAGCGACAGCCCAGCGGGGACAGGGACAGCACAGCGGGGACAGGGACAGCACAGCGGGGACAGGGATAGCACAGCGGGGACAGCGACAGCCCAGCGGGGACAGGGACAGCACAGCGGGGACACGGGCAGGGAAGGGTCCCGCGGGACACGGGGCAGGACAGAGGACAGCGAGGTGCGGGGCACCCCCAGAGCCCCGGGCCGTGAAGGAGGAGCTGGGCTGTCCCCAGACCCTCGGGGACAGAGCCGGGACCCCGCTGCTGCAGCCATGGGGGGTCCCTGGCAGCCGCCCCGGGCCCGCTCGCTGCTGCTGCTGCTGCTCCTCCCCACGCTCCAGGTGAGTGGCCCCGGGGACAGCGCGGGGGGCACCGGGGGTCCCCCATGCCAGACACCCCCGGGGCTGGGAGCAGTGAGGGGTCCTCCTGCCCCGGGTGGGGGCGCCCATGGCATCCCATCCCATTATCCCATCCCATCCCATCCCATCCCATCCCATCCCATTATCCCATCCCATTATCCCATCCCATCCCATCCCCGTCTCTCATGCTCCAGACCTGCCAGCCCCCCTTGGGGACTTTCCCACAGCTCCTGGGGACAATGTGGTGACAAAGGTGCTGCTGGGACCCCGCAGGACCCGGCAGTGCTCAGGGACCCCCCCAGGGCAGAGGTCCCGAGGGTTCGGGTCCCAGGGATGATCCCTTGGGAATGGATCTTCCACCCCACATCACCCGGAGCACCCCCAGGCACAGGGGTTGGGGGGCTGGGGGTGCAGGGGACAGGGACAGCCGTGGGTGACCCCCAGGACAGGGCCATGGGCGTGGCTGGCACCAAATCCCTGTGGGAATGGGGGGACTGGGGTGGTTGTGCTGCCAGAGGGAGAGGAAGAGCCCTGGGCTGGTCAGGCTGTGCTGGGGAAAGGGGAGGGAGGGGAAATGGGAGGGGAAGGGAAAAAAGGGAAAAGGAAAAGTGGGAAAGGAAAAGGGAAAAAGGGAAAGGGAAAAAAGGGAAAGGAAAAGAGAAAGGAAAAGGGAAAGGAAAGCAGAAGAGGAAGAGAAAAGAAAAAAATGGAAAAGGAAAAAAAGAGAAAAGGAAAAATAAAAAAGGAAAAGAAAAAATAAAAGGAAAAAAGGGAAAGGGAAAAAGGGGAAAAGGGAAAAAGGAAAAAAGGGGAAAAAAGGGGGGAAAGGGGGAAAAAGGGGGAAAAGGGGGAAAAGGGAAAAAAGAGAAAAAAGGGAAAAGGAAAAAAAAGAAAAGGAAAAAAGAGAAAAGGAAGAAAAGTAAAAGGAAGAAAGGGAAAAGGAAAAAAGGGAAAGCGGAAAGGGGAAAGGGAAAGGGGAAAAAAGAGAAAAAAGGGAAAGGGAAAAAAGGCGAAGGGAAAAAAGGGAAAGGGAAAAAGGGAAAGGGAAGGGGAAGGGGAAGGGGAAGGGGAAGGGGAAGGGAAGCTGGGCTGAGGGAGCACTCGAGGCTTGCAGGGTTTCAGAGACTGTTGGCATCAGGCCCCTTCCAGGGGGGAAACTGAGGCACAGCAGGAATTCCCTGCCCTGCAGGGAGCTCGGAAGGGAGCCCTGCACATTCCCTGTTCCTGCTCCAGCATCCTGGCCCTGCTGTCATAAATAACAAACCAAACCCACAACTCTGCAGCGAGAGAGGGGTGAGAGAAACCCCCCTGCCCCATCCATGCCCCCCATCACTGGCAGGATGGAGGAGGAGGAGAATTCCTGGGCCTTCCCAGTGCTGCGTCCAAAGCCATCCCCAAAATGCCTTTTCCAGGCTGAAATTCCCTTGAAATCTTGTGTTCAGCAGGAAAAGGACACAAAATCTCCTGGGGGAGGTGAGGGGACCCCGAGGAGCAGCTGCTTGGCCAGGACAGGCAGGGCAGGGCTCAGCCCAGGGATGCTCCAAGGTCCCACATTTCCCTGTGTTGGGAAGCTCAGGGATCCACCCTCATCCCTCTGTTCCTGCAGCTCTTACACCTCTGGCCCCTCACTGAAACAATCAGCAACTCAACCCCAGGTCTGGGCATCAGGGGTGCCCCAGCCAGCCCTGAACCTGCTGGGAGGCTTGGGAATGGGCAGGGATGTGGGAATGGGCATGGAGAGATATATGGGAATGGGCATGGACACTTGGGAATGGACATGGACACTTGGGAATGGGCAGGGATGTGGGAATGGGCATGGAGGGATGCTTGGGAATGGGCATGGACACTTGGGAATGGACATGGACACTTGGGAATGGGCAGGGATGTGGGAATGGGCATGGAGGGATGCTTGGGAATGGGCATGGACACTTGGGAATGGGCAGGGATGTGGGAATGGGCATGGAGAGATATATGGGAATGGGCATGGACACTTGGGAATGGGCATGGACACTTGGGAATGGGCAGGGATGTGGGAATGGGCATGGAGGGATGCTTGGGAATGGGCATGGACACTTGGGAATGGGCACAAACTTTTGAGAATGGGCAGAGATGTGGGGGAGTGAGCACAGACACTTGGGAATGGGCACAAAAATTTGGGAATGGGCATGGACACTTGGGAATGGGCAGAGATGTGTGAGAATGGACATGGAGGGATGCTTGGGAATGGGCATGGACATTTGAGAATGGGCACAGGCACTTGGGAATGGACAGGGATGTGGGAAAGGGCCAGGGCACTTGGGAATGGGCACAGACATTTGGGAATGGGCACAGATACTTTGGAATGGGAAAAGATGTGTGGGAATGGGCACAGGCACTTGGGAATCGGCAGGGAATGGGCACACACACTTGGGAATGGGCACAGATGTGTGGGAATGGGCATGGAACTTGGGAATTGGGCAGGGATACCCAGCAATGGACAGAGAGTTCCTGGCATCTCCCAGTTCAGCCTCAGCCTCCCAGTTCTCCAGCTGGGAGCCGAGGAGGCAAATCCCAAAGCAGGGATTCCCTGACAATCCAATCCCTGCAGCCACCACATCTCTCACGTCTTTGGGATCTGGGCATTCTCCCTGGTGCTCCATCAGCTCTGCTGGCAAAGCCCAGAGCTGGGAATGTGGGGTTTGCTGTGCCCACATTCCTCTGGGATAATGGGAGGTGTCCGTGCCCATGGCAGGGGGGGACTGGGATGGGTTTGTGGTCCCTTCCAACCCAAATCCGTGATTCCATTTCTACAACCATTACCCCAATTCCACAATTCCATGTCTCCAATTCCACAATTCCAAGACTCCAATTCCACAATTCCATGGTAGGTGGGGACTGGGATGGGCTTGTGGTCCCTTCCAACCCAACTCTATTATTCCATTTCTACAATTCCATGACTCCAATTCCACTATTCCATGGCAGGTGGGGATTGGGATGTGTTTGTGGTCCCTTCTACCCCAAATCCATGATTCCATTTCTACAATTCCATTACTCCAATTCCACAATTCCATGGTTTTCCTACCTGCTCTTTCCCCTCTCCAAGGTGCAGGGGACTCATCCCGACTGCTCCGTCGTCCTCCACTTCCAGCAGCTGGAGGAGGAATGTCTGCAGAGGATCCGGAGTGAGAGCCCCAGCCCGGGGCAGGCAGGACAGGGTGAGCCTGGAACAGCTCCCTGGGAGCAGGGAGGAGTTCCTGAGGAGTCCCTGGAGGGTGACCATGGGAGGGGATTGGAGAGCACGCGTGGATTTGGGATTTCCAGGGAGATGGAGAGCAGCACCAAGGCAAAGGTCAAGGAGAATCCCTGGAGAGCCCCAGAAATGCTGTTGGGATGGGATAGAGGGGACTGGGGGATGCAAACAACAGACAGAACTCAGCCCTGGTGGGTTTAGAGAATCCTGGACTGGGTGGGACTGGGAGGGAGCTCAAAGCCCATCCAGTGCCACCCCCTGCCATGGCAGGGACACCTCCCACTGTCCCAGGTGCTCCAGCCCCAGTGTCCAGCCTGGCCTTGGGCACTGCCAGGGATCCAGGGGCAGCCCCAGCTGCTCTGGGCACCCTGTGCCAGGGCCTGCCCACCCTCACAGGGAACAATTCCCAATTCCCAATATCCCATCCAGCCCTGCCCTCTGGCACTGGGAGCCATTCCCTGGGTCCTGTCCCTCCATCCCTTGTCCCCAGTCCCTCTCCAGCTCTCCTGGAGCCCCTTCAGGACCTTTAGGGCTCTGAGCTCTCCCTGGAGCTTCTCACTCCCACAGGGAGGGATTCATGGAACATGGCAGTGCTGGATTGGTCCATGCCCCAGAGTCCCCTCCATCCCTTGGCACCAATGCCAGCCCTGTGGCCACCAGCACCGGGGTCACTCTGTGGTGTCACCATCTCACATCTGCTCCCCTTCCTAGTTCAGTAAATTCTACTGCCAAACATTTTTTGAGCATCTCAGTTTTCCCATATCTGGGATTTTAAATGAATTAACTGGTTGAAAAACCAATTTTCTAGTGCTGCTTTTGGACATCATTTTTTTAAATTGCATCTCAGTTTCCATCCAAAAGTGGAATGGCCCAAATCCCAGGCAAAAATTGTCACCTGGAGAATAAGGAATGCATAATTCCAGGGGTTTCATCTCATAGCAGTGGAAAAATTAAGCAATAAATGCATATGAAGGTGCATAATTGCTTAAGTAACTTTGCAGAGATGTCATTTATGCTTCAGCTTAGCAGGGAAAAGCCTAATTGATTGGAAAAGGTCCATTTTGCAACCTGAACTGTGCCAGCCAAGGGGAAGGAACCTCACTGCAGGAAAATATCCGAGATGTGGGAATGCATAATTAAAATCTGGGTTTAATCCTGGGGCTCCTGCTGCCCCTGCCCACCTGAGCTGCACCCATCCCTTTCCCTGCTTGCACCGGCGTGGGGAGCAGGACTCCAGGACAGGCTCAGATCCCATGGACAGCGTGGGAGGGCCCTGGGATCTCCTTATTCCTTATTCCTAATTCCTCATTCTTTATTCCTAATTCCTCATTCCCAATATCCCATCCAGCCCTGCCCTCTGGCACTGGGAGCCATTCCCTGTGTCCTGTCCCTCCATGCCTTGTCCCCAGTCCCTCTCCAGCTCTCCTGGAACCCCTTTAGTGCCTGCAAGGGGCTCTGAGCTCTCCCTGGAGCTTCTCCTCTCCAGGTGAGCACACCCAGCCTTTCCTCTTCCATTTCTTGCACCATATCCATGGTATCCTCTGGACTGTGGGGGCTAAAATTCCAGAGGAGGCCCTGGAGAGGCTCCAAAGGCTCCTCTGGAGCCAGGCTGGGAGAGCTGGGGGTGCTCACCTCGAGAGGAGAAGCTCCAGGCAGAGCTCAGAGCCCCTGCCAGGGCCCAAAGGGGCTCCAGGAGAGCTGCAGAGGGACTGGGGACAAGGGATGGAGGGACAGGACACAGGGAATGGCTCCCACTGCCAGAGGGCAGCGATGGATGGGATGTTGGGAATTGGGAATTGTTCCCTGGCAGGGTGGGCAGGCCCTGGCACAGGGTGCCCAGAGCAGCTGGGGCTGCCCCTGGATCCCTGGCAGTGCCCAAGGCCAGGCTGGACACTGGGGCTGGAGCAGCCTGGGACAGTGGGAGGTGTCCCTGCCATGGCAGGGGTGGCACTGGGTGAGCTTTAAGGTCCATTCCAACCCAGATCATTCCAGGATTACCTGCTCCCACAACCCCAAGAAATGAAGTGACTGCTCTCAGGGATGACCCCAATTCACCAAGCCCCACTTTGGCATTGTGGATGCAAATCCCTCCCTGCCAGGACTGCCATCCCAGGCTGAAATCAGAGGAAATTCATCAGACCTGTCCAATTCCTCCATGAATAATGTGGATCTGCAGGGTTAATGATGGAGCTGTGCTGGTCCAGGAGCTGGCCTGCACTGGGATCTCCTTGTCCCATCACAAATTCCCCCAGCCCCGAATCTGCCTGGCCCTAGAAAATTGGAGAATAATTCAAACAGGATTTCAGTGCTGGATAGCGAAGCAAAAGTTGTTTAATCTTAAGTCACGCAGAAATCCTTGCATGACTTCCTTCTGTCCTTGGGGACACATCCCGAGCTCAGCCTCCAGGTGCAAAAACCCAAACTAAATTTGGGTTATTTCAGGAGGCACAGGCAAATCCCAGCCCATGGCACACACAGGGGATTCCCATAGGAGCTGGGTCTGACACAGCCCCAGGAGCTCCCACAGGAGCTGAAAGGGGATCCCGAGGAGCCCAGGAGCTGAGCCAGGATGGTCTGGAAAGGGAAAGGGAAAGGGAAAGGGGAAGGGGAAGGGGAAGGGGAAGTTGGGCTGAAGGAGCACTGGAGGCTGGCAGGGTTTTAGAGACTGATGGCATCAGTGGGGAAACTGAGGCACAGCAGGAATTCCCTGCCCTGGGCTCCTCTCCCTCCCCAGGCTGCCCGACCGAGTGGGACGGGCTCAGCTGCTGGCCCGCCCTGCCCCGTGGCCAGTCCCGAGGCGTCGCCTGTCCCGAGATCCTGAGCGTCTTCAAGAAGTCCAAAGGTCTGGATCCAGTGGGGATCGCTCATCCCACGGCCCCACCCGCCCTGCCAGGGCCCCTGAGCCACCCCAGCCCTTCCCTCCGACCCCACAGCTCCTGCCTCTCCCAAAATGTCCTCGGTGGAAACTGCAGCCCCAGCAGCGACAGGAAAACAGAGATTCAGGGACCCAAATCCTTTCATACCTCTGTGGGTGGAGCACTTGGGGACCTCATCCCCATCCTGGTGACACCAGGACAGTCCCCTCACTGCCCTCCTTTCCCACTCACCATCCCAGGGCTCCCGAGCTCCCACTGGAACATCCCAGCACTTCCTCAGACAGGAGTAATTGGGGAAATGTTGGGAAATGTTTGCTTTGGGGCAGGAACAGCTCAGGAGAGGCTCGACGGAGCCCTCACAGGATGAATGAGCACTTTTACAGCCTTAATTCCCAATTCCCTTCCCCTGGAGGGATCTGTGCTTGTGTTCACACCCTGTCAGAAGTTTTCCTGGCAGCTCCAGGCATGGGGCCATGGGATCCAGAAGGGATGGGGTAGCAATGGGATTTGGGAGGGAGGGAGGGATGGGGTCTGGGAGGGAAGGGCAGTGATAGGGTCTGGATGGAGCAATGGGATCAGGGAGGGATGGGACAGCCCATGGGTACCACGCTGCTGTCCCTGTCTGTTCAAGGCCAGGCATTCTGGGGGTGCCCTCAGAGGTGACACCCGTGGCTCCCCTGAGGTTCCTCCTTGTCCTGCAGGGCTGATCCAGAGGAACTGCACTGAGTGGGGCTGGAGCCCCCCCAGCCCCCCCTACCACAGTGCCTGCCAGCTGGAAACCCTTGGCAGCAGCAATGACACCGAGGCCAAGGCACGTGGGACCACTGGGGCTGTGGGGACCTGTCCCCATTTCCCCATGGCCCCATTTCCCCATGTCCTCATGGCCCTATAGCCCCGTATCCCCATGTCCCCATATCCCCATGGCCCCATGGCCCCATGTCCCTACACTGCCCCATGTCCCCATGTCCCCATAGCCCCATGCCCCTGTGTCCCCATGGCCCTATAGCCCCATGTCCCTATGGCCCCATGGCCCCGTGTCCCCATGGCCCTGTGTCCCCATGGCCCCACATGGCCCTGTGTCCCCATGGCCCCATGTCCCTACACTGCCCCACGTCTCCATGTCCCCATGGTCCCACACTGCCCCATGGCCCTATGGCCCCATGTCCCTGTGTTCCCACACTGCCCACTGGCCACAGAACCATGGAGATGCTCCTGGGTTATCCCATCACCCCTGGCTGTTCCTGCTTGCCCCACACCAGCACTTCCCCGTCCCTGTCCCCTCCTTCCACTGGTGCTGTCCCTTGCAGAGAGGCCATTTTGTCACCATGAAGGTGCTCTACACCTGTGGCTACTCCACGTCGCTGGCAGCGCTGCTCCTGGCCATCGGCATCTTCTGCTGCTTCAGGTAGGGCTGGGAGCTGCTCCAGCTCCAGGGCTGGAGGGACACGGGACAAATCCCAGCAGGAACAGCTGCCCCCAGCCTGGCCCCTCTGGAGCAACCAGGTCCCATCCCAGCCAACAGGGAAACAGGGAAGGCAGGAGAGGAATGGCAGCCTTGTCCTTCCCTGGTGGCCCTCTCGGGTTCTGGTTTTGCAGATGTCCCTGTGCTGCAGGTTTGGGCTCTCCAGAGGTTTCTGGGATGTTCTCTTGTCCTTGAGCAGCCCCAAGCAGAGCACTATTGTATTTGCAGGGGTTCCCCAACAAATGCAGGAATGATGCACCTGACTCCATGTTCTCAGAAGGCTAATTTATTACTTTATGATACTATATTATATTAAAGAATACTATACTATACTAAAGAATACAGAAGGGATACTTACTGCATGCTATAAAGATAATAATGAAAACTCGTGACTCTTTCCAGAGTCCCAACACAGCTTGGCCCTGATTGGCCAAAGAGTGAAAACAACTCCCAGCAGAATGCAATGGAACAATCACCTGTGGGTAAACAATCTCCAAACACATTCCACATGAGCACAGCACAGGAGAAGCAAATGAGATCAGAATTGTTTTCCTTTTCTCTGAGGTGTCTCAGCTTCCCAGGTGAAAAATCCCGGGCAAAGGGATTTTTTCAGAGGATGTGAATGCCACACAGCACAACCCTGCCCTTCCTGATTTTAGAGCAGGAAAGCTTCTCCAGGGCTTTGTGACCATCACCAGCAGTGATCCCAGGGAAGGGGACACCAAAGCACCTTCTCTGCCCCTGTTTGGGCCCAGCCCATCTCTCCCTCCTGCAGGAAGCTGCACTGCACCAGGAATTCCATCCACATCCACTTCTTCACCTCCTTCATCCTGCGGGGCACGGCCGTGTTCATCAAGGACCACGTCCTCTTCTCGGATGAGTCCATTGACCACTGCACAATGTCCACGGTGAATCCCAAACTGCTCCAAACCCAGCCCTGGAGCACGGCAGGGAGAGCAGCAGGGGCTCCTTGGGAGGGAGCTGGTGGGACATGGGGGGATTTGTCACTGCAGAGAGGAGAGAGAGGCTGTGGGATGGAGGAAATTCTGTCCTGGGTGGCCTTGGGGAGGTTCAGCATTTCTGCATTTCCCTCCGTGCAGGGAATAAATTTTGTCCTCAAAACTGCTCTGGCCTCAGGCTGGGTGTCCCCCAGTGGGGCTAAAGCTCAGCACAGCCCACCAGCACCAGGTGCTGCTCAGATTTGAGGTTTTCAATCAAAACAGGAACCCCTGAGTGAAGACACGGCACTGAGAACACCACAAACACAACCACGGGGTTTTTAAAGATCCTACAAGCCCGTGGTCACCTGCCCGTGGGGCACAGGCAGAGCAGAACCTGGTGCAGGTGATGTGAGGGGCTGGGGCAGAGTCTCTGGACTGCACTGAAAGTTCATCACTGAAAGTTCATCACTGAAAGGCCATCACTGAAAGGCCATCACAGGTGTCCTCAAGAGGGTGGACAGGAGGGTGACAGTCCCCCATGCCCCCAGGGCAGGCTGTGCTGCACCCTGAGCTGTCCCCTCCTCCCCTGGCAGGTGACCTGCAAGGCAGCCATTGCCTTCTTCCAGTACTCAGTGCTGGCCAACTTCTACTGGCTGCTGGTGGAGGGGCTGTACCTGCAGACGCTGCTGCTGCTCACCTTCACCTGCGACAGGAGCTACACCTGGGGCTACATCCTCATGGGCTGGGGTGAGCCTGGGGACATCCCGGACATCCCTGGGCAGGAACCACCTGGGAATGGCCTGATCTGACACCCACCTGGCCAGAGGTCCCCAGGGCTGCTCCAGGATGTCCCATCCCAACATCTCCTGCATGCCTTGGTGGGCACCCACCCGTTCCTGCCAGAGCCCAGAGCTGCTGGAAGCATGGCCTGATCAGGACAGCTCCTCCCTTCTTCCCACACCCACCCGGGGCTGGGAATGCCCATCCCAGGTGCTTGGGTGTGATGGAAGAGCATGAGGACAGGAGGGTGGCCAGGAGGTGACACAGACATAGCATCAGTGATGGGCACCACTTCCTTCTCCTGGAGAAGGTGGGAAGGTTGTCACCTTCCTGCCACATCCAGAACTGAGCTAGACACATGTCTCTGGGGACAAGGGACAGAGGGGTGGCACAGGGGCTTCCCAGAGCACTGGAGGGACCATCCTTGCCTGTGTCCTGTCCTTGCAGGTGTCCCCATGGTCACAGTCGGGGTGTGGGTGCTCACCAGGCTCCAGTATGACAACCACGGGTAAGAGCAGCTGTCCCTTGGCCTTGTCCAGGCCACCTCAGCCACGTGTCCCAGTCCAAGGGCTGGGAAATGAACCTTTGGCATGGGATGGATGCTCAGGAGGGGAGGACTGGGCCAGCACTTCATTTAAATGTTATTTCTGTTTTCTGGTGGGTTCTGTGGCAAGAGCGGTGCAAAGGGGTCAGGGGTCTGGCCAAAGAAATGGCAGGGGGACAGCTGGGCCACACAAGTCCCAGTGGGTGCCAGAGCCACCTCTGCTGTCCCATAGGTGCTGGGATGACTACGCCAGTGTGTACTGGTGGGTGATCAAGGCTCCCATCCTCCTGGCCATATTTGTGAGTGTGCTCCCTGAGAGTCCCACCCCAGAGCCAGGGTCCCACATGGCCAGGGGACCCAGCCAGGGGCTGCACAGAGCCTGAGGTGTGGCCTCCCGGGACAGGTGAACTTCCTCATCTTCCTCAACGTCACCAGGATGCTGGCACAGAAGATCCGGTGCCCAGACCTCAGCAGAACCCACAAGCAGCAGTACATGTAAGGGGACAGGGCTGTGCCAACCCTGGGGTCTGGGGTGGGGACAGGGCTGTGCCCACCTCGGGGTCCCAGGGCAGAGGGACCCTCCTCCTCCTCTTGGAGGACAGCCCTGGAGCCTCCAAGACCTGCCTCTCACACAGAACCTCCTTGGGGCTGAGACCAAGGTTTTGGGGGGGTCTCATGGGGCAGCAGGAGCCCCCAGACCCATGTCCCTCTCCACAGGAGGCTGACCAAGTCCACGCTGCTGCTCATCCCCCTCTTTGGGGTGCACTACGTGGTGTTCGCGCTCTTCCCCGAGCACGTGGGCGTGGACGCCCGGCTCTACTTCGAGCTGGTGCTGGGCTCCTACCAGGTGAGAAGGGCAGGGAAAGGCCCATGGCCCCACCCCAAATCACACCAGGACCCTCTGGAATGTGGGGGTTTGGTCTCTTTTGGGAGAGGGTGCCCCCAAACACCTGGGGCAGGGCCTGGAGAACCTGGCACTGATTTCCTCTGCAGTGGGTCAGAGGTGTGGGACAAGGTAAGGGAGGGAGAAGATGAGCACAGAGGGGTCCAGCCCCTTCCTCTGGGTGCAAATTACTCTGCCTGTCCTCTCCAGGGCTTCCTGGTGGCTCTGCTCTACTGTTTCCTCAACGGGGAGGTGAGTGTGTGTCCCCACCCCAACCCCGGGCACCACAGCGGGCACGGGGACACCCCGAGGGTGCCCCAAAGCCAGGGGTGGGCAGGGACAGTTCCCCTTGCCCCCCAGTCCCCTCCATCTGGTGTCCCTGGGTGCCAGCACCATCCATGTCGTTGGTGCAGGTCCAGGCTGAGATCAGGAGGAACTGGGGCACGTGGCAAAGGTCCATGGAGAGCAACGTCTTCAACCTGGCCACCCAGGACTTCACGGCGTGAGCAGGACAGCGCTCCTGGAGAGCTGCTGCTGCAGGAGCAGCTCCATGGCTGCAGCCCAGAAATCCTCTTATTTTGGAGATTCTGGGTCTGACACCCTCAGAGGGAACAACCAGAGAGACCCAACCCCTTGTGATTTTGGAGGTTGTGAGTCGGACACCCTCAGAGGGTGTTGGGAAAAACCAGAAGGACCCAACCCCTCCTGATTTTGAGGATTCTGGGTTTGACACCCTCAGAGGGTGTTGGGAACAACCAGAAATACCCAATCCCCCCCTGATTTTGGATGTTCTGGGTCTCACACCCTAAAGGGAACAACCAGAAAGACCCAACCCCTCCTGATTTTGAGGATTCTGGGTTTGACACCCTCAGAGGGTGTTGGGAACAACCAGAAATACCCAATCCCCCCCTGATTTTGGATGTTCTGGGTCTCACACCCTCAGAAGGTGCTTGGAACAACCAGAAAGACCCAAACCCTCCTGATTTTGGGGGTTCTGGGTCTGACACCCTCAAAGGGAACAATCCCCCAGAAAGACCCAATCCCCCCTGATTTTGGATGTTCTGGATCTCACACCCTCAGAGAGTGCTGGGAACAACCAGAAAGACCCAACCCCCCCTGATTTTGGGGATTCTGGGTTTGACACCCTCAGAGGGTGTTGGGAACAACCAGAAAGACCCAACCCCCTGATTTTGGAGGTTCTGGGTCTTACACCCTAAAAGGGAACAACCAGAAAGACCCAACCCCTCCTGATTTTGGGGGCTCTGGGTCTGCCACCCTCAGAGGGTGCTGGGAACAACCATGGGAGAGGCTCTGCCTGCTCAGTGCTGGTGGATCTTGTACCCTGTGGTAGCACCTCACTCCCAGGGCTCTCACTGCTTCAGGGCAGAGTTCCAGGCAAGGGAAGGGAAGTTCTGCACTTTTCTGCCTGAAACTGGGAAGGAAACACAGAAATCCTTCACCAAAGCACAGCTGGTGAGTTTTGTTTGCACTGAAGGAAAAGGAGCAGCACTGATACTAAAGGGATTCACTGATGGATGTTTTACCCCTCCCTTGGTTTACAAAATCATTTCCTGTCTGGGAAGATTCCTAAACACAGCCAGGAGCCCCCCTGGGGGTGGGGGGAGGATACAGAGAGAGGCAAAATCCCAAACCTCTACAAGAGACCCCCAGTGGCCTCTGGACCCAGTTCCTCCCCATTCCCATTCCCAAAATCCTTCCCTTTCCTGTGTGGGTTGATTGAGCTGGAGATGTTCCCTTGCGAGGAGAGCTCTCCCAACCCTTTGCTCTGAGGAATGGGACTCACCTGGCATCCCTGGGGGTCTTTTTCCAGAGATAGGAAGGTTTTTGCCAATAAAATCTCATTCCAAGTCCAGCCTCACTTTTCAGAGTGTTGTTTCACTCCACACACCCAGGGAGTTTGGGATTGGGGGTGCTGCAGGATGAAAACCCTGCCCATGACGGAACCCCTGGAAGTACCTCTCAGGCAATCTCTGATTTTCCCCTGCCTGATGAAGCTCACAGAGAGGAGATGGAGGAGGAGCTTGAGGTGGGGGCACCATGAGCTGTCCCAGAGGTCCTGGGGTGCCCTGTCCCCTCTGGGTGCCCCCAGCCTGTTCCACCACCATGAACATCCTTCATCCTCCCAGAATGAGCTCCTGCCCTGGAAAATGGTGCCTCCAGGAGGGTGAGAGGCCCCAAACGCCCTCCTGCCAAACTTTCTGGCCTCTCCCCTGCTCTTGAGACCGGAGCCACCCGATCCCAGCCTTGCTTCTCACCCTGCCTGGGTGCCACATGTCCTTCCCTAAATAAACCCCACTTGCTGGCCCCTGTCCAGGCTGCAGAATCTCCAGAGATCCCATCTGGGAGGGCACTGAAGGGAAACAGAGCCCCAGAGCTGATCTGGGGCGAGATGGGAGAGGTTCCATTAAAAACCCCTCCAGAGCCAGCACATCCTGAATCATCGGGAACCCTCCAGAGGAGCTCAGGAGCTCAATAAATCCCTGTCTGCAGCCAGGAAGGGACCAGAGGTGAAGAGAATCCTCTCCATCATCAATGAGGGTGGGATGATTGGCAGAGATGAGACAGCAGCAGACTGAGCAGGACTGGAGATGTTCAGTAGGAAAGCCTGTTTCCATTAAACTTTAAAAAACTTTGGATCTGCACCTATTTTGAGGTGCAGATGGGTTTTTGGGGTGATAAATGACTCCAAATGACTCTCTGGGGTTTGCTGGGCTTTGAAGCCCCTGCAGGACAGGAGCCCAGTGTGGCTCCAGGAGGGGCCTGGGAATCACCCTCAGCCTGCAGCAAAGGTTTTCCAAAGGCTCCCAGCATGGACCACTCCCTGCAGCTGCAAAAGATCTTCGAGATCTTAAGATCTCTAAGGTCTGGAAAGAGATCTTAAGATCTGGAAAGGGATCTTAGAGTGTTGAAAGAGACCTTAAATCTCATGGGGAACGACAGTTCCACTGTCCCAGGGTGCTCCCAGCCCTGTCCAGCCTGGCCTTGGGCACTGCCAGGGATCCAAGGCACCTGTGCCAGGGCCTGCCCACCCTCACAGGGAGGAATTTCTTCCGGAGATCGCCACAATCTCACAGATTTTTCCACCCTGCCCAATGCTAAGGCTGTGTTCAGGAGCACTGAGCCCAGGCAGAGCAGGGTCAGTGTAGGATTGACGGGGGTAGCACAGTCAGGATGGATGGAGATGAGAGATCTCTGCAGCCAGGGCTGGAACTTGGGGTTTATTGCAAAGGGCCTGGGTGCAGGGCCCTGCTGGGAGCTGCAGCCACAGCTCAGAGCAGGACTGAGAGAAGAGAGGGTGAGAGAGTAAAAGGGCAAGAGAGCACAAGGCAAGAGCTGAGAGCTAAGAGGCAAGAGTAAGATTATAGGAAATAAGTGAGCAAAGTTCCCATTACAATACAATAAATCATTTTCTGTGTTGAATTTTCTAATTCTCACTAACCAATCTAGTACAATACACAAATCCTATAGCATTTCCATACAGCCTATAAGAATCATTACATTACCACACTGTGTTACATTTTAAACCCTAAAAACTCCTCTTTGGCCCCTTCTGCCAAGCTGGCAGGGTCTGCTCTGCCCCTTGGGCCTGTCTGCAAGCAGAGGGTGTTGTTCCATCAAAAGGGGATCACCTTCAGTGGCCACACCATTGTTTTCCAGTTGTTCAGTAACTGAGGGATCTCAAAGCTTGCTTTCATTGCAATCTCACTTATACTTTCCATATTCTCAAAATCTTTTGCCAGGCAATCATATTTATCAGGCTTTCCTGTTTCATCTTCCCCAACAGGTCAGGTTTCCCACATCCCTTCCCCAGGAGTGCCCCAGCCTGGCACCCTCCTCCCGCAGCGTGTCCCGTGTGTCCCCAGCGGTGCCCGGGCACGGCGGAGTTTTGCCCGGGGCCAGAGGGTGGCACTGCGGCCCCTCCGCAGAGCGGCACGGCGGGGATGGCAGCGCTGCAGCGGGGGACAGCATCCCCACAAAAACCCTTCCAATAACCATAGCACTGCCCATTAAAACAACTGCCCTAAGCGTAACAGCCCTAGGCATCGTTTTAGCCCTAGAAATTTCAAAAATAGCCCAAACACTCATCCTCACAAAACAAACTCCTCTCTCAAACTTTTCAGCATCCCTAGGATACTTTAACCCTTTAATCCACCGCCTAAGCATAACCTAATTCCTCAACGGAGGACAAAACACTGCCTCCCACCTAAGTGACCTCTCCTGATACAAAATATTCGGCCCAGAAGGACTAGCCAAAGATTGAAGACTAAACCCCTTTTTAGAGTTACCCCACCACCCCATCTCAGGTTACAATGAGGACGTTAGCGACTAGGGTTCAGAACAGGATTTGTGATGGAGGGCAGAAGGTTATTGGCCACTGTCACCCCGGGGTGACAGCAGCCACTGAGCCCAGCCCCAAGAGCCCCAGAGGGTGAGGAATGGGTCACACTGCTCTGGGCACTCGGGAACAGCCGGGCAGCCCCGGCCAGGCAAGGGTTAACCCCCAGTGCCTGGGGTGGGAATCCACAAAATCAGAAGGGTTTTGGGAAAGCTGCAAAAGAGACAGCAGAATGTGATTAGAGCTAAGCAGCAGCCATGAGATAGATCAGCAGAAAAATTCTGTAAAAAGTAGAAAAGTAAGGACAAATAGAAGAATGGTCTGTGTATTAATGCTTGTCTAGAATAACTCTCTAAGCTACAGAAAAGTATATCTAGTGAGATATTAGGAAGGTTGAAGCTTAATAATGGAGCTCTGTGCATTGTGTTTTAAGGCTGACAAGCAGGTATTGTATTTGAAATCACAGAGAGTCACAGAATCAGCAAGGTTGGAAAAGACCTTGGAGATCATCAAGTCCAACCTGTGCCCTGACACCACCTTGTCTCTCCTATGCCTCCTCTTCTCCAGGATAAACAACCCCAGCTCCCTCAGTTGCTTCTCACTGGACTTGTGCTCCAGACCCCTCCCCAGCCTTGTTGCCCTTCTCTGGACACGCTCCAGCCCCTCCATGTCCTTCCTAAACTGGGGGCCCAGAACTGGACTCAGCAATATAGCAAATAAGCAGGCATTGGTTTAACCAAAGGTACATGTGCTTATAGTGACTGGATGGAACTACTGTCAATGTGCTTTTGCTTTGTGTGATTGGTCAAAAAACTTATAAAGTGAGTTGTAACATTAAGTTCTTGGTCTGCTGCCTGGGATGTGAGCTGCTGGCATCTTCCCATTGTCACAACCGTGTAATGAGACTGACGCTGGAACATAAAACAGCTCAAGGCACATTCCCAGCAGTGCCATCCCGGTGGTGATTTGCACACAGATCCCGATCAGAGATAAGCCACAGGCTCGGGCACAGCGCTCTCCCCGCCCTCACAGTCGTCCTGCTGCTCTTCCCAGTGCCTGTCACTGCCGGGGAGGCGCTGGCCAGGGTCGCTCCCACCTCCCCTCCACCTCCCCGAGTCCCTTGGGGTGCTGGAGCCGGCCCGGAGCCGCAGCACACCTGGGGCACTGCGCCGTGCCCGGGCAGCGCGCCCCGTGGGGGCCATGGGGGCAATGGGGACAATGGGGACCAGGGGGGCCATGGGGGAAATGGGGGTGATGCCATGGGGGTGATGGGGGCCATGGGGCAATGGGGGCGATGCCATGGGGGCCATGGGGGTGATGCCATGGGGGTGATGGGGGCCATGGGGCCATGGGGGCAATGCAGCCGCGGGGGCTCCGGCCCCGGCAGCGCCGTGATTGGCGCGGAGCGGAACGGAACGGAACGAATGCCACAGCTGAGACGGGCCAGGCTACCTGAAGGAGCCCGCATGTCCTCAGGTTTCACTCATGACCATCTGACAGCAGCAGCAGCTGCGCTGCCAACTCGCCGAGCCAAAGGCTCCAGGAGTCGAAGGAGAGGGAAATTCTGGCCCTAAAAGGTCTCTCCTTGGGATTTCGCACTCTCCACCCGACAGTAAGTACCGGGGTCAGCCCTGGGCGGCTGCCAGGCCCCCGGGCGGGGCTGCAGGGTCGGGGATGTGCCCAGGTTTGTCACTGTCACCGTGCCTGGAGCGGTACCGGCAGTGTCCCGGGATTTGCAGTCTGAGTGCTGGAGGTGGACGGGACCAGGATGGACTCCGGTGGCTCTAGGGGGGTGTTTAGGGCTGGAGGCACCTGCTGGACTCCCCTGCATGGAAAACTGTCCGGGACAGGGGACAAAGTCCCCACAAAGGTGCAGGCGGGGCACGGACGAGGGTGGCAGCAGCCAGCGGGCTCTCAGTGGCCGCAGGGCTGTGTCGGGCTGAGAGGGGACAGTCAGGGACAGCCAGGCAATGGGCTCCCGAGCCACCTTCCCCGTGTCACTAAAGGAGCCACGGGCAGGGCGCACAAGTCTCAGGCTCCTTTCTCCTGGCTTCTCCTCCTGGAGGTCTAAATATAAACCCCGGCCTGGGCAAGCCAAGGTTGCAGGAAAGGTCTGCGGGTGCTCCCAGTGTCTCCTTTCGGGAAGGGCCCTGTCCCTGCAGAGCCCCCATGCTCTGTGGGGCGGCAGGGGGGGACCCCCAGGGCAGAGGGGGCACTGGGACCCCTGTGCCACGCGGGAATGGGGTGGCAGGGAAGGGGAGGCTGTTCCCACCCTGGGGCTGTGGGCACACAGGCACAGCCAAAAGGGTGCCAGGATGAGCCCAGGGTGGGGTTCAGGGTTGGATCCCCCACAGCAATCAGGCAGTGCCAGGGTGGGGTTCAGGTCAGGGTTTTTGGGTGCTGTATCCCCCCTGTGCCAGCTCCCATCCCCTGCTGCATGGGCAGGGCCCGCTGGGCTCCCCCAGAGCCCTTTTGGGGTTTATCCAGGGGCAGTCAGCTCCATTCAAACCATTCCCCCCATCCCCCCCCATTCCCCCATTCCTCCATTTCCCCCATTCCCTCATTCCCCCCTTTCCCCCATTTCCCCATTCCACCTATTTCCCTTATTGTTCCCATTTCCCCATTCCCCCCATTTCCCCCATTCCCCTCATTCCCCCCCATTTCCCCCATTCCCTCCCATTCCCCCATTTCCCCCATTTCACCCATTTCCCCCATTCCCCCATCCCTGCAGAAGGATGTTTTCCGAGGAGCACAAGCATTTCCTGCCCTCAGGGCACTGATGGAGCTGTCAGGGATCAGCCCGCGGCAGGCGAGGGATGGAACTGCTGCTGTCACCAAGGAACAACAATTCCACAAAGCCCTGGGGACAGCAGGACATCCCAGTCACTCCCATTATCCCGGGGAGATCCTGGATGGGTTGATGCAGCACTGGAGCTGCTCCCTCTGGTTCATTCCAGGAAAAATGTTGGATTTATAATGGTTTGAGGGGGAAAGAGCATATTTACAGGAACTGGTTAACGAGCACAAAGTCCTGCCCTTGACCGTGCTGTGCTAATATTTAAATAGCATTTTCTATTTTGTAATCTGTGCAAAAGGGTCCAGTTCATGATTTTGCCCGGCTCTGTGGAGTCCCTTGGGCAGCTCCAGCTCCACTCAGGGAAATTTGCTGGATTTGGGATATGAGACTGAGCAGCAGAGCCATGAGGAGACGCCCAGCACCGTTTCTGTTTGCAGCAGGTTGGATTAATGAGGTTCTGTTTGCAGCAGGTTGGATTAATGAGGTGGTTTCTGTGCAGGGCAGAAAGGGGAGAAGGTGGTGGATGCTTTGGGAAGTTGTGAGGGAAAAGATCCCAGTTTAGCTCGGGAGAGAGCAGGGAGGGTGCTCAACCTCTGTGCCTGTCCTGCTGCCTCCCTCCTGGGATCCATAAATCCCTGGAACATCTCGTCTTCGGGTTCCCCTTCTCCATTTCCAGGTGGATCTGGATGAGATCCCTGGGGCTGTGGGGCTCAGCATCTGTGGCAGCTCCAGGTGCCCTGTGTTGATCCTGCTTTGCAGAATCTGCTCCAGGGCATTGGGATCCAGAGGCTGCAGTGGGAAAGGGGCATCTTCCAGCCCTGGGAAGCTGCAGGGATCCCAATATTGCAAACGGGAGCAGCAGGGCTGGGACCTGCTCCTGGTGCTGCGCTGGGGATCCCTGCGGGAGCTGCTGCCTCTCCTGGCATCCCCCAGGGCTGGGGGCATCCCTGTCCCCGTGCCCCGAGCCTGGGGGGCAGCGGGTCACTGCAGCCCCACGCCACCCTCCCTTCCCCCTCGCTGTCCCCTCGCTGTCCGCTCGCTGCCTTCCCGGCACGGCTCAGATCTTTTCCGAGCCTGACACGGGAGCTGCCGGCAGGGAGGAGCCGCAGCTCCGGATGACACCCGAGTGCAGGGTGGGCAGTGGGCAAGCGCAGGGTCTCCACTTTAACCCTTCCCTGGCTGCTCAAGCCTCCAGCACTGCCAAATTCCCCCAAAATAACCCCGAGCCGCCACCCAGGCCGGTGTCCCCTTTCCAGCAATGCCCTGTCCCCCGGCAGGGACAGCAGGCGTGGGGATGGGGTGGCATCCCCGGCTCCGGGCAGGAACGGGTCAGTGCGTGGCTGCAGGATGGTGCAACCTCCTATTTCCATCTGCGGCCGGGGAGAGCATCCCAGGATTTCACAGCTCCCGGGCTGTGTGTGCCACCCCCACGCTGAGCACAGCAGGTACAGCCTCAGGGCACCGAGCCCCAGGAGCTGCGGGGCAGCAGCGATCCGGGAATTGCGGGGAATTCCTTCCCACGAGGGTTTGGTGCTGCTGCAGGAGCGGAGGCGCCTCTGCAGGGCTGGATTTTTTGGGGTTGATGTCCCTGGAGGAGCCGTGCCCCCTCGGAGGTTCAGCACGGAGGATTTGGATTTCCAAGGGAAGGCAGAGCCGGGTGGGCTCGGCTGGGATTTTGCAAGGAGCTGGAGGAGGGAGCAGCACAGATTTTGGCAGGTGCAGAGCAGCCAGGGCAGTGCAGAGCCCACAGAAGGTGCTGCTAGAATAGGACACAGCTCCAAAGGAACTGTGTATCCATCCCATTCCCTGGAAATCCCCAGCACAGTTGCAGGGTGTCCCTGTCCCAGTGCAGCACCAGGCTGGAGCAGCCTGGCTGCTGCCAGGAAAAGGCTGCAGAGAATTGGGAGGGCTCCTCTCTGCTCGAGGCAGGCAAAAAGCATTGTTCCCATAGCAGGGAACTCATCCTCTGTGTGCTTAAAATCATGAAATCAGGGAATGGTTTGGGTTGGAAAGACTTTAAAGCTCATCCCATTCCATGGCAGGGACACCTCCCACTGTCCCAGGCTGCTCCAGCCTGGCCTTGGGCACTGCCAGGGATCCAGGGGCAGCCCCAGCTGCTCTGGGAATTCCATCCCAGCCCCTCCCCACCTTCTCAGGGAACAATTCCTCATTCCCAAAATCCCATCCAGCACTGCCCTCTGGCAGTGGGAGCCATTCCCTGTGTCCTGTCCCTCCATCCCTTGTCCCCAGTCCCTCCCCAGCCCCCTGCGCTGCTGCCCTGGTGACCTGTGGGTGACAAGCAGTGGCCTGGCTGGAGGACAGAGGTGGCACAGGAGGAGCAGGAGCTGCTGCAGCATCTCAGTGCCCTGCTCTGGCTGGGAAGAGGCATCCAGCAGTGCTGGCCTGGCTCTGGAATCGTTTCCCAAGGAAGGACCTTCCCTTTGGCTGGGCTCGGGGACATTCCAGGCAGCCCTTGGTGACGGATGCACTTGGAAACATCCCCCATCCCTGCTGGCACGCCTGGCTTGGGCCACGCTGCAGGCAGAGAGCAACAAACCCCACCCAGAGCAGGGCAAAGAGCCGCGGTGGTGACAGAACCCGCCCTGGGGACGTGTCACTCAGTGCCACTCACGGGAGCCACCGGTGCCAGAGGTGTCACAGCCACATGGCCCCGCCAGGTGCTTAAAACATCTGCAATTCAAAGGATAACGCTCGAAAATTTAAAAAAATATATATTTCCTTACTCTAAGTCTTCTGAGCCCGGTACTATTTTAAAATAGAGTGGGAAAAGGCTTGGGGTCACTTAATTTTCTTAATGGTGTTGTTTTCTTGTGAAAATCTCCCACCCTCTGCCTTTAAAGCAGCCTAAAAATCCCGCGAGTTTCCAGAACCACCGTGCTGCTGGAATTCCAGCATCCCACAGCAGTGTCCTAGGAGCCATTTGTGTGTGAAAGGAAATTCTGGAGATTTCCTGTATCTTTCCAGATGGTTTTTGTAATGGAGTTACAGAACAGAATTAAGGGACCACAATTTCTCCAGGGGTGGAAGCATCAAACTCTTAAATGGCACAGAAAGGAATGTAAAGTTGTTTATAAAATGGTTGATTTTGTCTGGCACAACTGAGGGTGCCAGGGTCCCTGAGAGAAACTCCCATAATCCTGAATATTCCACAGCCCTGCTCAGCCCCTGGGAAATCTGCAGGAGCTGAGGTGAATTTCCCCCACCTGCAGGATTGGAGTTCTCCAGCCCTTGTGCCACTTTTGGATAAAAAAAAACCCATTTCACATCAGATTTTTTCAATCTTCCCATGTTTTTTCCTAAAACTTGTGGGAAATACCATAGGAACTAAACAAACAAACAGCCCATAGGAGTTTTTGAGGTTGTGGCATCCCTGGGACCATGCCAGGAGGGTTTTCTGCAGCCATCAGATTTTCCAACACAGCTCCTGTCACCCTGCAGGCTCCTGCTGCCCTGGCTGGGTTTGAAGCAAATTTGTGTTTTCCTGGCAGCTTAATCTGTGGGATTTGAGGGTTTTAAAACCTGTTCAAAGCATGCAGGGGTGGGGAGGGGGTTTCCTGGACACACAGCAGGTTTAGGAGAGCAGGGTTAGGAATGGCCCAGGGATCTGATAATCATGGAAAGGGTTGGGTCAGAAGGGACCTTAAAAACCATTTAATTCCACCCCTGCCATGGCAGGGACGCCTCCCACTGTCCCAGGCTGCTCCAAGCCCTGTCCAGCCTGGCCTTGGGCACTGCCAGGGATGCAGGGGCAGCCCCAGCTGCTCTGGGCACCTGTGCCAGGGCCTGCACACCCTCCCAGGGAACAATTCCCAATTCCCAATATCCCATCCAGCCCTGCCCTCTGGCACTGGGAGCCATTCCCTGTGCCCTGTCCTCACCCAGCCCTGTGTGCCTGGGGGGAAGCTGCATCTCTCTGGTTCCCTGGGAAACTCCAGAGCTGCAGGTGCCCCCCAGTGTGGCAATGACATTCTCTGAAAAAATCCCTTCACCCAGGATTTTTCTCCTGGGAAGCTGAGAAGCCTCAGAGAAAAGGAAAACAATTCTTATCTCATTTGCTTCTCCTGTGCTGTGCTCATGTGGAATGTGTTTGGAGATTGTTTACCCACAGGTGATTGTTCCATTGCATTCTGCTGGGAGTTGTTTTCACTCTTTGGCCAATCAGGGCCAAGCTGTGTTGGGACTCTGGAGAGTGTCACAAGATTTCATTATTATCTTTTTAGCATTCTGTAAGTATCCTTTCTGTATTCTTTAGTATAGTATAGTATTCTTTAATATAATATAGTATCCTAAAGTAATAAATTTGCCTTCTGAGAACATGGAGTCAGGTGCATCATTCCTGCCTTTGCCAGGGCATTTCCCAGCAAATACAACACCCCAGAGCACAGGAGGCTCCAGGTTTGCAGGTGATCCCCCAAAAAATAAATGCCTTAGGGAGGAATTGGAGCCTGGATCAGGCAGGTGAGGGAGATCCTAAGCTCCTGTGTCCACCAGAGCCAAGAATGCCCTCCCTCTCTCTCTTCCCCAGCCCATGGAGGTTATTTTCTGGGCAGAATGAAGTGCCTGGATGGGGTCACTTTTCCAGCAGCCTCAGACCCCCCCCCCCCCCCCACTGTCCTGTTCCACAGAACCTCTTACACAGCATCCCTGGGAGCTCCCAAACCAGTCCTGTTACTTTGGTGCCTGATTCCTTTGTGTGCCCTCAGCAGCAAAAATATCAGAGGAAGCTGCATTTCTCTCCAAGTGCAGCCTGGGCACCCCTGAGCCAGGAGCTGCTCCCAGTTCCCTGCTGGGGGTTGAGATGCCCACCCAGGACATGCCCTGGGCAGGGTCCCAAAGCTGCAGCTCGCCTGTGTCACAGCCGCAGGGCCCCAGCCAGGTGACAATTAGCATTGGCTCCATGATTCACAGAAAGCTGATCAATCTCTTTATTATTACATCATTATTTAGAAACTGTCTATTTATAGACACTTACAATACTCTTGGACCTAATTGGTGCTCCACTCCAAACACCATCACACCATTGGCTAATTAAGAAACTACTCTTTGGTAAACAAATCACCATAACACATTCCACATGTTCACAATTTAAGAATTATTTATTATTCTTTTCTCTGATCTTCTCACAGCCTTTCCCTGGGAAAGTTCTCTGTTGCTCTCTGTGCCACAGTGTCACAGCAAAAAGGAGCCATTCATCTCAGCTGGGTGGCCAAAATTTAAGAAGCAAATAAATCCGTGCTCTGTAGAGAGATTTTAAAGTGATTGATTGCCCAGCAGGAAAGATGAGGGACGGGGATCTTCCTTAATCAGGGACTCTTGGAGGACTCAGGTGCTGGAGAGGGACCTTGAGGGTGACTTGTGCCACACCTGTCACTGGGCCTGAGCTGCCTTTACCTGTGGGAGCACAAGGAGTTTGGTCTGGGTTATTCATAGGAGCTGCTAAAAACCTGCCAGGGCGGGCCAGGGGCTGCTCCTCCTGTCCCCATGGCCAGGGGCTGTCCCAGGGTGGGACCCTTCCCCTGGGCTGGTGGGACCCAGCCCTGTGCCCCACCCTGTGCCCCCCTATGGGGCTGGGCTCACTGGGGACAGAGGGGTGCTGGGCTGAGCCCCCACAGAGCCCAGGCTTGGCTTTGCTTCCGAGGATGGAAGGCCACCAGACATGCTGGTGGCTTCTCCACTGTGCTGTGTGGGATTTGGACACGGGATCAGCCCTGCTCCTGCTCCCTGGGGCCACCCCATCCTCTCTGAGTGGCCCCAAAGGGCTCAGAGCAGCACCAGGAGCTGCAAAAGACCCCAAAAAGCCACAGAGAATTCCCATGCCAGGGGCAACACCCCCTTTGAGCCTCCCAGTGTAATCTCAGGCAGTGCTGCCCTGCCCCAGCATCTCCCAGCCTGCTCCTGGTGCTGCTCCATGGCTGGGGAGGGGACTGGGGGCTCCAGCCCGGCCACAAGGGAGGGGACAGGGCCAGGAGAGGGGACAGGGGCATGGAGAGGGACACAGGCAGGAGAGGGACAGGGGCAGGAGAGGGGACAGGGGAGGGAGAGGGGACAGGGCCAGGAGAGGGACACAGGCAGGGAGAGGGGACCAGGGCAGGAGAGGGACAGGGGCAGGAGAGGGGACCAGGGCAGGAGCAGAGCTGGGGCTGCTCGCAGCGGCTCCCCGGGACAGGAATGAGCAGAGTCATGGGGCTGCAGAAACCTGAGCCCGGCGCTGATCGCTGGTGGCAGCTGGAGGCAGAGCCACCTCCGGCAGCGGGGACAGCGCTGGGGACCGCGGTGGCAGCACCCGGGGAACCACGGCCCGGGCAGCACCCCCTGCATGAGCGGGGACAGCAATGGCACAGCCCCGGCACAGGCTGCTCCTGACAGCTCTGCCAGTGCCCATTGCCAGGGAAACTGAGGCTCTCCCAAGTGACGAGCTCCTCTGAGCCCTCAGAGCTGCCAGAGATGAGTTGGGAAGGTCAAGCTGTGCCAAGGGAAATTTAGGCTGGATATCAGGAAAAGTTTTTTACAGAAAGGTGATAAAGTTCTGGAATGGCTGCCCGGGGAGGTGGTGGAGTCACCATCCCTGAGGGTGTTTAACAAAGCCTGGATGTGGCACTGGGTGCCAGGGTTGAGTTGAGGTGTTGGGGCTGGATTGGTTTCAAAGGTCTCCTCCAGGCTTGTGATTCTGTGTATTCTGTGATTCTGTGAATTCTGTGATTCTGTGATTTTGTGTTTCTGTGATTCTGTGTTTCTGTGATTCTGTGATTTTGTGTTTCTGTGAATTCTGTGATTCTGTGATGATTCTGTGTTTCTGTGATTCTGTGTTTCTGTGATTCTGTGATTCTGTGAATTCTGTGATTCTGTGAATTCTGTGATTCTGTGAATTCTGTGAAGGTTCCCCCACGGGCCCTGTGGGTCCTGCTGGAGCCTGTGTGCTGCTCCCTCTGATGACCCCAATGGATCCATTCCCAGCTGAGCTGTTCTGTGATCCCCTGCACCAGCGCATTCCCCCTGGGATTTAGGGTGATAAACCCAGCACAGCCCTGTGCTTCTCAGCTTTTTTGAGCTCCCTGTTATCGAGGGGAAGGTTCCAGAGCTGCTCAAGTGGAGCAGGAGCTGTTTGTAAGTCCTGAGCAATTCAATGAAAAGCAGCACTGGTGGCACCTCTGTCCCCTGCCCAGGCACTGTCCCCTCTCAGAGACACCCAGGACCCAAAATTCCCTTTTTGTTTGCTTTGATGGGGTCCCACCTCTGGGGGCCATCCCCCTCCCCACCCATGTGGGACCAGGTGGGGCCACAAGCTGGGCTGGGCCTGGACTCCATTTGCAGTGATGTGACTCAGTTTGTGCTGTTAAATAACCCCGTGCGGCAAGGACAGAGCTTTCCCTAAATAAGATGAAGTCAGAAAATCAGGTTTTAGGGTTGGAAAAGCCTTCAGAGAGTATCAAGCCCAACTGTTCCCCCACCACTGTCCCCTGTCCCCAGGTGCCACATCCACAGGGCTTTTAAACGTCTCCAGGGATGGAGACTCCACCACTGCCCTGGTCAGACTTTTCCAAAGTCTGGCCAACTTTTCCATGAAGAAATTTCCCCAACACCCAATTTAAACCTCGCCTGGCCCAGCCTGAGGCCGTTCCCTCTGCTCCTGTCCCTGTTCCCTGGAGCACAGCCCGACCCCCCTGGCTGTCCCCTCCTGGCAGGAGCTGTGCAGAGCCACAAGGGCCCCCTGAGCCTCCTTTGCTCCAGGCTGAGCCCCTGCCCAGCTCCATTTCCAGTCTCTTTTCCCATCAGGGCTGTAAGTGTCCAGTTCTCCCTAATCCCAAAGGGCTGAGGGTTTCCAGCTGTCAGCACAGCAGGGCTCTGGGGATTGTTGATCCTGAAGGTTTTTTGGGGTCAGGTGCTTGGAAGCTTCACAGGAAGTTTGGGTTTGCCAGTGGGATGCTTGGTTTGGGAGGGTGAGGCATAGAGGCACCACTGTCCCAGCGTCCATGAGAAGCAAGGTTGAGTTTTATGGAATGTTGGGCTCATATCCCACACAATCTGGAGTTATGGGACATTGTCAAGGCAGAAGAACCTCTGTGGTGTTGGGGGAGCCTCTGCCAGCATCTCCACTCCCCCAGGGCAGGTCAGCCTCTTCCCCAGGTGCAGCCACCCCTCTCTCCAGTTCCTTTTATGCAGCAGAACATCCTTACCTCCCCTAACCCACTCACCCTATTCCTTCTGGGAAGCCATCCCAATCCCTGTAAGATCCAAAAGTGCCTTTACTGCTTCGCTTTTTGGCTCAGGAGAAGCCTTTGACCCTTCCTGGGAGCAGAACCACCCATCAGGGCAGGTTCCTTGTGCTGCCCATGGCTGGGAGCTGTGCCAGGGCCACAGCCCTGCAGGACCCAGCTCCTCTGGCTGAGGAACCTCCTGTTGGAGGCACCATGGGCCCCTTGCAGGAGCTGCAGGAGCAAAGCTGTTGATGCTCTGCCAAGGGGAGGCAGCTGGAGCGGGGCTGCTGCTTCCCAAGATGTTTGGTTGTGTTGAAACCCCGTGTTTGGGGTGTGAAACTGTGTCTGACACTGCCAGGCGGTGACAGGGACACCAGGTGTCCCAGCCTCATGGTGCCTCCTGACTAGAGGTGGAATCACAGAATCAAAGAATCAGAGAATCCCAGAATCCCAGAATCCCAGAATTAATGAGGTTGGAAAACACCTTTGAGATCCTCAAGTCCAATCCATGACCCAACACCCCCTTGTCACCCTGACCATGGCACTCAGTGCCACATCCAGGCTTTCCTCAAGCACTTCCAGGGATGGTGACTCCACCACCTCCCTGGGCAGCCTCTTCCCATGCCCCATCTTTCTGGGAAAACATTTCTCCTGATGTCCAGCATAAACTTCCCCTGGTGCAGCTTAAGGTTGTGTCCCCTTGTCCTGTCACTGCTCCTGGCAGCACCCTCCTGTCAGGAACTTGTGGAGAACCAGAAGGTGCCCCCTGAGCCTCCTCCAGCCTGAGGCTTCCCAGCTCCAGATGGGATTGGGGGTCTGGGAGGAGCAGGAACACCCTGGGTGCTCTGTGATCCATGCACAATAACCTTCCCTGTGAGCTCAACATTTCTGCCATAAATGCATTTGCTAAAACCCCACTGAGATCCTGCACCAAACACCCCCGAGATGTCCCCAGGGGTTGTTGCTAAAACCCCACTGAGATCCTCCACCAACTGCCCCTGAGATGTCCCCAGCTGGTGTTCCTAAAACCCCAAATGCCCCCGAGATGTCCCCAAATGCCCCCGAGATGCCCCCAGGTGGTGTTCCTAAAACCCCACTGAGATCCTGCCACCAAAGGGCCCTGAGATGCCCCCAGGTGGTGTTCCTAAAACCCCACTGAGATCCTGGCACCAAAGGGCCCCGAGATGTGCCCAGGTGGTGTCCCTGAAACCCCAAACACCCCCAAGATGTCCCCAGGTGGTGTTCCTAAACCTCAAACACCCCTGAGATGTCCCCAGGTGATGCTCCTAAAACCCCTCTGAGAACCTGCCACCAGCTGCCCCCAAGATGTCCCCAGATGGTGTTCCTAAACCTCAAACACCCCCGAGATGTCCCCAGGTGGTGCTCCTAAAAGCCTAAACACCCCCAAGATGCCCCCAAACCCCCCAAGATGTCCCCAGGTGGTGCTCCTTAACCCCAAACCCCCCCCAGATGCCCCCAAAGCCCCCCTAGATGCCCCCAAGCCCCCCTCCCGAGGCGTCCCCCATGTGCTGCAGCCCCTTGTCCCCGCAGGCCGGGCGCGGCGGGCCCGGGAGCAGAATGCGAGCATGGCCGGCCTGCCGCACATCCCGGGCCCCGAGAACCTGCGCCCCTTCACGCCCGCCTCGCTGGCCGCCATCGAGCAGCGCATGGCCGAGGCCGAGGCGCTCCGCATAAAGAGGCAGCAGGTGGAGATGCCCGAGGAGGAGGAGGAGCTCAAGCCCAGCAGTGACCTGGAAGCCGGCAAGAACTTGCCCCTCATCTATGGTGACCCACCCCTGGAGCTCATTGGGACCCCGCTGGAGGACCTCGACCCTTTCTACAAGGACAAGAAGGTGAGGGACGGAGCTTTGCCCGTGGTGGGTGTTTTGCGGAGAGAGCTAAAAACTCCACAACTTTGTGAAAGTTGTAAAGGCAGTATATTTATTATTACAGTGCTGGACACACGTGGAGATTACTCTCTTTAAAAGGCATGTGTACTTCTGGGAACTTCAGGTCCCTTTTTATCTTCTTCTCAAATCCATATGCATACAATTTCACAATAGGTTCATATAGATTAATTTTTATGAATTTTGCATGACATTTGCTGCTTGTTCTTCTTTATCAGAAAGAATTCTTAGGTCAGGTTGACCTGCTCTCACAGCAGTCTCTTTGTCTCTTTTTATCACTCTTTGTCTCTCCTCCTTTATCTCTCTCTTTCACTGAATTAGTTTCTTTGAGCTTAGGCTTTGCAGTCAGGCTACATAGCTATGTTTTCTAACCACAGACTCAAAGATGTACATTTCACCTAAATCAAAATGGATTTCTACTCTGGAGAATTTCTACTCTGTCTCATAGGCTTGGCCTTAGGGGTAAGTCCCGAGCAAAAGACCCAAGCAGGGACCTCATGTGCTTACCTGAGCCCACTCTGGTGATCCACTGTTGGTTTCTCTGGGTCTGGATTGAAGGCATTTGAGATGGTAGTTCATGTCCAGACTCAGGTGTTTATTATTTATCAGTAAAACAGTCTCACTACTGTGAGTTGGGCAGCTTTTCATTAGAAGGTACAAAATGGCCAACAGTCTCTCGTTACAAGGTCTTTTAAGGCTAAACTATCCAATTAAGAGCTGACACCTAGATTATTTTCCTTTTTAACCCAATAACTGATCCCAATGTGGACTTTTCTGCCCAATTACAAAATGCCACCCAAACCCATGAAGAAGAAGGAAGAAGAAGCATGAAGAAGAAACCCAGGACAACACCCTGTGCCCTCCATCTTGCTTCCATCCACTACACACTAAAAACCCCAAAACCTCAATTTCTCACCAAGTGATGCACCTACACTACTCTCTAAAATCCATTTTACACTTTTGTGAATTCCAGTCTATCTTGAAGTCTGGGAAACTTTCTCCATGAATGAGGGTCAAAGTCAGTGCTCCCCTGGGGGTCAGGGCACCCCAGAGCAGACAGAGAAATATTCCCAGTGCCCTGGGTTTCCACAATCCACCACCCCAGACTGCTGTGGTTGCCTCTCTTCCAAAGCATAGAGCATCTCCAAGCCTTTGGAGCTCCAAACGTGCAGAGGGATCTCCCCTCCAAGGGCAGCCCTTGGTCCGTGGTGTTTGGGGGGTGTAGAAGGACTAACCCCCCTCCCCTCTTTTCTCCACAGACATTCATAGTCCTCAACAAGGGCAAGTCCATCTTCCGCTTCTCGGCCACCCCTGCCCTCTACATGCTGGGGCCCTTCAACCCCATCCGCAGAGGAGCCATCAAAGTCCTCATCCATTCATATCCTTGGTCTCTGGGATGCTGCTCCATGGCCAGCTCAAACCCCAGTGCTCAGAGTCCAAACAGCCCCAGGAGACGGGCAAGTGAAGGGGTTTATGATGGGGTGGTGTGGAAAGCTCCTGGGTCCCCAGCACAAGCAGGACCTGCTGCCCAGAGCTTTACCCCAAGGAACAGGTCCTTGATGGGCACCTTGAAGGCACCAAAACCTTGTTCTGGTTGGAAGGTATCAGTTTGGATGGAGAAAGGAAAAAGCCCAAGGGGTGAAGCTTCCTAGGGAGACGATGAAGGGCTTTGAGGTCTGGGGAGATTTGGAAAGGAAGGGAAATGTTCATGGGTCAGATCTGGTCCCACTGGGAAGGGGGTGAGCAGGGGAGCTCCAAGGAGGCTTTGGGAGAGGGAAGCAGAGGAATCAGGACAGAGAGGGAAAGGCAGGAAAGGAGCCCAAGAGCACGAGGGGCATTGCAGGGTGGGTGGAAGTGATCACAGCAGAGCTCTGGTGGAAGTGGGGATCATGGCCATGAGGGAGGAAGAAAAGAGGGAGGTTTTGCAGAAGACGGGCTAAGCCTAAGAGTTAGGGCTTTCTAGAAAGAGATTAAGGTTTTTGAGGACTGAAGAGACTATGAAGGGAAGGGAAAGCTGTATCCAAAGGTGATGAAGAGGAAGGAGCACAGGGGACAGAAAGGGAGGAAGGGCCAGCACCACAGAGCTGGGAAGGAAGGAAGGAAAAGAGCAAAAAGAAAGGAAAGGGGCTGGGACCATATACGGAAGCAAAGAGGAAAAGAGGGAAGTATGAGCACAGGACTGAGGCAGTAGAGCATCAGGAGAAGCAGGGCAGGGTGAGGGACCAAGGTGGCAGCCAGGACAAGAGGAACAGGGACACTTGTCTTCCTGACTGTGAGAAGGGGGGATCCAGGCACCATCAGAGCATTTGCCCTTGACCAGGTTTTAAATTATTCAGCATGTTCATCATGATCACCATTTTAACCAACTGCGTGTTTATGACGATGAGCAACCCTCCGGCGTGGTCCAAGAACGTGGAGTGAGTCCTGAGACCTCCCCTGACCATGGGGACAGCCCAGCCTGGCAATGTCCCTCAGGAGGGACAAGACCAAGGCTGAGGGGGGCGGTGGGGATCCAGGCACCCTTCAGCACAGGGGAGGTGCTGGTGGCCCTCAGAAGGGATGTCCACACTCTCCATAGGGCATTGAAGAGTGAAAATGTTTCAGAGCTGCCCAAATTCTGGCAGGGTCCCCATGACTGGAGAGCCCTGAAGAGCAGGTTGGGCTGGGCTGGGTCAGCACTGTCAGTCTGGAGAGGCTGAGCTGATCCACCTGTCCAGGGACTGTGGACAACCCAGGGGAGGGGGGAAATCCAGCATTTTCTGCTGTGATTCTGCACAGTCAGGCCTCAGCAGGGAACATGGGGGTGGTGGGACATCAGCAGGGACAGAGGTGTTGCAGAATGGTCACCAGAGGGGTTGGTACCTCGAGATGTCCCAGCCCACCTTACAAGGTGAGGTGAAAACCTCTCCAAGTGCTGAAGCACCCCAAAAACCCATCAGCCCCCAGAGTCAGCTCCTCAGGACATTCCCCCTGGGAGGGCTGGGCAAACCTTGAACCTGGGCAAGTGTGTCCCAGGTGACCAGTCCCGTTTCAGATACGCCTTCACTGGGATCTACACCTTCGAGTCTCTCATCAAGATCCTGTCCAGAGGCTTCTGCATCGACGACTTCACATTCCTGCGTGACCCGTGGAACTGGCTGGACTTCATGGTCATCTCCATGGCGTGAGTCCTGTGGGATGGGGAGGAACGAGGAGTGCTCTGGGCAGAGCCCCTGCAGCTCCTCCCTCTCCTGTCCCACAGCTACATCACCGAGTTCGTGGACCTGGGGAACATCTCTGCTCTCAGGACCTTCCGTGTCCTCCGTGCCTTGAAAACCATCACGGTGATACCAGGTGGGACTTAGAGGAGGGGCCTGCCCTCCGTGCCTTCCCCTGAGCTCAGGTGTTCCCACCGTTCCCAGCAATTCCTGGTTCTTTGGGCAGCTCCAAGAGAAAACAGAGAAAATGAGGTATTCCATAAATTTTCCATGTAAATTCAGCTTTTGGGCCAGGTCCTGCTGATTTTACATCTTGAGATCAGCTGCACTCATCTGGCAGGCCTGAAGAGGTAGATGTGATGTTTTTAATGTTCCTTGGAGATGAATTAAGGGAATTTGTGCTCCCAGTGGATTTATGGGTTTGATAAACCAAATCTTTCCATGTTTGAAGCTATGGACTCAGCTTTGTGCCAATTGTTGGCTGTCTGGCGCTGAAGCTGAGATATTTAACAGGTTTAACATCACCCAAAACATCCAGATTCATGTGAGGAGCACCTTATCAAATCCCTCTGATTGCTGATTTCCAAATTTGATACCATTTCAACACCTGGTGCAAGCACAGAAATCTGAAGCATGAGATTGAACTGAAAATGACAATTCCTTGTGGTGAATAAATCCTTGTGGTGTCCCTGCAGGCTCCAGAACATGAGGGTTCACATTTGAATGTTTTTTTCCTTCATCAAACAGGCTAAAAATTGCATTGAGAAAAATGTAAACTGCTGCTTCTTTCTGGAATGACATCCCCAAGGGCTCTGCAGAAATAGCAATGGCAAAAATAAGCTGGTTTGGAACATCTGACCTTGGTCAGGCCCTTGGAGAACAGGATTTTACTTAAATAATTTGGGGAATGATGACCTGACAAGAGGGCAGGGCTAAAAATCATTTCCTTGGAGAATTTCTCCATGTGAGAAAGCTCTGGGCTCAGAGAAGCTCTAAAGATGAACATTGGGGTGTCCCAGCATTGTCCATCATCCATGTAGACCTTGGCTGACAGAAACTCCATCCTCCACAGAAAAACCCCACTGAGGATCTGTGGATGAGCCTCCTTGGGGAGGGATCAGTGACGTTGTGGGGAGAGATGAGTTAATCCAGGTGCAGGTGTCACTTTGTCACCTTCACTGGGGCACACCAGGGATTTTCCAGCTTGAAGGGATCAGGATGAGGGGTCTGGCAGGGCTCTCAACCACCCAGGTGTGACCGTGTTCACAGGAGTCCAAGGATGAGGGAAGAGACGAGGATCTGACTCCATGTTTCCGAAGGCTGATTTATTATTTTATGATATATTAAAACTATACTAAAAGAATTGAAGAAAGGATTTCATCAGAAGGCTAGATAAGAATAGCAAAAGAAGGAATGATAACAAAGGCTTGTGTCTCAGACAGAGAGTCTGAGCCAGCTGACTGTGATTGGCCATTAATTAGAAACAACCACATGAGCCCAATCCCAGATGCACCTGTTGCATTCCACAGCAGCAGATAACCATTGGTTACATTTTGTTCCTGAGGCCTCTCAGCTTCTCAGGAGGAAAAATCCTAAGGAAAGGATTTTTCATAAAACGTGTCTGTGACACCCAAGGACAGCAGTTAGGCCACGGAGGCTTTTCTGGAGCTGGGAGAGGTGCACAGCATCGAACAGCTGGGCCAGCAAAGAGCTTCTCCATGTCCCACCCTGAAGTGCTTCACTCCACTGGCTTGGTACCAAAAAATGCCAGATTTAGGGTAAAAAAAAGAAAATGCTAAGGAATTGATGGCTGCCAGGCTGGGGTGGGCTTTGGTTTGGATATCCCAAGGCTGGGATGGGGAAGTCACCAGCACCAACCCCAGGGTGACAGCCGTGTGTGGGGGCAGAGCTGGGCTGTGATGTGAGCACAGAGCTGGGGGCTCACTCAGGGATGACAGCCAGCACCTTCTGGGGACCCCACAAATTAACCAAGGAGCAGTCAGCTCAGTGGTGGTGCCTCCCCCAGGGCTGAAGACCATCGTGGGGGCCCTGATCCAGTCGGTGAAGAAGCTCTCAGACGTGATGATCCTCACGGTTTTCTGCCTGAGCGTCTTCGCCCTCATCGGCCTCCAGCTCTTCATGGGCAACCTGCGGCAGAAGTGTGTGCGCTGGCCTCCCCCCAACAGCACCTTCCTGCAGGATCTGGGGCTGGACAACGACACCTCGGCCAACTCCACCTTCTACGACTTCATGGATGACTTCACCGGGAACTTCACTGGCAACTTCACTGGCAACTTCACCGGGAACTTCACCGGGAGCACCTTTGACTTTGAGGCCTACATCAGCGATGAAGGTAAAGCTCCTCTACCTCCCTCTCCTCTAACCTCCACCCTGGTTTGCTCCTCAGTTTCCTGCTCCTCCTGGCCATGCCAAGGTTTGCTGACAGGGACCTTCCTGCCCAGGCTGGTGGGTGAAAACAGGCTGTGCACCCTCACCAAAGGGACAGATGGGACCAAATCCCCCTGGACAGGACAATGGGGTCCACTTGGGCAAGCTGAGCTCTTTCAGGAAGGTTTCACAACAGGAAGGTTGGGATGAACCAGAGTCTCCACCTCTCTCACTTGCTGGTCAGGGCCAATGTGTCATTGGGGAGGTTACAGTAGGGAGACCAAGCCCTTTGGGTTCCACCTGCTCCTCTGGAAAACCAGAGGAAAAACTCTGGAAAACCAGAGGAAAATATGCAGGAATGACACTTTGAAGCCACTTTTCCCTATCTGGATCCTTCTATAGTGCCCAATGAACCCTTTATGCAACACCACAAAAGCCACAGGAGGGCAGGGAGAGACAAAGGGAGGGAGAGGTGGGACCAGCACAGCTCCTCAGGAAGGTCTACCTTTCTCCTTTCTTACCCCTTCTTTGAAAATTTTGCCCAAAGTTTGGTGGGTTTTTTGTTTGTTCTTCAGTTTTGAGGTTTTAAACTCCATGAAAATATAAAAATCTAGCAAATCTGCCTGGTAGAGCAGGGTGCCCCAGATGGATGGCCCACATCTCATTCAGGACACTCAGCAGAGCTCAGAAGGTCGGGCTGGGTCTCAGCTGAGCTGCTTGGCCCAACAATCAGCTCCAGCATTCATTACAGGCAGGTTTTGGGAGGGAACAAGTTCCATCCATAGGATCTGATGAGCTCCAAGCAAAGAGCAGCTGCCCAAGGCCACGACAGCAGCTGCTGGGGCCAGCCCAAACCCTGGAATTGCACAGATAGGGTATTTCCACCTGAGCCCCCACAGGATAAAGAGAAACTCCATGGCAAGAAGGCAGGCAGGGCCAGGGAGGACCCAGGAAGGCCCAGAATCCTGGGGGGGGCTGTGCTGGGTGATGTCCAGGACTGGATCCAGCTGCCCTCTGCCACATCCAGGTGTGGGTGTCTGCAGGTGCTCCTGTGTCCCTGTGGTGTCCCTGCTTGGCAGCTCCTGTGGAGCCCTCAGGAAGAGCTGTAAGGACCCTTGGGGTCCCCACCAGCCATGGGAGCAGCAGGAGAAGCTGCAGCCATGGAGAAGGAGCATTTCCCTGGGTTTTCCTGGGACTCCTGCCATGCCCCATGCTTGGTGCTTCCTGCCAATGCCCTGATTTCCCAGGAAAACAGCCCAGCACTGATCCTTGGATCTCGTGTTAACCCATTCTCCAGGTGGCCAGGCCCTGGCCAGATCCAGAGGGATTTCCAGGCTTGGGAGGACCTGGTTGGATTGATGACACAATCCCAGGAGCTCCCTGAGAAAGAGCCAAGACAAGCAACAAAGTCAACAGAGAGTAGATAATCACGTGCCTGACTGGGATTCAAGGAATTTCCATGACAGCAAGTTGCACCCAAGAGTTTGAAAACCAATGTTTGTGCTTATTTATTTATTTATTCATTCATTCATTTTTATTTCTTGCTCTTTCCCCACCTGCAAAGCCAATTACTACTTCCTGGAGGGAGCCCTGGATGCCCTGCTCTGCGGGAACAGCAGCGACGCTGGGTGGGTGAGACCCCCTCCCCTGCACCCCTGGGAGGGCACAGGACGCTGGCACAGCCCGTGGGACCCCTGGTGCTTGGGATGGGGCTGGGAATGGGGCCCTGCAGGGGAACAGTCCAGGAATCCCAGTGGATCAGCTTGGGGAGCACCCTGAGGGTATCAGCTGGATCATCCCAATGGTACCAGCTCGAGGGTACCAGTGTGGGCATCACAGCTGTGTCAGCTTCAGCTGGAATCAGTTCAGGCACCCCAAATTTATATTATTTAAAATGAAATAGTACATATCTATTAGTAGTAATGGGATGAGATTAAGGTATTTTCATTAATTTTTTGCCTTAATTCGCTGTAATCGATTTTTTTGTGTGTGACAGGGAAACTAATTTTATTATCAGTTAAAGAAAGAAAGAGAGAAAGAAAAGAAAGAAAGAAAGAAAGAAAGAAAGAAAGAAAGAACGAAAGAAAGAAAGAAAGAAAGAAAGAAAGAAAGAAAGAAAGAAAGAAAGAAAGAAAGAAAGAAAGAAAGAAAGAAATCCCCAACAAAACACCTCTCCCAAAGAAATCCCCAAACCCTTAACACCTCAGTGTACAACCCAATCCCAAGCAAAATGTGTTTTCCCACTTTAAATAAATATGTATACTCACAGCCTGAGGGGTCTCAGTGTGAGCCTCCTGCCTGTGTCAGCTTTGGGGGGCATCAGCTCTCACACAGGGGCAGGGGCTGCCAGCCCAGGTGTCCCACCTGTCTCATGCTGGAGGGGAGGGTCCCCCCCTGCACCGCCTCCCTTAGGAATGATTTTGGCTGCGGGGCTGTGCCAGGCTCTCACCCCTGCTGCCCCCCTGGCAGGAAGTGCCCCGAGGGCTACGAGTGCATGAAGGCCGGCAGGAACCCCAACTATGGCTACACCAGCTACGACACCTTCAGCTGGGCCTTCCTGGCCCTCTTCCGCCTCATGACCCAGGACTTCTGGGAGAACCTCTTCCAGCTGGTAGGCACCACCCCTCCACCCCTGTGCCAGCCTTCCTCTGTCTCTGTGCTGCCCCTGAGGTGAAAAGTCACTGACTGGATCCTTCTGTGGTTTGTGGACCCAGCCAGGATCAGCAGTGGTGGGGATGGTCCCATTTACTGCTTCCCTAGCATGGAAGACACTGTATTTCAGTGCAGTGTATTTCCCAGGGTGCTGCCAGCTCTAGCATGGAAATCAGGGATTTATGAGATTGTCCAGAGCACCTCTGGCTCGAGCTGAGGGACAGGATAAGGAGGAGAAGCCAGGTCACTTGTCCCCTCCTTGAGTTGTCCTCTAGAGAGACACCACAAAACCCCAGCTGAGCCCAGCTCCAGAGGCTGGCCAGGTAAAAGGGATCCTACACCTGAGGCTCCCCCTGTCCTCTGAAGGTTTGCCCAGATGATCAGAGTCAGAAAAGGACCCTGCTGTCCTGAAGGTGAGCCCTGAGAAGGTGGGGGCTGAGCAAAGTGAGTCAATGAAATATTGGTCCCACCTCCATCACTCGCAGCCCTCAGGAACCTTGGGAACCAAGACTTCTCTCTGCCTCCCACCAGTCCCAGCCCAGTGCCAGGGCCTGGAGGAAGGTCCATTGGGCAATGACCAACCCTTGGAGAAGACAGGGGCAAAATATTTCCCTCCTACCACAACCAGGAGGGTGTCCCAGGGCAGCACCTTCTTTTGGGAGTGTCACCAAAGTAACATGGTGACATCCCTGCCACCTCTTCCCACAGACTCTGCGGGCAGCAGGGAAAACCTACATGATCTTCTTCGTGGTGGTCATCTTCCTGGGCTCCTTCTACCTCATCAACCTCATCCTGGCCGTGGTGGCCATGGCTTATGCTGAGCAGAACGATGCCACCATGCTGGAGGAGCAGCAGAAGGAGGAGGAATTCCAGCAGCTCATGGAGCAGCTGAAGAAGCAGCAAGAGGAGCAGGAAAGGCTGGTGAGTTGGAAGAGTGGAGGCCAAAATGAGGGGTCTTGGGGATAGGGAGAGGAAATGGAGGTAGCAACAAGCATGGTGTAAAATCCAAATAAAAACTGCATTTGGTCCATAGGAAGTAGAGAAAAAATGGAGCAACTATTTCGGGTATCACATCTGAATCAGAAAACTGAGATACTATCATGGGTGGGGACAAAAAAGGTTGAAAAGATCAAATTTCCACATCCAAATCCCAGCCCAGGGTGTACTGGAGGCAGCAGAGGGAAGCAGCACAGGGATGTTTGAGAGGAGGAGGAGGTGAGGGACATAAAAGGCCTCAGAAGTTCCAGAGGATCTCCTGCAGCACATCAGGAAGGCTGGCAGGAGCCCGGCTCGGTGTCACCAGGGCACAAAGGAGCACTCAGGGAAGATGGGGCAGCTCAGCTTAGTGTATCAGCAAACCCCGGGCTTTGGAGGCACAACCAAGGGCTCGAGACACCCTGAGCCTCACCAGGGAGCTCCTGGTGTCCTTGTGGGAGCCAAGGAAACTGGAATGGTGGAAGCGTCCATGCTCATTGCAGGAGGGTTGGAAACTAAGGGTCTTTCTGGTCCTTTCCCACCCAAACCACCCTGGGATCCAATGAACACCAGGTGGGAGGGGACCTCCAGGATCATCTGTTCCAGCCCTGCTTGGCCAAAGCACAACCTGGACAGGAGATGTCCCGTTGTGGTGCCAGGATTTTACCTTCACCCCTTTGCCATCCTTGGGAATGTTTTCAGTACAACATCCCTATAAAAACATGGCCAAAAGCTCTGGGGCTGCAGCCCAGCCATTTTCCAGCTCTAACCATCCTTTTGGTCCGTGTTAGCATCATCCACAGGAAACATCCCTGAAAATCTCTTTGGGCAGGTCACCACCTCCCTCATGTGTAGAGAGACACAAACCAATGTTTGACTCTCTCCAAAGCCTCTTATCTCTCTTCTCTTATCTGTCCAGAGCTACAGCATCCCCTGGGAAGTGGTCTGCTCCCCTCTGGCTGCTGCTGTTTGCAGGAAGGGTCTGAGCCAGCCCTGCCCAAGAGTCAGGCTGGTGCTGAGGCCCCTTTCCTGAGCACATCCACCAGGGACGTGCCCAAAGGCTTTGTTAAGGGATGTCTTCCTTTAGAGTCACACAGAAAAAGCAAAAAGACAGAGGGAATTAAGCTGAGAGTGAGGGCAAAGCACCTACAAGAAATGGGGGCTTGGATCTATTTCATATCCTGAGATTAAAGGTGGAATATGTCCTGGATTTCAGCAACGTGCTCTGAGAACAGAGAATTTCCCAGTCCACTGTGGCATCCTCAGTGCTATGAGAGGGTGTAATAAACTACAAATTTTAATAGCACTGTTGAAAAGGAAAAAAAAAGGACAAAAAAAGACTTTTTTTTTTAATGCAATGGAAATGTGACAATGCAACATTTAGTGCAAGTGCAAAAATCCTGGAGGTCACATTTCAGCAAGAGCCTTGAGGATTTTGGCTTCTTTGCCATTTTGGATGACAGCTCATTGCAAAGGGCAAGTTTCCTGCTTGAAGAACCAAGGTTTGCTCAGTTTTATCCTTAGGAATTATTGTCCCTGACCAAACATGAACAGACCTAACTCAGCTGTGGAGAGCTGAGTGGAGAGGGTGCAAGGGAAAGGGAAAGAGAAAACTGTAATTTGTGTAATTTTGTGTAAAACTGCAATTCTTCTTTATTTGTGGTAATAGAAGTGGATAGAGGTGGTGTTGTAGTGGTAGGTCGGTAGTTTTGGTGGTTATAAAATGGTGTTTGTTGTATTGGGTATGTTTGGTATTGAGGGTTGTTATTTTGTTGTATGGTAACTTTTTGTAGGGAAAAGGAAAAAGGAAAGGAGGAGGAGGAGGAGAAAGGAGAAGGAAGAAGAGGGGGGAAAGGGAAAAGGAAAAGGAAAGGCTTGGAAATCCAGGACGGCTTGGGTTGGGATGGACATGGAAGCTCATCCAGTCCCTCCTGCCATGGGACACCTCCCACTACCCCAGGTTCCTCCAAGCCTCCTCCATCCACCACTTCCAGGGAGGGAAGGAATTTTCCCAGCCCCTGGAGCCCCCAGCCACGGTGGGATGTCCCCATGGCTGTGGGCACAGGGGTGACAGGGTTGTGCAGTTGCAGGAGCGCTCATCCAGCAGCAATTCCCTGCCCAGCAGCGTGGCCGGGAAGGGGCACGACTCCGACCTCAACAGTGACCAGGACAAGGCCAAGGACTGCAACGGGCAGGTGGTGCCCAAGATCACCCTGCAGAGATCTGACACCGTGGTTGATGTAGGTGCCAGCCCTGCCCCTGCCATCCCTGAGGGTGCCCACTCCACTGAGGGGCCAGGCTTGTGCCCACCTCGCCGTGGGTTGGGTCCTACAAGCCTTTTTGGGGTGCCCACCTTGCACTCAGAGGTCTCTCCAGACCATTCCCTGTTTTCGGCCTGCTCTGCCTTTCAGAGCATGGAATAACTCTTCATCCCTCCCTCCTCTCCTCCCAGTTCAACTCCACGCATGAGCTGGAGAAGCCAGACCTCAACCACCTCACTGTGGGCAACCAGGATGGGCCTGGGCTGGAGAAGAGGGTGGGAAGTGCCATCAGTGTCATCTCCAATGCTGTGGAAGGTATGTCCCACTGGGTGAGGGTCAGTGCTGGAGGGCCTGGGTTGGTGAGAGTGGCTGTCCCAAATTCCCAGCCCCACACAAGGGATGGCTCCAGCCCTGGGGTCTCCATATGGGGTCAGTGATGCTCAAGCCAGATGTTTCATCCCAGCTCACTGGGATGATGCCTGGAGGCAATAATCCAATATCTCACACAAATCAATGGGATTGCAGCTGGTCAGAGGAGTTTCCAGAGCCAACTGGGAACTGCTGAGCAGCTTCCCAGGAGCTGCAGTGTCAGCTTCAGCAAAAAGCACCATGAACTCAGCAGTCCATGTCCCCTGTCCCCCCAAGAACAGGCAGGAAGCCCCCTGGTCAGCCCAGAGCAGTGCCCTTGGGTGTCCTGGCAATCTCAGGGTGGCAGGGACACCTCAAATCCTGCCCAGGGGCTGGGAGCAGGATTGGATCCACAGTTCCCTGGCTGATTTGCCTTTCCATCCCTCTCCAGTTTGAAGGCCAGCTCTGCATCATCTCCATGCCTGGGCATGGGAAGGATCCTCCTTTTAGCCCCTGTATTTTTTGGGTGCCACAATACAAAAAAGATCTAAAAGATCTAAAGCTTTTTAAAATGTCCGGAGGAGGGCTAAGAAGATGATGAAGGATGTGGAGGAGCCACATGAGGAGTGGCTGAGGTCACTTGGTTTGTTCAGCTGCAGAAGAGGAGCCTGAGGTCAGACCTCAAGGGGCAGCTCTGATCTCTGCTCCCTGTGACCAAGGACAGGACAAGGGAACGAGCGTGCCAGGGGGATTTGGGATGGATACTGGGAAAGGTTCTTCCCCGGAGGGTGCTGGCACTGCCCAGGCTCCCCAGGGAATGGTCCCAGCCCTGAGGCTGCCAGAGCTCCAGGAGGGTTTGGACAGAGCTGCCAGGGATGCCCAGGGTGGGATTGTTGGGGGCTCTGGAGCTGGATCAATGATCCCTGTGTGTGTCTTCCAGCTCAGGCTGTTCCATGATATTGAAATCATAGCTCATCCAGAGCTGGTCCAGAGCCCCAGGAGAAGTTCTCCTGAGGGTCAGCACTTGCCCACCCAGGTGAGGACACGATAATCCCATACTTTTCCTTTCCCACCCTCAGAGCTGGAAGAAGCTCACCAGAAATGCCCACCCTGGTGGTACAAATTTGCCCACACATTCCTGGTCTGGAATTGCTGCCGTCCCTGGGTGAAGCTGAAGGAGTTTGTCAAGCTGGTGGTGATGGACCCCTTTGTGGACCTGGGCATCACCATCTGCATCGTGCTCAACACTCTCTTCATGGCCATGGAGCACTACCCCATGACGGAGGAGTTCGAGAACGTGCTGACCGTGGGGAACCTGGTAGGGAGCTCCATCCTCCCCTTCAAACCCCCACCCCAGAGGGCAGATCCCCCCCTGCTGCTGTGTGACACATCCCAGGGCTCTGCCCACAGCATCCCAGTGCAGGGCTGGGCTCTGGGATGGCCCAAGGGCACTGATGGGGTTGGGATCCACCATCCCCTGCTCCCCTCCTGCTGCATCCTGAGCCACCCTCTGCACCACAGCCCTGGGTGACACCACAGTGTCCCCACAGAAATGTTGGGTGGCCACAGGGCAGAGCAGAGGGTGTTCAGATTGTGGGAACAAACAGGTTGAGCAGGAAGCAGCAATGCAGCATTAAAATTTATAATAATCAGGGGTTTTTCCAGTGGAATCATTGCAAATCTCAGCTGTCCTGATTTTATAGGTGCATTTAGTGGCTGCTCCTGCTTGGAGCTGGTGGCAAATGTCTGTGGTGGTTCTTGGTTCTTCACTGGGGTCGCTAAAGGTGGTTGTGTTTGTAGGTGTCTCAGTGTCACAGACATGTTTTATGGAAAATCCTTTCCTTAGGATGTTTTCTCCTGAGAAGCTGAGAGGCCTCAGGAACAAAATGTAACCAATGGTTATCTGCTGCTGTGGAATGCAACAGGTGCATCTGGGATTGGCCTCATGTGGTTGTTTCTAATTAATGGTCAATCACAGTCCAGCTGTCCAGACTGTCTTGATCAGTCACAAGGCTTTGTTATCATTCCTTTTCTATTCTTATCTAGCCTTCTGATGAAATCCTTTCTTCTATTCTTTTAGTATAGCTTTAATATAATATATATCATAAAATAATAAATCAAGCCTTCTGAAACATGGAGTCAACATTCTCGTCTCTTCCCTCATCCTGGAACCCCTGTGAACACCACCACATCTCAGGATGAGGGAAGAGATGAGAATCTTGACTTTATATTTTAGAAGGCTTATTTATTATTTTTTGATATATATTATATTAAAAGAAAATTATATACTAAAACTATACTAAAAGAATAGTAGAAAGAATTTTATCAGAAGGTTAGCAAAGAAAAGAATGGAATGAATAATAAAATCTTGTGACTGGTCACAGCCTTGACACAGCTGGTTGTCATTGGTCATCAAGTAAAAGCAATTTCACATGCTGGGTAGACAATTCTCTAAGTCACATCCTAAAGTAGTAAAACATGGAGAAGCTGAAGCTTCCCAGCTTCTCAGGAGAAAAGATCCTGTGGCAAAAGGACTTTTCATAAAATATGTCTATGACAAATGTCTCTGAGCTGGATGGATCTGCTGGTGGGACAAGCCCGGAGCCCCGTGGCAGGAGTGGAAATGCTCTGAGGATGGGAGCGCTCCCATCCCCTGGGCTGCCCCAGCACCTGCGGGGCTCTGGAGCGCAGCCCCGGAATGATGGACGCCGCTGTCTGTCCCGGCGGGCGGCACCGGCTCTGGTTTCATTCAGGAAATACAAGGGGATTAATGGGCCGGGGCTCAAGGCACGGCCGGGCTCGGGCGGCTCCAGGGCTTCCTGCGAGCCAGGAGCGGATCCCCGGGATGATCTGCCGGGGAAGGGCCAGGTGGGGATGGAGCAGAGGGAGGAGACCCCCCTGTGCCCCCTGGGCTGCCCCACATCCCCTCCCGTGCCCGGGGGGAGCTGCCTGTCCCACCCCAGGGTGTGCAGGACAGGGCAGGGCCAGCTGGGACCGGCAGGACGGGGGATGTTTGTGGCCATGTTAAGGACACGTGGGGACAATCCCCTGAGACACTAGAGCAGGACAGGGGATGTTTGTGGCCATGCTGGGGACACGTGGGGACAATCCCCTGGGACACTGGAGCAGGACAGGGGATGTTTGTGGCCATGCTGGGGACACGTGGGGACAATCCCCTGAGACACTAGAGCAGGACAGGGGATGTTTGTGGCCATGTAAAGGACACGTGGGGACAATCCCCTGGGACACTGGAGCAGGACAGGGGATGTTTGTGGCCATGTAAAGGACACGTGGGGACAATCCCAGGGGATACTGGAACAGGACGGGGGATGTTTGTGGCCATGTAAAGGACACGTGGGGACAATCCCCTGAGACACTGGAGCAGGACAGGGGATGTTTGTGGCCATGTAAAGGACATGTGGGGACAATCCCCTGGGACACTGGAGCAGGACAGGGGATGTTTGTGGCCATGCTGGGGACACGTGGGGACAATCCCCTGGGACACTGGAGCAGGACAGGGGATGTTTGTGGCCATGCTGGGGACACGTGGGGACAATCCCAGGGGATACTGGAACAGGACGGGGGATGTTTGTGGCCATGTAAAGGACACGTGGGGACAATCCCAGGGGATACTGGAACAGGACGGGGGATGTTTGTGGCCATGCTGGGGACACGTGGGGACAATCCCCTGGGACACTGGAGCAGGACAGGGGATGTTTGTGGCCATGCTGGGGACACGTGGGGACAATCCCCTGGGACACTGGAGCAGGACAGGGGATGTTTGTGGCCATGCAAGCGATATATGGGGACATCCCCCAGGATGCAGGAGCCTCCCTGCTGCTCCTCCCTGCTCTGTGATGGACAGACGTGTCCCAAAACCATCTGTCACCAGGCCCTCTGCACGTGCTGTGCCATGGAATGGCAGCAGGGATGGCAACTGTCACCTGGCTGAGCCCTGTCTGCAGTGACACAATGCTGCAGGTGCTGCTGTGGTCCTAGGAAAGGGGCAATGTGTAAAACCCAGCTCAGCTCTCCCAGGGCTCAGGGAGGGACAGGGGCCTCCCAGCAGCAGCCCAGTTCCCAGTGCTGGGCAGCTGTGATTACCCAGTCATTCCAAAGGTGTCTCCTTGCCAAGGAAATTTTATTTTTAATTTTCAGCTGTCAGCACTCACCTTTGTGTCCCTCCAGACGAATCAGTCACCAGTATTCCCAGTCTGCCCACCCCACTGGGCAGCACCTGGGGAGCTTGTTCCCAGCTGGGACTGGCCCTAACAGGGTGAAATGCTTTGGGAATACCCCAAAAAAGAGGGATGGTGCCCCACCCCACCCCACAGCTCAGCGCTGGTGTATGAACAAGTGGTCAAGGGTGCTGCTTTCCACAGGTCTTCACAGGGATCTTCACAGCAGAGATGGTCCTAAAGCTCATTGCTCTGGATCCCTATGAGTATTTCCAGCAGGGCTGGAACATCTTTGACAGCTTCATCGTCACCCTGAGCCTGGTGGAGCTGGGCCTGGCCAATGTGCAGGGGCTCTCCGTGCTCCGTTCCTTCCGCCTGGTACGTGCTGGGGACACCTGGGCGGTGACAGGGACAGGGATGGCTTGTCCAGCCTCCTTCATGGTGGGGGCTCAGCTTGGGGGGGCCCAACTTGGCCCCTGTTAAAGACAAGACTGAGTTAAATATTCAGGGAAGTTAAATATTCAGGGAGTCAGAGCAGGTGTGGTCTCGGGGCTTCTGCTGGTCACAGTGACCCCAAGATGTCTTAGAAAGTCTCTTTTCCCAGCCTGGCAGTCAAAGAAGGAGTCAGAACTCTTCAGTTCTCATTCTCAAGGTTGTTTATTGTTTCTTATCTATAAAATTCTTTCTCTGGCCTGCCGAGGTCCGTTCAGCAGGTCAGACAGAGGCACACTGGTGTTATCTTTTTATACTAAAAACTATGTGTACAATATTTACCATAACTTCCCAATACCTATCACCTATGTTAGACAGTGAGCTTCTACCTTAAACCAATCCAAAAGTGCCACCATCACAGCAGAAGATGGAGGCCAAGAAAAGGGAAAAATGACAAGGCACGCCCAAATTCCTCCATCTTGGGACTCTGAGCCCCCATTCTAAAAACCCCAAAAGATCTATTTTTCACCCCATGACAAACTAATTATTATTCTACTTAGACTTTCGTGGCCTGCAGATCCTCATATAAGGTTGGTAATTTTTTCCATGGGTCATAATCAAAGTCACAGGTGTCTTGGGCTTTGTGTCAAGGTCTCTGAGCCCCCTGGCAGGGGTTTGGGCAATCCAGGACAGCCAGAGGGATGTCCTGAATTCCAACAGTGTGGGTTTAACCCCTCCTGTCTTGGTCAAACAGCCCCAGGAGGGTGCAATGGCAGTGGCACAGCCTTGCTGTGGCAATGACACCCCCAGCCACTCCCCTTCTCTCCTTGCCCCCCACAGCTGAGGGTTTTCAAGCTGGCCAAGTCCTGGCCCACTCTCAACATGCTCATCAAGATCATCGGCAACTCCGTGGGCGCCCTGGGCAACCTCACACTGGTTCTGGCCATCATCGTCTTCATCTTCGCAGTGGTGGGGATGCAGCTCTTTGGCAAGAGCTACATGGAGTGCGTGTGCAAGATCTCTGTGGACTGCACCCTGCCCCGCTGGCACATGCACGACTTCTTCCACTCCTTCCTCATCGTCTTCCGCATCCTCTGCGGGGAGTGGATCGAGACCATGTGGGACTGCATGGAGGTGGCCGGCCAGACCATGTGCCTCATCGTCTTCATGATGGTCATGGTCATCGGCAACCTCGTGGTGAGCCTGGGGCTGGGGACATGGGGGGTGCTGGGCTGGGGACGCCTCTGTCCAGCTCAGGGCTGTGCCCATGGCAGGGTCTGGTTGGAGCACAGGGATTCTCCTCCTTCTCCAGGCCCTTCAGGTGGGCTGTGTCAGCTCTGTGTGAAACAGAGGGAGGAATGGTTCCTGAGGGACCCCCAGCTGAAACCAGACTGGGAACTGGGGGGAAACTGAGGCACAGAAAATACAAATGGGCTTAGGCAGAGCAGGGGCAACTCTGGGATGAAACAGAGCTCAGCTTCAAGCTGTCCCATGTCCTCCACTTGGCTTTTCCAGCTTTCCTGCCCCATTTCCCACTCTCCAGATGAGGGATGGAAGCAGAGCTCCATCCATCCATCATCCATCCATCCATCCATCCATCCATCCATCCATTCATCATCCATCCATCCTTCCATCCATCCATCCATCCATCATCCATCCATCCATCATCCATCCATCCATCCATCCATCCATCCATCCATCCATCCATCCATCCATCCATCCATCCATCCACCCTTTGCTCCAGGTGCTTTTGTGAGCAGGCCCCCCCACAAGGCTCCTGCAGATCCCCAACCTCCCCACCCCTCACCATGCTCCATGGGATGGCCAACCTCCTTCCCTGAGTCTGTGGGACCCCCTGCTCCCCTCACCCCCACCCTACCCCCCCCCCACTCCCCCCAGCTGCCTGTGCTGCCTGAGCCGCAGGTTTGCGAGTTCCAGGCGAGCGTGAAATCCTTTCTAAACTTGGTAACCCCGTCGCTGGCAGCTCTGGAGCTTGTTTTGCAGCCTGCGTGGGCCCTGCACTCCCTTCTTGAGGAGCAGGGCAGGGGAGGGAAGTGCCGACTCGCTCCTATTACTTGCCGGGGTTGTGTAATCCCTTTGGAATTTGCTTTGAAAAACTATCTGCCCCCGGGAGCCGCTGACCCCTGTCCCCAGGGAGGCTCTGAAAGGAGCCCGGGGAGAAGCCCAGAGCAGCCCCCGGCTCAGGTCAGCTTGGAGTGTCCCAATTTGAGGGCAGAAAGTTGGGATCTGGGTGCCCCTTGGTTTTCCTGGGATTTGGGGCTTTGAAGGGAGAGCCCCTGGCTGCAGCCCCTGCCCAGGGCAGTGCTGGGCAGAGAGGGGTCAGCCCCGTGCCCACCTCCCACCAGCCAGCAGAGGCTGGTGATGCCACCTGCCCAGGGGATGGTGAGGCTGAAAATCACCCACAGGGGCCCCCATAAGGAGCAGGAGCCTGTCCAGAGCCATCTGCAGGGAGTGCAGGAGTTTGGACTGGGAATCTCAGCTGGGCCTCCCTGCAGAGTCCTCCCAAAAGGGGCTCTGGGAGGTTTCCCTCTTCTGGAGCTCATTTTTGGAGCAGCACAGTCCACCCACCTCTCCAGGGGACTGCTCTGGGGAAGAAACAGGGGCAGCACAATTTCAGCTGGTGGGGTCAGTGACAGCCCTCCCCAAAGTGCCACTGTCGCCTCCCAGAGGTGCAGGTGTCCCCATCCCAGAGGTGCCATTGTCCCCATCCCAGACGTGCCAGTGTCCCCATCCCAGAGGTGCCATTGTCCTATCCCAGAGGTGCCACTGTCCCACTCCCAGAGCTGTCATTGTCCCTTCCTCAAGGTGCCATTGTCCCCATCCCAGAGGTGCCATTGCCCCCATCCCAGAGGTGCCACTGTTGCCTCCCAAAGGTGCACCCCAACCCTCGGGGCAGCTCTGCAGCTCCTGCACGGGCTCCATTTACAGCTCAGCAGAGAAACACGGAGCACAAACACGGCCAGCACCCTCTGTGCCCTCCTCCTCCTCTCTGCCAGGCTCTCCTGGCCGTGCCTCAGGTATTTCCGAGTCCTGGAGCCCATCCCAGAGGCTCCCAAGGCTCCCCGTGCAGGGAGGTGTGTGTTTCTCACGCAGGAAGAAGGTGACCTGTCATTAAGAGCAAAGGTCTTAATGACACTTTGAGCATTTCCTTTGGGGTTATTCAGGGAAAAGGGAGGAAGTCAGTCGGGTGACAAGGTAACAGAGTCCTGTCCTACAAAGCCAGCGGCGCCCATTAACTGTAACTGGTGCTTAACGGGGGCATTCGCCTGCTGGGCCCGCGGGGATTTATTTAAAGACGTGCTTTAAGGCACATGGCATGAGCCATGTGAAAGCAGCAGTGTCCTTGGATAGCAGCTAATTCCCGTCTCAGATGCGCTGCTGGCACCGCGGCACAAACACCAACAGCTGTGGGCTGGCTCCGTCCCTGCTCTGCCCCTCGGGGTGCCCATCCCACCCCTCTGCTCCTGCTCCTGGCAGGCAGCAGCCCCAGCTGTGCCAGGAGAGGCTGTGGTGGGCTCCAGGCACGTTTTGGGACGGTGAAGTAGAAGGGGAAGCACACGAGCCCATGCCTGGAGCTACACCGAGCATTTCCTGGCTCGTGCTGGGGTGAAACATGGCTTTGATGGAGCAGAGCAGGGATGGGATCACAGGGATGGGGTCACAGCCAATCCAGGCTCCTCCATGGCCCCAGGGTGTGGGAGACCCTCAGGAGAGTCCATCATCCATCCTTGCTGGGAATTGCTGGGGCTTGCTGGGAATCTGGGCTACCAAAGCCAGGGAGGAGGAGAGGAAGAACTGCAGCTGAGAGGACAAGCAGGAGGTTTCATTCTGGGGAGAGAAGGGACATAATCACAGAACCGGGTAATCCCAGACTAGTTTGCGTTGGAAGGGACATTGAAGAGCACTCAGCCCCACCCTGTGACATGGCCAGTGACACCTTCCACCATCCCAGGCTGCTCCAAGCCCCATCCAGCCTGGCTTTGGACCCTTCCAGGGATCCAGGGGCAGCCACAAGAGCTGAGTTGCATCCCTGGGGGTGATGGGGAGAAGCAACAGAGGCTTGGGGAGTCCCCCACGGGATTCCTGGAGCTCTGAGAGACCAAAGGAAGGAACACACTCACAGATCCACAGCAGAGCTTGAGAGGAGCTGAAACCATGGCTGGCATCACTTGCAGAGGGATCTGCAGGACCGTGGGAGCCCAGGGTGAGGTGGAAGGCATCACAGCCCAGGGGGGTTGAGGAGGAGCATGTCCATGCCCTCCAGGAACTGGGACTGGCATCCCAGAGCTGGTGAGGGCAGGGCAGAGCCCATGAGGTACTCAGTGAAGGGGTTTCTCCACAGCCACCAGTGATCCCTATTGTATTTGGGTCACCCCCAGACAAAGGAAAGAAGGAATGATGAATCTGACTCCATGTTCTCAGAAGGCTAATTTATTATTTTAAGATACTATATTGTATTAAAGAATGCTATACTATACTATACTATACAGAAAGAATTCTTACTGAATGCTAAAAAGATAATAATGAAAACTCGTGACTCTGGAAAGAGTCCTGACACAGTTTGGCCCTGATTGGCCATTGAGTTAAAACAACTCCCAGCAGAATCCAATGAAACAATCACCTGTGGGTAAACAATCTCCAAACACATTCCACATGAGCACAACACAGGAGAAGCAAATAAGAGAAGAATTGTTTTCCTTTTTCTCTAAGGTCTCTCAGCTTCCCAGGAGAAAAATCCTGGTCAAAGGGATTTTTCTAGAAACGTGAATGCCACAGATCCCTGCAGCTGCAGAGGGAAATCCTGAGGCTCAGGACCCACTGGAGCTCAGGGCTGGCATTTGCTTTGTCCCCCCAGGTGCTAAACCTGTTCCTGGCTCTGCTGCTGAGCTCCTTCAGTGCCGACAGCCTGGCAGCTTCAGACGATGATGGGGAGCTGAACAACCTGCAGATCGCCATCGGCCGCATCACGCGCGGCATCGCCCTGGGCAAGGCCGCGCTGCTGGCGCTGCTGCGCCGCCTCTGCAAGGGCAAGAAGGTGGCACCTGAGGAAGAGCAGGAGCCCAGCAAGAGGGACAACCCTGCGCTCAACCACGTGGACACGGCCCTGGAGCCCAAGTCTGGGTACCTGGACGGCATCACGGGCAAGGAGCACATCTTCATGGATGAGCTGGAGCACATGAACTTCATCAACAACCCCAGCCTGACGGTGCAGGTCCCCATCGCCTCCGAGGAGTCCGACCTCTATGAGGAGACCAGCACCCAGTCTGACACCGAGGACACCAGCAAGGTCAGCAAGGCAGGTGGAAGGGAAAGGTTTCACCCCAAAACTGGGGCTGGCCCATTCTTGCTGTGCTGCCCAAAGAGTGATGTTGGTTTGGGTCACTTTCAGCTTTCCCACCGGGCATGGCACGGGCCAAACTTGGCATTTTCCAAGCTGGCATTTCCCAGTGTAAGCTGGTGTGGGAGGAGAGGGTCCAAGCAGGGTTTTGGCTGGTTTGGGTCAGGCTGTGGGGTCATTGCTGATGCCAGAGGGCCCCACAGGGGCAGTGCAAGGGTCAGAGCACCCGTTTGGGGTTAAAGATGTCCCGGAGGAACCCGATGCCAGGAAATCTGCTGATGGCACTATCATTGGATCCACTGCTAATGCCTCGAGAAGCATCATCCTGGGGGGGCCCAGACCAGATGGAGGAGCTTAGCAGGGGTGAACATGAAGCGAGGGGTGGGGGATCCAAAGCTGAGACAGCTGAGCCTGGTCTCCAGGGGACTGCTGGGGTCCACTGGGGGACAAGAAACTTGGGAAGACCCAAGTGGACACAAAAGGGTGGTGGTGTGGTGGGAAATTACTGCTCACCCCAAGGTCCTGGGGACACAGGGGCAGCTGGAGGTGCTGAGGGGGACAGGAGCAGGTGCATCAGCCTGGGAAGGGGCTTTGTTTGGACAATAGGACAGCTCTGAGCAGGGATTTGTCATGACCGGATGGCAAACGTGTTCCAGGAGCTGAGGGAACTCTGGAAAGCTCCATCCCAACCAGCCCTGCCAGGCCCAGGAGGCACCTGGGTGGGAGTGAGCAGGGAGCCCAGGAAAGGCTGGAGAATGAAGCAGGGCTCCCAAAACTGCAGAGCCTCTCACCTCCCTCCCCTCTGCAGGCTCCTCACAGCTCAGCATGGTGACAGGGACCCAGCTTGGCACAACATGGGGCAAGGAGAGGGGACAATCATGATTATTCAGTATTATCTGGGGCAACAGGGAGATTTCAGCATTTGGGGTGCAGAGGGGGAGAGGAGGAAAGGTGGAGGCGGCCCCTATCACTGCCAAGGCCTACAGAGGGGACAAAATTCCATGGAGCACCTGGGTCAAGGGAATGGGCCAGGGGGGTTTCTGCTCTCAGTTCCCTCAGGGCTGCCACCAGGAGGGCTGAGAGTTGGCATTCCCCCACAAATTTTTCCTACCCAACCCCAGTCCCACAGCAGCAGTGCCCAGCACACTGGGCGCTCTGCAGAGGTGAGGCCAGTGCCAGCCTGGCCAGAATGAGAGGGGACACAGGGGGTCCCCATGGACCTCAGCTCCCTGTCACCCCAAAGTGCTTCCCAGCAGGTGGGAAAACCTTGGGGTGCAGCCACAGGACCTGTCCTGGCACAGCTCTGGGCTTTGGGGTGTGTTCAGCAGAGAGCACCCACCCCAAACACTGCATGGGAAAAATCTGAGCTCAGCAAAGGCAAAAGGTAACCAGTAAATATCAACCAGTAAATACCAGTTCAGCCCATTGGGGCAGCTGGATTTGGTGCCTAAATTCAGTCAAAGCTGACTCAGGTGGGAGCCAAGGGGGTGCATTAAAAACAGGGGCCCTGCCCAGGCAGGGGGAATGATGGGCTGCAATTTATCATGAAATCACAAATTATTTGGGTTGGTGAGAGTCTCAAAGACCATGTAATTGCAATCCCCTGCTGTGGCAGGGACACCTTTGTGACCGTGTTCACAGGGGTCTGAGGATGAGGGAAGAGATGCGGATCTGAAGGCTTGATTTATTTTTTTATTATATATATTATATTAAACTATACTAAAAGAATAGAAGAAAGGATTTCATCAGAAGGCTAGATAAGAATAGAAAAAGAAAGAATGATAACAAAGGCTTGTGTCTCAGACAGAGATTCCGAGCCAGCTGACTGTGATTGGCCATTAATTAGAAACAACCACATGAGCCCAATCCCAGATGCACCTGTTGCATTCCACAGCAGCAGATAACCATTGGTTACATTTTGTTCCTGAGGCCTCTCAGCTTCTCAGGAGGAAAAATCCTAAGGAAAGGATTTTTCATAAAACATGTCTGTCACACACCTTCCCCTGTCCCAGGCTGCTCCAAGCCCCGTCCCACCTGGCCTTGGGCACTGCCAGGGATCCAGGGGCAGCCCCAGCTGCTCTGGGCACCCTGTGCCAGGGAACAATTCCCAATTCCCAATATCCCATCCAGCCCTGACCCCGGCAGTGGGAGCCATTCCCTGTGTCCTGTCCCTCCATCCCTTGTCCTCAGTCCCTCTCCAGCTCTCTTGGGGCCCCTTTGGGCCCTGGAAGGGGCTCTGAGCTGTTCCAGACCCTCCCCATCTCCAGGTGAGCACCCCCAGCTCTCCGAGCCTGTGCTCACAAGGTAAATGACAATGATTTGATTCAGCACTCGCGTGCCGAAGGGAGGGAGCCCCGCCGGGTGCGTTCACAGCCCGGTTCGGCTGCAGATGGAGCCAGAGCCCCGCGCAGCGCCCGCTCCGCTCCCACCGCCACCGGCTGCAACCACCCCGGCAAATCCTGCCCACGGCCAGAGCAGCTGCTTTGCAAGGAAAAGCTTTTTTTCGGGGAAATGACAAGGGCAGGATCATCGCAGCCACAATCGCAGCTGGTTTCTCTTGGCAGCTCAGAGCAGGGAGGAGCTGCCAGGCTGGATGGGGCTTGGAGCAGCCTGGGACAGTTGGAGGTGTCCCTGCCATGGCAGGAGATTGGATTTACACGGTCTTTGAGACTCTCAAATTTGTGATTTCATGGTAAATTGCAGCCCATCATTCCCCCTGCCTGTTTTTAATGCACCCCCTTGGCTCCCACCGTGTGGCTCTGCAGAACCGGTGCAGGGCTCAGGGCTCTTCCAGGAGCTCCTCCCGTGGGGATCCCACCCTGCTGGGCAGGGACATGTGTCCTGAGATGCTCCTGGCTCTGTCAGTGGGGCTGAGGGAGCTGGGAAGGGGCTCAACCTGGAGAAAAGGAGGCTCAGGGGGGCCCTTGTGGCTCTGCACAGCTCCTGCCAGGAGGGCACAGCCGGGGGCGTCGGGCTGGGAACAGGGACAGGAGGAGAGGGAATGGCCTCAGGCTGGGCCAGGGCAGGTTGGATTGGATATTGGGAAAATTTCTTCCCTGAAAGGGGTGCACAGCTGCCCAGGGCAGGGCTGGAGTCCCCATCCCTGGAGGAGTTTAAAAGCCCTGTGGATGTGGCACTTGGGGACATGGTCAGTGGTGGCCCTGGCAGTGCTGGACTCGATGGTCTCAGAAGGCTTTTCCAACCTGAACAATTCTGTGATTCTCAGGGCTGTAGATTTTGGGGTCACAGGGTGAGTCAGGGTGGGACAGCCCCAGGCAGGCTGGAGATGCTGTGCCAGGTGTGGGATGGAAATTGCCCCCCAAACCTGCTGGTTCCAGGTGTGGGAGGGCTCAGGAGCCCCCAGGGATGGGTTTTATCCCTGTCCCCACCCAGCAGAACCAGCCCTGAGCTCCACCCACAGAACTCCTGGGCTCCCTGAGCCATCCAAGGCCCTTTTGGACCTTCCCCCACATCTCCAGGTATGCTGCACTGGTTTGTCCCCACCCTGACCCTCTCTGAGGCTGTCCTGGAGGCAGATGGCTCCTGTGTGTCCTTCTCTGGGGTCACAGCTTGCCTGGCTCCGTGCTGAGCCTCCCTAATCCCCCTGGCCCTCCTGTCCCTCCCCCCAGACTGAGGGTGGTCCCAGGGGTCCCTGAGAGCTGGTGCCACCCCTGCTGCTGTGTCCTCTCCTGCATGTCCCCAAAGGTCCCCACAGCCACATCTTCTCTGTGGCCCCTGAAGCTGTGGGCAGTGACTGTGCCTCAGTTTACCCCAGAGGCATTTCCCTGGTTTTTGGAGGATGGAGCAGCTCCTTTATGGATTACCAACAGCAGGAGCAGCCTGAGGGGAGGATTATCTCCTTCCCATGTAAACCAACACCTTCCTGTGCTGGAAATACCCATCCTGGACCCTCTGGTTCCTGCTGCTCCCAGGCAGGATAGGCAGGGCTGGGGATCTGCTCCTTCCTCAAGTGTTTCACGAGGGCTTCTCAGAAAGAAAAAAAAAAAAAACCCAAAGGAAAAAGAGTCCCAGGGGCTTGCCAAGGCTGTCCCTTGTTATCAGCCCCTGTGGCCTTGCTGAGTGGTGTCTGGGAAGGCAGCTAAGGTGAGCTCTGGAGCAGGATGGAGCTGGGAAGAGGCATTTGGGATGCAGGTTTGGAACTGGGGTGAACCTTGGGCTGAGGGCCCTGCAGCACGAGCTGAGCCAGAGGGAGGAGAGAGCAGAGGCTGCTTGGGTTCCTGCACCAAAGGGGGGTTGGCAGAGCAAGGCTTGGATGGGGACAAAGAGGAGGAGGTGAGAAAATCAGCCTGAGGTGGCAGCACAGGTGCATGGGAGACGGAGCTGCTGTGCTGGGAGGAAGGCTGGGACCAGGGCACCTTCTGTTCCTCTGAACCTGGATGAGAAACAAAGCTCAGGTACCAACAATCCTCCAAGGTTCGTATCCCTGGATGATTCAACAGCTTCTGGGCTCTGTGTCCATGGGAGCATCCTCCAAACAAGGGGGTCCCACCCCGCAGGAGTCCTGCCCCGGCTCTCTGGGGCATGAGGAGCATGGCTGGAGCTGGCCAGGAGCCTGGCCTGAGCTGCTGTCCCCCTGCAGAACCCCCTGAGCAGCGACAACGCCTCGTCCGTGTGCAGCACAGTGGATTACAAACCCCCTGCACCCGAGGAGGAGGAGGTGGCAGAAGAGGCTGAGGAGAGCAATGAACCTGAGGAGTGTTTCACTGAAGGTGAGAGCAGGGCAGGAGACCCTGTGGACATGGGAGATGGGCGTGGACAGGGAAAAATGGGAGTGGAGGGGCCTATGCCAACCAGTTCTTGCAGCACAGGGACTCACAGGCTCCCTGAGCTCAGCCCCAAATCCTCCTGCACCACCCCAGAGATGATCCCCATGGAATTCCCCTCGTGCACCCCACCTAAGCCCAGCTGGGAGCTGTGACCGTGTTCACAGGGGTCTGAGGGTGAGGGAAGAGACGAGGATCTGACTCCATGTTTCAGAAAGCTGATTTATTATTTTATTATATATATTACATTGAAACTATACTAAAAGAATAGAAAAAAGGATTTCATCAGAAGGCTAGATAAGAATAGAAAAAGAAAGAATGATAACAAAAGCTTGTGTCTCAGACAGAGAGTCTGAGCCAGCTGACTGTGATTGGCCATTAATTAGAAACAACCACATGAGCCCAATCCCAGATGCACCTGTTGCATTCCACAGCAGCAGATAACCATTGGTTACATTTTGTTCCTGAGGCCTCTCAGCTTCTCAGGAGGAAAAATCCTAAGGAAAGGATTTTCCATAAAAGATGTCTGTGACAGATCCCGGTCCAACTTCCACCAGGGAGGGTTTAAAATGCCAATAAAACCGGGAACAGTGGGAACACCCTGGCCAGTAGTGACACCAGCCCTGTGTCCCCAGGCTGTGTGAAGAGGTTCCCCTGCCTCTACGTGGACATCACCAGTGAGAAGGGGAAGATCTGGTGGAACCTCAGGAAAACCTGCTTCCGCATCGTGGAGCACGACTGGTTCGAGACCTTCATCGTCTTCATGATCCTCCTCAGCAGTGGGGCTCTGGTAGGTGCCGCCTTCCCCTGCCCCCAGGGCTCTGCAGCAGCTTCCCAGCCTGAGGGAGCCCAGGGAGGGTTGTAGGAGCATCAGGGGTAGCACGGTCGGGACAGATGGAGATGAGAGATCTCTGCAGCCAGGGCTGGAACTTGGGGTTTATTGCAAAGGGCCTGGGTGCAGGGCCCTGCTGGGAGCTGCCAGGCACAGCTCAGAGCAGGACTGAGAGAAGAGAGGGGGAGAGAGGATGAGAGGGTGAGAGAGTGAAAGGGCAAGAGAGCAAAAGCTTAAGAGAGTGAGGTTCCCATTCCAATACAATAAATCTTCTTCTGTGTTGAATATTCTGATTCTCACTAACCAATCTAGTACAAGATACAAATCCTAGAGCATTTCCATACAGCCTATAAGAATCATTACATTACCACACTGGGTTACATTTTAAACCCTAAAAACTCCTCTTTGGGCCCCTTCTGCCAAGCTGGCAGGGTCTGCTCTGCCCCTTGGGCCTGTCTGCAAGCAGAGGGTGTTGTTCCATCAAAAGGGGATCACCTTCAGCTGGCCACACCATTGTTTTCCAGTTGTTCAGTAACTGAGGGATCTCAAAGCTTGCTTTCGTTTCAATCTCGCTTATAGTTTCCATATTCTCAAAATCTTTTGCCAGACAATCATATTTATAAGGCTTTCCTGTTTCATCTTCCCCAACAGAGGGTGTTATATTTACCTCTTTGAGCCAGGTCTAATAAGCTTTTGGAGGCCTATAACACACCCAAGGTTGCTCAGCTACCCTTGGAGGCATAAAAATCAGCAGAACGGCTTCTGTTGCAGTGTTGGAAATAAAAAGGTTTTATAAAAGGCAAAATAAGAAACAGAAAAACCAAACCAAGTGCCAGATGTTCTTGCTCCTGGTAAAACACTTTACAAAAGCCATTAGTTTCTTTATTCACTTCTTTTTCTACTAAAGTGCCTAAGCAAAATTTTTTAGCTTCTGTCCAATTAGCTATCCTTGAATTTGAAGTGAAGTCCCCCGAGTTCTATGAGGTGTCTTTTCACTTAATCGAAGATAAAAACTTCTAAGCTTCTTTCCTTTTAAGACAAAAGACAGTTTTGTCACCCTGTCAACAGAGAGCACACTCCTACAGCAGGGGACAGAGCCCAGGCTCTGGGCATCTCCTGTGCCAAATGATCCAGCTGTGGGCAGATGTTTGATTTCAAACCCCATTTGGCTCAGGTCTAACACCTTCCAGGAGCCCTGGTCACCCTCCCCAGCATTCCTGGACCATCATCGACAGGCTGTGCCCCATAGCTTGAGGGGATCCACTGCCCACAGCCCCCACTGCTGCTCTGAATGCCGACTATGAACCATCTGAGCCATTTATTGAGCTTCCTGTGGTTCCTCATTTCACCACCACCATCACCAGCTGTCAGGAGGTGCTTGACAAACAGTTCATGGCTTTTATTTTGCTGTTCAGCACCTCCATTGGTGCCTGGTGCCCCCTCTCAGAACCTGGGTGTTCTGCTAAATCAACCTAATTCATTATCAGTGTTGGCCTGGTGCTCTTCAAGTGTTTGGGCTGGATTTAACCCAGGAAATACCAATTTCTCTGCAGGTTTGGAGGTGAAGAGAGAGGGAAGGAGAACAGAGGGACTGAGAGGCTTTTCAAAGGCTTTTCAGACACACTTTACATGTCTGCAGCTCGCTCTGAGGTGGTTTGGGGATGTCTGAGGTTGTAGCTGGTGCAGGAATTGAAAGCTGTGCTACCCCAGCTGTGCAGCACCTGGTCACCACACCCCTACCTCCAGTGCTTACTCAACACGGGGGTGTGGCACTCACCCCAGCTCCTCAGGCATTTTCAAAACTCCCAGAGCATCCCTGAGTGTGGATTGGTGTCCTGACTTTGAGCTGAGACACCTGGGAGCTGGATGCAGCTGGACCTTGGCTTCAGTGAAGCTCTGCTTTGGGGCCAACCCCACAAAGCCAAGCAGGAGCTGGACCCCAGGTGGATCAGCTCCTCATGGACCATCCTTGGCCATCCTTGGGCTCCAGCTTCCTGAGCCTTGGAAGGCAGGGCTGGGAGGAAGGCTGGGATCAGGGCACCTTCTGTTCCTCTGAACCTGGATGAGAAACAAAGCTCAGGTACCAACAATCCTCCAAGGTTTGCATCCCTGGATGATTCAACAGCTTCTGGGCTCTGTGTCCATGGGAGAGGAAGGCAGGGAGATGTGAGCAAGGGTGTGCTCTGGGATGCCACAGATCCCATGGAAGGATGTGACTGTCACGGAGCTCCATAGGGTCCCATGGAAGGATGGGACTGTCACAGAGCCCTGTGGGGTCCTGTGGAAGGATGTGGCTGTCACAGAGCTCCCTGGGGTCCCACAGAAGGATGTGGCTGTCACAGAGCTCCATGCCCCTTGCAGGCTTTCGAGGACATCTACATTGAACAGCGCAAGGTGATCCGCACCATCCTGGAATATGCAGACAAGGTCTTCTCCTACATCTTTGTCATCGAGATGCTGCTCAAGTGGGTGGCCTATGGCTTCAAGGTGTACTTCACCAATGCCTGGTGCTGGCTGGATTTCCTCATCGTGGATGTACGTGATGGGCAGGGCCAGGCCGAGGGGCTTGGGGCATTAGGGGCTGTTGTAAATGAACCCAGATTGTATTTTAGAGAATAATGGGGTGGCTCTGGAATGAGTGCTTATAGCATTACTTAAAATTACTTAGCATTACTTAAAATAATGGTCCTCCACAAGATGGAACACTTCATTGGTTGCAGGAACCTTTCAAACCATTCTGTCTTACACCCGAGCCAAAAACAGCCCCTGCAGTTCCACCAACCAGGCCCAGCAGAGCTGTGAAGGGACACAGGGTCTCCCAAATGGTCCATGACAGAGCAATCTGTCCTTTCTGTGTCTCACATCAATTCCACCCTCACATTCAAGAGGTGTCATCCTGCCCCTGGATCCCTGGATTGTCCAAGGCCAGGCTGGACAGGGCTTGGAGCAGCCTGGGAGAGTGGGAGGTGTCACTGCCCATGGCAGGGGTGGCACTGGATGGGCTTTGAGGTCTCTTCCAACCCAAACCATTCTGGGATTCTGTGACCCTTGAGGTGTCTGGTCACCAGGGACCCCAAGGACTCAATGTCCCTGTCCCAGGGCTAGAGGATGACCACCAGCCTGAGGGACTGGGGAGAGAGGGAAGGGCAGGAGCTGCAGCTGTGTTTCCACCTGAGATGCTGCTGATCACTTGGGCTGCTCCTTCCAGGTGTCCCTGGTCAGCCTGACAGCAAACTGGCTGGGATACTCCGAGCTGGGAGCCATCAAATCCCTGCGGACACTGAGGGCTCTGCGACCCCTGCGTGCTCTGTCCCGCTTCGAGGGCATGAGGGTGAGTGTGTCCCCATGTGCTGCTGGCCCTGACAAGGACACGAGAGCCCTCAGCAGTCCTCTGCATCATGGATGGTTTTCAGGGGCTCCAGACTGGTGGGATCAATGCTGAGGTACCTTTGGTCCAGTCTGACCTCACTCAGTGCTGCTGGGGGGGGCAAGGTTGGGCATGGGGACATGAAGGTCCCATCCAGGTCCCCCAAGGTCTTTTCTGTCCTTGCAGGTGGTGGTGAACGCCCTGGTGGGTGCCATCCCCTCCATCATGAATGTCCTGCTGGTCTGCCTCATCTTCTGGCTGATCTTCAGCATCATGGGGGTGAACCTGTTTGCAGGGAAGTACTACAGGTGTATCAACACCACCACCGGGGAGCTCTTCGAAATCAACGTGGTCAACAACAAGAGCGGCTGCATGGCCCTGCTCTACACCAACGAGGTCAGATGGGTCAATGTCAAGGTCAACTTCGACAACGTGGGCTTGGGATACCTGTCCCTGCTGCAGGTGGTACGTCACGACATGGGGTGTCACTGTCCAGGACATGTGGAGCAGGGTGGTGGGATGAGCATCAGGGCTGATGTGGGATGGGGTTTCTTAGCTATTTCTTAGCTCCAAAGCTGGTTTTTAACACCAAAAAAAAAAAAATCCCTTAGGAAAGGAGGGAAACTCCTAGCCAAGAGGAAAAGGGATGGGGTAGAAGATGGGGAAGATTTCACCAGGGAGCTGCTGCAGATGGGTGCAGCAGCACCAAATCTGGCACTGCAGAGCAGCCCCTGCCCAGCACAGGGTGCAGGAGTTGGGAGGGGAGGCTCTGTGGGACCCCTGCACCCCTTTGGAAAGTTCAGCCCACTCCAGCTGTGAGTTGTGGGGCCGTGCGTGGGGCGGGTGACGACTGGAAAAAGGACACACGTGTCCCCTGGGGCAGCTGGGTTCCACTGAACTCCCCACAGCTGGGCCAGGCAGCAAAGGGGAACTGCTCACCACAGCTTTGATAAAAATATAGATGTGGGCTCCATTATTGGGCAGGCTGGGGCTACTCCCATCAGATCCAGGGGAACTGGTGGCTGCAGAATCGGAAAACAACCCCAGTTGATGACCCTGCTTCTAAATTCAGCTTCCTCTTCAGTCTTGTTGTTCCAGCAGATTCAGGAAACAAAATGTGCAGCCCTTTTGTTTAACAAATCAGCAGCAAAGGCTGTAAGAGATGCAGTGGAGACCCTGTAAAAGACTTGGTGTGGTGCCCCCACCCTGCTGGGATGGGAATTCAGCAGAAGCAGAGGCAGGATGTGGAAGTCAGGGCTATGGAGGTGGCACAGTTTGGGACCGGAAAGGAGGCAGCTGGCCCTTTGGGAAAATTACTTCTAAGAGAGCAGAAGGGAGAAAAGAGTCAATTGCTTCTTTTCCCTGCCTTGTTTGCAGTGGTGTTTTGGAAAGTCACTGGTAGTCTCAGCCCCTGAATGGTCCATGCATATTCACCTGGGAATTTCCATATTTCTGGGACATTTTTCTTGTGGATTCAACCCCCGTTCCTCTCCTGCCATTCCCACAGAGAGCCCAGAGTGCTCAGAGCTAAACCTGGGACATGCACCCATCACATTCCCTTTGTTCCCAGCCACAAACTCCCAGAAAGTACATTCTCCACTGCCACAGAATCCTTTGTGTTGGAAAAGACTCCAGGTCTGACCATTCCTGTTCCCACAGGCAACCTTCAAAGGCTGGATGGACATCATGTATGCAGCCGTGGACTCCCGTGAGGTGAGGGGACACGCAGGGACACAGGGCTGACTCCAGGGCTGGATTCCCCCTGGCACACTGGGAACAGGAGCCCAGGGCTGAGACTGGGATGGATCCTTGGCTACAGCATCACCTCTGGCTCTGCCTTTTGGTGCTGCATCCCACCCTTGACTTCAGCCAGGACATGAAGGCTACAGGGTGGAGAAACCCCCCAAATGTATCAGATCATGGAATCCCAGCATGGTTTGTGTTGGAAGTGACCCTAAAGCCCATTCAGTGCCTCCCCCTGCCATGGGCAGGGACACTTCCCACTATCCCAGGGTGCTCCAACCTCTGTCCCACCCAGCCTTGGACACCTGGGCAGCCACAGCATCCCCCTGCTGAGGTGCAGCCATGTGTCCCTGTGCCACCCATGTCATTGTCACCTGCAGCCTGGCCCCACACTGGGCTCCCACCCCACCCCACTGCTGGGGCTGGATCTGCTCCACTCAGCTTCAGTTGCAGGGGCCAAAATCCCCATTCTGCCCCCACTGCTCCAACCTGGAGGGTTCATTCTTCTGCCTGCTGTGACATGATGTCCTCTGGGACCCCTCCAGCTGGGAAAGCTCACCCCATGCTGGAGAAGTACCTGGCTTGCCTTGAGCAATCAGTGGGTTATGAGAACAGAGCAGCCAGTGTTCAGCCATGAGGGTCAAAGAGTTATTAAAAAACTCCAAGTGTTTGAAGAGTGACGTGCAAAGGCTCTTCTTACTGTGACCCACCCCCAAAAGTGTCCCCACAGCAGAAGGGGTTTCCTACTATTCTCCAGTGACACTGGGGGTCACCCCACACACCTACAGGCCTCAAGGGGTGATTTTCATTGCCCTTTTTTAGCACCCTTTCATCACCCTCTGAAAATCCCTCAGGCCTCTGCCCCACCTGGGGCAAAGCTGGTTTGAGAGAAAATCCTCCCTGTTCTGCCAAGAGCTTTCCTCAAACTGGGGGAAGCCAATGGGGTCACCTTGGGGTGTCTCTGGTGAAACACAGAGCAGGATTAAGGGATGCTCCTTGGGATGAGGAGCATTGTCCAGGGATGGCTGGCCTGTCACCCAGCTGTGCTGATGTGACAAATTAATCCACTTTTCCTTTCCCCTCTCAGATACATTTCAGCCCTTGGAATGCTGATTATTGGGAAGAAACTCATCTGCTCATTAATATCACTGCAAAAGACATCCTTTCCCATTCCCCAGCCCATGCTGTGGGATCAGGGATCAAGGACAGGCATGTCCTTGTCCCTCAGTCAGTGTCACATGGATGTCCCTTCCTGTGGCTGCTCCAATTGGGAACACAGAGCCAAAAGTTTTGGAGCAGCCACGCCCTGGCTCTGTCCAAACACCACAAACCCCTGTCTGGGGGCTTGGGGACACCTTTTTGGGACAGGGTCAGCCTCACATTTCCCGTCTCTCCTGGCCAGATTGAAGAGCAGCCAATGTACGAGGTCAACCTCTACATGTACATCTACTTCGTCATCTTCATCATCTTCGGGGCCTTCTTCACCCTGAACCTCTTCATTGGCGTCATCATCGACAACTTCAATCAGCAGAAGAAAAAGATGAGTATTTCCCGGCTCCTGAGGGGCTGCTCTAGGCTGAAGGGGGCCAGCACAGCAGTGGGGTGATGGGACCAGGGCCACCATGGCCAGGACCAGGATGGATCCCAGGATTCTTGTCCATTAGTGGCTTCCTGCACTGGGCAAACAGCACGTGGAGCTTTGTGTCTTGGTCACAGCAGTTACAGAGGACTTCATTTATGGGTGCAGAGGGAGGAAGCAAAGGGAGGCTGAGTTTTCTCTTCCCTGGGCCATCACTTTTATTTTCTTTTCCCACCCTGGGATCATTTTCCCATGCACAAGGTTGAGACTCAACTTCTCCTTCCAAGCCAGGAGCAGGGGAAGAGGGTGGGCAGGGCCAAGCACACTGGTGGTGCTGAGCAGGCTCTGCAGGGCACAGAGAGGACACCTTGCTCCCAGCAGGATCTCTGAGGGGCTGGAGACACTTGGTGGGGAGGGACATGGTCAGACACACTTGGTGGGAAGAGAATTCCTGAGACTAACAGCGGTGATTGCCTTTATACTTTGGAGGCAAAGACATCTTCATGACAGAAGAGCAGAAGAAATACTACAATGCCATGAAGAAGCTGGGCTCCAAGAAACCCCAGAAGCCCATCCCCAGGCCAGCGGTACGTTGGGCTCATCCTCCTGGAGTGGAGCACACAGGGAGCACTTCAAGCCACCAGCTGTCCCCAAGGGAATGAGAAGGGTCCAGGGAAGACCATTTGCCCCATTGTTACTCTTCTGACAGGACCTGGCCAAGAGCTGGGCCTTCAGAAGAGGCTGACATCAGGCCACCTCCTTTGGGCCTGCCCTTTAGCCCTTGGTCTGCTGGCAAGGGCAGTGATGGGGTTTCTTTTGCAGGAATTTGGGGTTTTTTCCTAGTTCAGCTCCCAGCTCCTCTCTGGCTCTCTTTTCTCTCAGGGAAAGCTCAGCTTTCAACCCCCCAGAAGGGACCCTGGTCCAGCCAAAACATTCTCAGTTATGATTTGGGTTTTGTAGCCCTGCACAAGGGAGGTCCTTCCCACGTGTTAATTTGTGCCCTGTGGGTGTAATTAGCAAGTGGCTGTGCCCTGTGCCCACTCCTCCTGGCTGTGGCATTCCCATTCCTTCATCCTGAGAGGCACTGGGAGTCTTCCCCCCATAACTTTTGGGGCTGTGAGAGCCGTGCTGGCCACAGCCCTGAGGTTTCCCACACTTGTAAATATGGTTCCTTCTTCTCTTTCTGTTGTGTTTTTGTTTTGTTGTGTCTGTCCTGTGTTCCCACCTCTTCTCTGGTGCTCCATCGTTGCCCTTATGTCCCTCACTGCAGAACAAAATCCAAGGGAAGGTGTTTGACTTCGTTACCAAGCAAGTGTTTGACATCACCATCATGATCCTGATTTGCCTGAACATGGTGACCATGATGGTGGAAACAGATGACCAGAGCGAGCTCAAAACCTCTGTCCTCTACAAGATAAACCTGGTCTTCATCGTCATCTTCACCGGCGAGTGTGTGCTCAAGATGTTCGCCCTGCGCCACTACTTCTTCACTGTGGGCTGGAACATCTTTGACTTCGTGGTGGTTATCCTCTCCATCCTAGGTGAGTCCTGCTGCTCCCACCAGTGCCTCAGGGATCCCACAGGACAATGATGAGTGGAAGTGGTCTCACCAATCCACACCCACCGGGCTGTCACTGGACCCTGCTTGCACCCATCCTTTGAGCAAGACCAAGACAGCAGGACCCTGGGACATGACAGATGTGAAGCCACTCCAGGCTGGATGAGGGGCTGGGGATATTTCTGCTCCTCCTTTATCATTGTAAGGGGCCCCCGGCTGGGTAATAATTAGTATAGACTCTATTATTCATAGAAGGTTCATTAATAATAATCTTTATTAAGAAACTTATTGTTCTTATAGATAGTTACAAAACAGTTGGACTTCATTGGTCCTCTAATTCAAACACGATCACCATTGGCTAGTTAAGAAACCACCCTTTGGTAAACAAATCTCCATAACATATTCTACATGTTCACAATACCAGGTGCAGCAAGATATGAATTGTTTCTTATTCTTTTCTCTGATGTTCTCACAGCCTTTTCCCAGACCGATGCCTGGGAAAGTTGTGTTTCTCTCTGTGGCCAGAGAGCTGCTCCCACACTCCTTGGTGTTATTTCCCTTGGTGTTCTCTTTCTCTGAAACAGAGCAGCCAGATTTTAACCCTTGGGTCTCTGCTCAGGGATTATTTCTTAATGTTTTGCCTGTCACTGGAGGAGCCTTCAGGGTGGCCTCACCTCACTGTGTCTGCCCAGGTGGAGCCAAGCAGCTCCCCTTCACCTCCCATCAGTGGCACAGCAAACTCATCTGCCCTTCCTCCCTCCACAGGTATCGTCCTCTCAGACATCATCGAGAAGTACTTTGTGTCCCCCACCCTCTTCAGGGTGATCCGGCTGGCGAGGATCGGCCGCGTGCTGCGGCTGATCCGAGGAGCCAAAGGCATCCGCACGCTCCTCTTTGCCCTGATGATGTCCCTGCCCGCCCTGTTCAATATCGGCCTCCTGCTCTTCCTCGTCATGTTCATCTACTCCATCTTTGGCATGTCCAACTTCGCCTACGTCAAGAAGGAGTCGGGGATCGATGACATCTTCAACTTCGAAACCTTCGGGAACAGCATCATCTGCCTCTTCCAGATCACCACATCAGCGGGGTGGGATGGGCTCCTCAACCCCATCCTCAACAGCGGCCCCCCAGACTGTGACCCCGAGCTGGAGAACCCCGGGAGTTCAGTGAAGGGAGACTGTGGGAACCCCGCCATCGGCATCTTCTTCTTCTGCAGCTACATCATCATCTCCTTCCTCATCGTGGTGAACATGTACATTGCCATCATCCTGGAGAACTTCAGTGTGGCCACGGAGGAGAGCAGCGAGCCCCTCTGCGAAGACGATTTTGAAATGTTTTATGAAACCTGGGAGAAGTTCGACCCGGATGCCACCCAGTTCATCGCTTACAGCACCTTGTCTGACTTTGTGGACACCTTGCAGGAGCCACTCCGAGTTCCCAAGCCCAACAAGATCAAACTCATCACCATGGATCTGCCAATGGTTGCTGGGGACAAAATCCACTGCCTAGACATCCTCTTTGCTCTGACTAAGGAAGTGCTGGGAGACTCGGGCGAGATGGATGCCCTGAAGGCTACCATGGAGGAGAAGTTCATGGCTGCCAACCCCTCGAAGGTTTCCTATGAACCCATCACCACCACCCTGAAGAGGAAACACGAGGAGGTGTGTGCTACCAGGATCCAGAGGGCATTCCGGCGGTACCTCCTGCGGCGCTCGGTCAAGCAGGCGTCCTACATGTACAGGCACAGCCAGGACGCGCTGGGCAAGGACGCGCCCGAGAAGGAAGGGCTGATCGCCACCAAAATGCAGGAGATCTATGGGAACTCTGGGACAGATGTGGAGACAGCCCCTGCCCTGGGCCTCAAGCGCATTCCCAGCTCAGAGACGCCCCAGGATGCTCCTGAGGAAGCACAGGTTTGGCGTAAGGAACACGTGGTGAAAGAGTCGCTGGTGTAACACGAGGAGGCTCCACCTCTGGCCCAGCCTGAAGAGACTTCATTTGTATCTCCTCTTCAAAGCTCTTCCATGCACAGATCTCTAGACCTTAGATATTGAGCTAATTTCAGACATTTCAAGCAACCACCTTGAATTTCAAAGCAGGCTCTCCTCCTGATCCTGGCTTTTACAGCCCACTGCACTTGCAAAGAGTTAAATTCTTTTTCTTATGAGAACTCAAATGTGAAATCTGTTGTCGGTGAAAGAGAAACAAGTTAGTTTTGAAATCATCTCATCACGGTAACGATGGTTTTCAGGCGTGAACAGAAGATTATGGTTGTCCTTTCACTTAAAGTAATTATTTATTAATGTTATTTCACAATTAAGAGATTTTCCTGTATTTTATTCTTCCAGAGTGCAGCCAAGCAACCAGTAAAGATGAGCCAAGTGAAATAATATTAAGAATAATTACGGAAAACAGAAGGTTTTGTGAACAAAAATCTCCAAAGTCTTAAAGCAGCACCTTTCTTTTGAACCTCTGAATAAGCTTGATGATTATTTTTTGTTACATACAAGAGAAAGTGCAATTATGTCTTAAAAATTGGTTTGCAAAGCCAAAGCAAAGCATCTGCAGGTTTGTTCTCAGGGTTAAATATCAGGTTTTCATATTTCTCTCAATATGCATTGAAAGCAGAAATCATTCAGGTCTCTGTAGGATGAATGTAAACACTATTTATAGTCAGTATTTTTACTCTGTCTTCCCATTTCCATCCAGGTTTTGTGGCAGGAAAGCAATGGGCAAAGATAGGATTTGGAAAAACATCCTCCAAGAATCCCCAGTCCCCGGGACAAAACTCTCCAGGGTTTTTTTCTAGCCCTGTTGCAAGAGGAACCGTCCCACTGGAGTGCTCTTGGTCCAAATGTCCTCTTCATTAGTGTTAATTAATGAGATGCATCCCCAGGGACAGGAGCAGATGTTTGAACAATCCTTTCCGTGAGCTGCCTTAGGGGTGCCCAAAATCCCACCCAAGCCCCAGGTGGCTGCATGGAATAAACAATCCCATTAGGGTGTGAATCCCAAAATCCTCAGGCAGAGCATCCTTCCCCAGGCTGGGGCTGCAGAGAGGCCCTGGTGGCACGTTCTGGATGGGCCAGGCAGGTCTCACCAGGAAACCTCCAGGGAGAGGAGCGTTTTCCCAGGGGGAAAAGGGATTTGCTGTTCTTTACACAGGTGAGCAAAAGGAAAGTGAATAAAGGAAAATCACCCGGGCACAGCTGTGACTGCCCTGGATCCCTGGAAGTGTCCAAGGCCAGGTTGGATAGGGCTTGGAGCACCCTGGGACAGTGGAAGGTGTCCCTGCCATGGCAGGGGGTGGCACTGGATGAACTTTAAGGTCCTTCCAACCCAAACCATCCTGTAATTCTGTGAAAAATGGGCAAAAGGCCCTGAGTTCACCTCTGACTACCTTCTGCCTTCAAAAGGGAAAAAAAAACCCTCTTGAGATCAAAACAATCATGAACCAAAACCTCTTCCAGTTCAAACAAGGCTGTTCCTGAAGCCAAAGGCTCTGATTTTTTGTACTCTGATGATTCTCTTCTCTTCCCGGGCTGCTTGGGGCGGTGCCACCCCAGGTGCCCCATGGCCAGGCTGGCCGGGAGTGCTGCTGAGCCACTTTTCATGGCCAGCATTTCCATGGGAAGCATCCCTGGCACGGCAGCCCCCGCCCGGCCCGTGGTTCACAATCGATGCTGCTTCTACGTTTGTGTCGTCAGGGATGGGGAAATGCCCCAGAGCAGGGTTTGTGTGAGCTAAAGCCGTTCTTCTTTGTACATTTCTTACAATAAACAACAGTAAATGATCTGTTATTATGGTACCAAATGTGTTGGGGGTGTCTTGGGGGAGGAATATATTTTTGTAGTGCAGAACTTTAACACACTCTTTGTTGATGGCTGCTTGAGGGCCCACAGTATAATTGAGAAGTCCATCTCTATCTGCTTGTAGAGATTGTATTATTTTTTAAAGGAGCTGTACCCCCTTTAAATTGCCCTTAATTCGCTTCATTAGGGTTCATGGGTTTTCCTTGGAGAAGAATTAAGAGTGAACTTAGATTCATTTCACGGGCAACACCCTCCAACACCCCTGTGCTGGGAGGGGTGAACACCCCTTCCCTTGGCTCCCTGTGCTCGGCCAACCTCAACAGGACCTGGGGGGTCTCATCCTGCACAGGAACCTCCAGGGCTGTCCCCTGGGACCTCCAGCCCAGCTCCCAGAGCTTCTGCTCATGATCCCACCCCCTGGAGCCCTCGGTGTTCACCAGGAGCCACAGGAGACGCTGCTGTGGGCTCCACCAAGGACAGAGGAGGGCTTGGAGGCGTGGGGATGTGGGACCTTCCCCGTGGGGCCACCAGGTTCCCCTACAGCCCCCGTCCTGGTTGCTGTGAGCACAGGGGTCTCCAGGGGAGACTGAGTCCCTCAGGGCCTTTCAAGGGTGCCAGGGAGCCCTCGGGCAGCACAGGGGCTGATTTGGCCACTGTCACTGCAAACCTTCTTCAGTTTGTGCCCTCCTGCTTTTACCTCACAGGCCTTTCCCAGGCACCCCCAGCTTCCATCTGCAGCCCCAGAACCCCATAAAAACCCCTCCAGTGCCTGCCAAGCACGTGGGCATCCCTTTCCCCTTGCCCTGCTGGGATATCAGGGCCAACCCTGCTCTCCCATCCAGACCAGGGGTGACAGCAGCAGGGACTTGGCAGCACTGCCCTATATACAGAACCAGGAGAAGGCACCTCTCACATCATCATGCCCTCATGGAGCCACTTTTTCTCTGGAAAACTTTATTTCTCTTGCTTCCTGTCCCTTTGCATACAAAGTCAGGCTGGGGCTGGTACCCAGCACCCATCAGATGCTCAGAACTGGCAAAAACCCCTCCCAGCCTGCAGAAGATGAAGGTTTGGGGAGGCCCCAGGCAGTGGCACCAGGCTCTGGGGACCAACAGGACTGGCAGAAGTACCCAGAGGTGTTTTTCACTGGAGTTACAGTTCAGTGCTCACCCAACGAGCAACAACGGGGGGGCAGAGCCTGGGGGAAACTGCTCCTGCAGCAGAGCTCACCTTGGGGGCCTCGCTGTGCTTCCCTGGGGCCTGGCTGTCCCAAAAGTCCCATGGAGAAGGATCTTGGAAGTGGAGAAGGGTGGGCATGGCTGGTACCCAAGTGACTCCTTGTTTTGGCCATTTCCCCATCTCATCTTCTCCCTGGAAGCGCCCAAAAAATGTGGATGTGGCACTTGAGGACATGGGGGGGTTGGTGGTGGTCGTGGTGGTGCTGCTGAGCTGATGATCCTAAAGGTCTTTTCAAACCGCAATGATTTTGGGATTGACTCATGCTTCTCTGATTTTAGATTTCTGGACTCCCTGGGATGCAGGGATGGGAGCTGAGGGACCCATCCCACAACAAGCAACCCCACAAACATCCCCTATTCTTATCCCATTCCTGCTGCAGCTCTTGGCTTCTGGGCCACCATCAATCCTGCCCATCCTCTTCAGGGCCAAACACCCTGGGGGGATCTGGGGAGCTGGGGGGAAGCCCTGAGGGTCACCCCCATCCTGTCCTGTCCCCCAAGATGTGGCCAGGGTGTCCACATCCCATTCCCATGGCACATCCCATTCCAGCCCTGGGCACATCCCATGCTCAGCCATGTTTGGCACCTCCTGCTTTGCAGATGGGCTCCTCCCCAGGTCTGCTGCAGGGCCAGTCCTGGCCACCCCCAGGGAATATTGGCACCACAGGGAGCCAGCAGGGGACACCAGGGTGGACAGTGCCCAGGGACAGGAGAGTGAACAATGCCCAGCAACAGGAGGGTGGATGAAACCCAGGGACAGGAGGATGGACCATACCCAGGGACAGGAGGATGGACAATACCCAGGGACACAGAGATGGACCATACCCAGGGACAGGAGGATGGACAATACCCAGGGACACAGAGATGGACCATACCCAGGGACAGGAGGATAGACAATGCCCAGGGACAGGGAGATGGACAATGCCCAGGGACACAAGGATGCAATGCCCAGGGACAGGGAGATGGACAATGCCCAGGGAATAAGGATGGACAATGCCCAGGGACACAAGGATAGACAATGCCCAGGGACAGGAGGATGCAATGCCCAGGGACACAAGGATGGACAATGCCCAGGGACACAAGGATGGACAATGCCCAGGGACAGGAGGATGCAATGCCTAGGGACACAAGGATGCAATGCCCAGGGACACAAGGATGCAATGCCCAGGGACACAAGGACAGACAATGCCCAAGGACACAAGGATGGACAATGCACAGGGACACAAGGATAGACGATGCCCAGGGCCCCGGGGCTCACAGGCTCCCCAGCGTCTGCACCACATTCAAAACCAGCCCCGAGGGAAAGTCCCCGGCAGGGAGGATTTACATGAGCAGGAAAGGGGCCGTGCACAGAGCAGCAGCTTTGCCATTTTTAGGTCCTGGGGCCAGGGTGGTGGAGCAGCCGCTGTTTCTGCAGAAGCACAGGTTGGATGTTTTCCTGCCCTGGGCACTGAAGTATGGCTGCTCTGGGCATGAGGCTCTGGCTGCTCCTGGTGACCCTCTGGCTGCTGCCTCTGCTCACAGGTAGGCACCAAACGGGGTCTGCACTTCAGAGCAAGGAGCCAGGACACTGCCTTGGGCTGTGTCCCCTGCTCGGGGCCTTCCCCCAGCTCTGCCTCTCAGTGCAATAATTTTAACCTTTGTGCTGGTCTCCCTCAGTCCTGCTCTGTGCTGGGAGCCTCATGGGGAGCCCAGGAGGGCACACAGGGCTGGGAGCCCAGTGCCTGCCTGGGGGTTTGGGTTTTGCTTCCCTTGGGGTGTGCAGACAGGACACTTTCTGGGGCAGGCAGGTGGCTTTGGCTGAGCGGCTGCAGAGCCAACCCGGCTGGGGCTGCAGGTGGCAGGAAAGAAGGGTCGTTGAGGTTTATTAACCATTTATTACTCTCAGAGGCCTGGGGATGGGGCTGGCACATTGCCAAGGGTCTGGCCTCTGCTCTGTGGGGTTCAGTGCCCAGGAGCAGAGGAGAAATGGGAGGAAAAAGGCTTTTGGGGTGATTTGTGGCGTTTGTGTGAACATCCCGCGCTGTTCCCCTTGGAGAAGCAGCAGTAAAAGCCAGGACATGGCTCCTGTCCCTTTCCAGCTCCTCTTGCCTGGTGCAGGGACAGCTACAAGAACCTGCAGCAGATCCCACCTTCAGAGGGAAATGTGTGTCCACGGGACAAAGGGCATTTAAAGGGCTTCTCTGGTGGCCACACAAGTCCAGCGTGGATTCAAGGCTGCAGGGTTTGAACGTGGCTCTTATGATGATTTTGGGGGAGGACGGGGAAGTTCAGCCCTCCTGTGGCTGCAGTGGAACTCCTGACTCAGAGGGGTGTGAGGGACCAGCCTGGCCTCCCTTTAGAGACACCAACAGAACCTGGGGAGCAAAGCCTTGGCTGGTGGCACTGCGGGTGACAGGGACACAGCCAGTGCCCAGCCAGGACAAAGGACATCTCTCAGCCTGGAACAAAATGGAATGGGGCTGGAAGGGAGGATTTGCCTGCACAGGTGTTGGTGCTGAACGTGGACAGGGCAGCAGGGCCCTGGAAGGGGCTCTGGGGCAATGAGAGGAGCCCCTGCCCAAGCAGGAGGTCCCTGCAGGCTGGGAGTCTGCAGGAGGGTGGCACAGAGCTCAGGCTGGGGAACTGAACCTTTCTTCTTCTTTTTCTGTTCCTTCTTCTCCTTCTGGGGATGGAGAGGTTTGCAGCTGCCCTGCAGGAGGTGCTGCAGCCCCACCTCCGTGCCAGCTCCTCCACAGGGTTTGGTGAATCTCCATCGAGAGGAGGGAACTGGGCACTCAAGCGGGGCAGTAAACAGGGCAGGGGCTTCCTGCCCAGCTGCAGCAAGAGGAACCAGCCCAGAGGCACTGGAGCTGTGGGCAGGGCACCCGTGGGTGCTGGGGGGGTCCCCACCTCCCCCTGCTTCCTGCACTACAGGGCCCATAGCACCAACCCTTGTCCCAGGGGGCTGTGTGGCCACGGGATCTGGGAACACCCCTGGCCACCACAGGGCTCCCAGCCCAGGAAATCCCAGCAGGAAAGGGTTCTTGGTTGGTTCAGGGAGTGGGGATGCAGAGCTGGGAGTATCTGGAGCCCTCCTGTTAGGCACCAGCCTCAGGGACATTATAGAAAGCAGATTTCACTGGGGTATCAACCAGAAAACAACCTGGAAAACTTTCAGGAAACAGGATGGAAATCGGAGGGTTTGTACCCAAATCTGTGCTGCCCCAGGCCCTCTGAGCAGGAGGCAGTTGCTGTCCTGTTGTTGCTCCATCCCTATGGAGTGGGCAGGAAGGGCCAGGGCATGTCCATCCCTCTGGGGACATCCTGGTGGGCTCCTGGCCACGATCTCAGGCCCTTCTCCTGTCTTGCAGGTGGGACCCCAGCAGACAAGAACAGCACTGACAACAGCACAGGTACCCCCAGACCCCTCTTCCCCTCCGTGTGTCCCCAGGGTCCCTCCTGTCCCACAGAGCTGCTGTCCCACCTCCCATGGGCTTTTCCCCCCCAAAGGCCATTCCCAGGCTGTGACATCCCCCATGGCTCATCCCCAGTCCTGCTCCTTCCTCTCCCTCTGCAAAGCCAGATCTGCTTCGTCTTTCCTGAGCATCCACAGGTTTTCCCTCTGCATTTGCTGCATGGACAAGTCTGGGACAAGCACTGGCCTTGTGCCATTGTCCTTGGCCATTCCCACCCATGGGGCCCTAAGGGTGACCTCTGCAACCCAAACAGGCTCCTAAAGTCACCACTCTGGGACTAAGCATGGCCAAAAAAAAATACAAAATAAAGCAAAAGGCAAAAAAATGTGGAAGCAAAAGAGAAACCAGCTGGGATTCCACAGGCTGTAATTTTGGAGCTGAGATCAACTAAATGTGCACAGAGAGGGGTGGGAGCAGGACAGGAGTATTGGAGCAAAGGTATTCCCACAGAAATATGGAGTTCCCATTATGATGCCTTGTGAAGGCTGACCTAGAACAGAGACTAGACAGAGCTCAAGAATATCAGGGCAACCCCAAATCTGGGAATGACTGGCATCTGACTCCAAGGCTTCAGAATGCTGAACTCTCCCTTTGTTAAAACTATACTGTATGACATCACAACTATATTAAAGAGATACATACTATACTATATCATACTTATTTCTAACTACTGAAAAATACTAAAGAAAACTCATGACTGGCTCCCGACAGTCAGGACACAGCTTTGAGTGATTGGCCAAGGAAACAAAACAATCCTCAGCAGAATCCGATTACCAAATCCCTTCAGGTAAATAATCTTCCAACACATTCCACATGTTCACAAGCACAGGAGCAGCAAATGAAATAACAATTGTTTTGATCATTCTTTTCTCCACTTCTCTCACAGCTTCCCTCTGTTCAGAGGGCATGTGAATACCACACAGGTTTATTTATTGGAAGGCCTCAATAGATCCATCTTGGGCACCACAAGAGCCCAGTCAGGGCTGCACCCCAGGTGAACCCAAAATGGTCACAAAATGCCCCACTGATCAAGGGGTCTTTCACTTTTATCAATTCTGTCCATTTGCATATTGGAGTTAATTGTCCAATTACAGCTCCAGCCCGTGAAGTCCCATCCTTCTTGTTTTTCTCTCTACAGCCCACGTTGTTTGAGCTCTTGGGCCTGAGATCTGGATCATTTGTCCTTGGTCCCCAGCTAGAGAAGGAATTGTTTTGTCTCCCTGCTCTGTGCATAGAGCTCACCATCCCCTCATATGAAGCCCAGACCCACCCACTAAAGCAGCACAGAAAAATATAAAAGTTAAAACCTGAGGCATCGATTAAAAGCAGACTTCCACCAAAAGCCTCAGATCTCAAGGAATCACAGAATATCCTGATTGGAAAGCACCTCCAAGGACCATCCAGTCCCACTCCTGGCCCTGCCCAGACACCCCAACAATCCCACCCTGGGCATCTCTGGGAGTGGTGTCCAAACTCTCCTGGAGCTCTGGCAGCCTCAGGGCTGGGACCATTCCCTGGGGGTCTGAGATGAGGATAATTCACCAAAACCAATCTGGATGCTCAAAAGCAGCATGAAAACGGGAAGCTCTTTGTTTGGGAGGGGCGGGGGGCTCCCATGGGTGGCTGCAGTGACAGCCTTGTCCCCTGCAGATGGCATGTGTCCCTCGGTGCACCAGAACGTGCGGTACGTGGCCGTCAAGAAGAACATGCCCATCTACTTCGTGTGCTACTCCCAGGAGCCCCAGGCCATGCAGTGGTACAAGACAGCAGAGGACAGGGAGGACCTCTCTGTGCTGGATCAGAACACAGCCAGGTACCACGTCGAGAGGACAAACGTCTCCATCAACCTGACCCTCCTCAGGACCAGCTCCGATGACAACGGGATCTATGTGTGTGACAGGAAGGGCCTGGTGCAGAAGGAGAAGCTGCACTCGTGTGGGACAGAGCTCCGGGTCATGGGTGAGTGAGTGGCAGCTCCATCTCGGCACCAGTCTGTAAGAACGTCAGGGGATAGGACAGTCAGGATGGACGGAGATGAGAGATCTCTGCAGCCAGGGCTGGAACTTGGGGTTTATTGCAAAGGGCCTGGGTGCAGGGCCCTGCTGGGAGCTGCCAGGCACAGCTCAGAGCAGGGCTGAGAGAAGAGAGGGGGAGAGAGGATGAGAGGGTGAGAGAGTAAGGGAGTAAAAAAGGTAAGAGCATAAAAGGGTAAGAGAGTGAGGTTTCTGTTACAATACAATAAATCTTCTGTGTTGAATATTCTAATTCTCACTCACCAATCTAGTACAAGATACAAATTCTATAGCATTTCCATACAGCCTATAAGAATCATTACATTACCACACTGTGTTACATTTTAAACCCTAAAAACTCCTCTTTGGGCCCCTTCTGCCAAGCTGGCAGGGTCTGCTCTGACCCTTGGGCCTGTCTGCAAGCAGAGGGTGTTGTTCCATCAAAAGGGGATCACCTTCAGCTGGCCATGCCATTGTTTTCCAGTTGTTCAGTAACTGAGGGATCTCAAAGCTTGCTTTCATTGCATTCTCGCTGATGGTTTCCATATTCCCAAAATCTTTTGCCAGGCAATCATATTTATAAGGCTTTCCTGTTTCATCTTCCCCAACACTCTCCCATTTCCCCCTCCATGTGAACCCTCCATGGTGCTCCCACACCTCCCCCTCTCCCTGTGCTGGTGGGACCCTCTCTGACCCAGCTGTGGGTGCCCTGTGGCACCCCAGAGGTTCCACTCCTCACTGCCAGCCCCAAGGAGCAGGACAACCTCCCTGGGTCTGCCCTGGCATAGCCATCCTGCAAAAACCAAGGACATGTTCCTCTAATAAATCTGATTTGTCCTGCTCCTGGTGACTGGTGTCCCATTCCAGAGCTGGTCCCTGATGCCAACCCTTGGGGCAGCTGCAGTGCTCTGGTCTCTCCCAGTGCAGAGGACAGGTCACCCTGGTCCCCACATCCCCCCTTGGTGACACATTCTGGCCTTGGTGAGCTCATCCCTCCCCTGCAGCCTGGCACAGAGGTGACCTGGGCTCTCCCTGTGCTGCTGCTCCCAGGTACCAGCAGCATCAAGCAGTTCCAGAACAGGAACACGCTGAAAGATGCCATCATCATCATCCAGTCCATCCTGCTCGTCATCTTCATCAGCATCCCCATCCTCCTCTTCCTAGATAAGGCAAGTGACAGTGCCTCCAGCAGAGGGGATGTCCCCAGCTGGGCTCACAGCAGTGTCCTGCAGTGCCTTCCAGGCAGGCCAGTCCTGGCTGCAGGATGGGTTTGGGGTTGTGGGTGGGAATGTGGGTATCTGAAATGGGAACAGACCCATCTCAAATGCTGTGTGGGGACTCCTCGGATGTGCCTGTGGAAGTGGTGGGACCTGGCCTGGGGGACCAAGGCTGGGGACAGGGGATCCTGGCGGGTGCTGACCCCAACCTGTGACTCTCCATAGGGTGAAGACAAGAAGAGCCCGGAGGAGGACCACACCTATGAGGTAATTAATGATAGCAGGACCTCCCTAACATGACCTGAGCCTTCACAAAGGGGATTGTGCCCCTGCTGGGTGTCTGCTGGGGGTCACCTTGTAGTCCCTTCCTTGGGAGGACAATCAGGGCACCTTCCTCCCAAATTACACATCAGCTGTGCTGAGCTGCCCCAGGAAGCACCCAGGGCACGTCCAACATCCAACACCCAGCCATGTCCATCCTCTGTCCCTGTCAGAAGCTGCTCCAGGCTCAGGGGGAGCAGCCTGGGAGGGTCCCCAGCTGGGTGTCCCACAGATGTGCCATGGCTGGAGCCTCCTGCCATGTCCCACCCTCCTTGTCGTTGCTGCAGGGGCTGGAGGTGGAGCAGATGGCCACCTACGAGGACATCACTCCTTTCCGGGACGTGAAGGCCAAGTGGACAGTGGGGGAGCACCCAGGTGAAGAGTGAGGGGTCCTGTGCCCCCTGCCAGGCCCTGCCAGCACCCTGCCAGCCCCCGTGGGGACAGATCCCCTGGAGCACGGCTCTGCCTGGATCCCGGGCTGCCAACACCTGCACAGCTCAGGGCTGGGAGCCTGTCTGGGGTGCTCACGTGTCTGGGCTGTGTCCCTGAGGCTGTCCCACCCCACTGTCACTGTCCCCACCCCGCTGACCGACCCCTAAACCCTCTGTAGAAATTAGGAGCCACCTGTGATCCCCCAGCAGCAAACTGGTCACACAGCCCAGGCAGCCCCAGCACTGAGCTCCAGCCTGGGCAGTGCCAAGGAAGGGCTGGGAATGAGGGCTCTGCTCCAGCCCCACCACCCCGGGAAGGACAGGACCAGGCACTGCAGGGACACTGCCAACAGCACCGTGGGGCTGTTGTGAGAAGCAGATTTTGGGCCACTCTTCAGCTGCCAAAGCCAAGGCTGTGTCCACAGGCCCCGGTGGCAGAGGTCTGAGGTGCAGGATCCCCTCAAAGCACCTCCTGTTCTCCAAAGACTATGGAAGAGCTGGGGAGAAAGGTCTCTCCCAAAGGCTTGCTGCTCCCCAAGCAAGAGCTGGCCCCTGCCACAAGGTTGTCCCCATGGTGAGGGACATGTGTGACCTCAGAACATCTGGGAAAATTATAAACTGTGGGACACAAACCTCCAACTGCTTTTGAAGTCCTAATAAAGGTAATGGGTGAATCCTCATCGTGCTCCATCCTGCCATGCCCATTCCAGGGGTGTCCCATAATCCTGGTGCCAATTTCCTGGGAATAATGAGCAGCTTTTTGGGTCCAGCTTAGCAGGAAACCAAACTTCACCTCTTCAAACTTCACCCAGAAGGCAGGCAGGGATGCAAAACAAAAAGCAGCTGTGAGGCTACCCATGGGGACCTCAACAGTGCCAAAACATCAGCTTGGGATGGGACAAAGAGAATCACCAGGATCCAGAGCAGGAGAACAGGACCAGCAGCTCCACTCTTAGCTAGATCTGGGCTTGAAGGAGAAGCTAAAAAACATCTGGAGATTGGGTTTGTCATTAAATTATCTTGGCATGGCAGCAACAGCTGAGGGTGGTGGGCTCAGGGCCAGCTGGGCACCCAAACCAGGGCTGGGAGGCACAGTGGGCGTGGGGGCTTGGCTGGACGAGGGTGACAAGGACATTGTGACTCAAACTGTCCCCTCTCAGAGAGCCCAAGGCCTCTGTGTCCTGGTGTTTCATAACATTTTGGGCTCCAAGCAGCTCCTGCAACTGCTCTGCACCCCCAAAAACAGCCAGAGAAGGGTAAAATTCTAAGCAAAAAAGTATTTTCAGAAGTAACAGGATGGTTCTTTACCAGTAAAGCAACTCTGTGGAAAACTGGAATTCAGTTTAAACAGCACAAAACCCAGCATTTTGGAATCGATTTGTACTAGTTAAATAAAAGTACCCCAAATTTAGTTCTGCCACATATATATAAGTTATTTAAGCATATTTTACTTATAAAATTGGTTAATTAAAAAAAGGAACATTCCTAGGGAAAGAAAAGAACTGGTTTCCATGTTTGCCAAGATTTTAGGACTAGCAGAGCTCATCCCTCCATTCCTTGTTTTCAGTTTCCAAATGAAAGATGGAAGTTGTTAGGTTTTTTGGTTTTTTTTCTGGCCTTCCCAGCTCCAGATTCCTCAGATCTCTGTAAACAACTCACTCAAGTGACTGAACAGAATAATAGAAAAAAATAAAGACAATTTGCTGTTTGCACCTGGTGAGGCACCACTTGTATCAAAAGCAATTTTTATGACCTCGGTCCTGCTCTGCTGCTCCGTCAACCCAGGGCTTTGGCCTCCTTTAAAATGCCAGAAGTAAAATAAATATTTCTGTAGTGTTGTTGGTTTATTTGAAATGCTTGGAGTAGTTTCTAAGGAGCCTGGAGATGGGGGCTTCATTTCATTCTATAGTGAGAGTGATCTGTGTTTAAAACACATTAATGTAAATAAATATATCAGTCTATACAGCCCAGGCTCTGTATTTTGTCCTGATTTCTGTCATTGAATCATGGAATCACACAGGTTGGAAAAGCCCTCTAGGATCATTGTGTCCCTCACCACTAGCCCGTGTCCCCAAGTGCCACATCCACAAACATTTGAAATCCTTCCAGGGACGGGGACTCTACCACTGCCAGGGCTGGACAACCCCATCCAGTAAAGGAATTTTCCCTAATATCCAATCTAAACCTCCCTGGCACAGCTTGAGGCTGTTTCCTCTTGTCCTTGGGAGAAGAGACCGACCCCACCTGGCTACAATCTCCTTCCAGATGATTGTAGGGGGGGAAATTCCCTGTTTCCCATTGAGATGCTCAGGCAGACAGGTGGGGCTGCCTGGGGAGCTGAACCTGGGGGTTCAGCCTCATTTTTTCACAGGAGTTCAGTGAAACCCAGCAGTTCCACCTCTAGCAAATAATCCCCATAAATCTGACATGGAATTTCTCCTTGGAGCAGTGAGTTAGGAGAGATAACTCCCCACACCTCAAACCTTCTGCAGAGCTGGGCTGTGGCTCATCGACTGCTCCTCGGTCAGGATTCCCCGGGCTGGGGATCACCAGGACCCCGGGAGCACACCCAGGAAAAGCTGTTTCACTCGTTTAAAAGCTCGGGGAAAGCTGGGTGGACACGGAGCCATCCTGAAGAGAATGGAGGGATTTTTTTTCTTTTCCAAGGAATGTGGAAATCATGGAGTGTGACGCTGCTTTAGATGGGTTGGGAATGCAGGAATTACAGAGCCAGAAATTGGCCCGGGTGAGGTTTGGGAGCCGCTTATGCAACCGCGGCTCTGCCCGGCCCGGCGCTCGTCATGCGCCGCTTCTGCCTCATTTACTGCGAGACAGCGCCGGGGACAAAGCCAGCCCGGGGGAGCGGAGCGTTCCGTGCCGGGACAAAGCCAGCCCGGGGGAGCCTGGCCCGCCTCAGCCCGGCCCCTCCGTGCCGGGACAAAGCCAGCCCGGGGGAGCGGAGCGTTCCGTGCCGGGACAAAGCCAGCCCGGGGGAGCCTGGCCCGCCTCAGCCCGGCCCCTCCGTGCCGGACCATGTGGGTTTAGCACGGCTCTGACCCAGAGCTGCGCAGGACGCGGGATCTGCAGTGACACAGCATCTGCAGTGACACAGCGGCGTCATTCAGCGCTGGGCTGGGCTGAGCCCTGACGGATTTAAACACGAGCTGGAGTAGAAAACATAAAAACACTCCCAGATGTTGCCGCTGTGGGGTGACGGGACACCTGATAGCGGCAGGACCCGCTGTTCCCTCTGCTGCCGGGACTGACATTTCCCTGTGACACCACCGCGTCTCCAGCAGCAACACCCGGGGGCTTCTCGGAACAGCCCTGCTCTCCCTCATGTTTATCGAGCAGCTCTCCTCTCTCTACTCCCGCAGCTCCAGCGGCTCCGGGGGTGATGCTGCTGCTTGGAAACCAGAACCACACACAGCAAACGGGCGGCCTGGGCGAGCCAAATCACCCCCGGACACAGGACACCCCCTGAACACCAGAAAAAGGCCAAACCAGTCTGGTTTGGGGCAGTGGGGGCTTTATGTGGGGTAAAAGTCCTTTAAACACCCCCTGGAGTTGCCCACCCCAGGTTCTGTCTTGTTTTTCTGCAAAGCAGGGGTGGGTGGGCTGTGTCCTCTTTTCTTCAAGGCCAGGCTGGACAGGGCTTGGAGCAGCCTGGCACAGGGGGAGGTGTCCCTGCCCAGGGCAGGGGTGGCACTGGATGGGCTTTACGGTCCCTTCCAACCCAAATCACTCCATGATTCTCTGATTCCCTTCCCCATCTCCTCTTCCCCATCCCTCCTATCTGCTTTCCCCACCATTCTTCTCCTTAATCCCACAGTGTTTCACGTTTGCATCTCAGGCAGGAGTAGGAAGATGCTCATGACCAGGTTTTCTCCCAGCCTTGTCCAGCTGAGGATAAGAGAAAGCTCCCAGAGCTCTGGATTTGCAGTGGGCACGTTGGAATCCAAACCAGCACTAGGGCAGGACAGCTCCTTGTCTCCCCTGTGACAAACCAGCTCAGCAAAAGTGTTTGCTGAACTTTTGACATTTTGGGAGAAATTGGAAGTAATTCCTTGGCAGAAATAGGATTCATCTGATAATATCCAGCCAGCTCTATCCCCACAAACAATAGAGAGGAAAACATCACAGAACTATGAATCTTTTAGGCTGGAAAAGGTTTCTAAGTTCATCAGTCCAACCATTCCTCCAGCACTGCCAAGGCCACCGCTAACCCCTGTCCCCAAATGCCACACCCACACAGCTTTAAATCCCTCCAGGGATGGGGACTCCATCACTACCCTGGGCAGCTGTGCCAGGGCTGGACAGCCATTTCAGAAAGAACTTTTCCTTAATATCCAACCTAAACCTCTCCTGGTGCCACTCGCCACTTGCTTTAAGCCTGAAATGTCCCAGGGTGGTCAGCCCTGTGGGCCAAGGTGGCAGAGCCAGGCAGGAACATCAGGAGGACACAACCAATCCCACCATGATCTGATTTGGGTCTTGCTGTGATGAGGAAACCTTTAATTGCAATAAACAGGAGAATATGGCGAAATCATGGAGCACTGGTCTCATCCCGAGGCAAACAAAGCTCCCCAAGCTGCACATCTGTGAAAATGCCCGGGATGAGGTAGCACCACCGTGAACACTTATGCATTTATGCAGGGGGAAGGTGCAGAGCTGTTGTTGTGATCATGGACACAGAGATCCATTTTAAACAGACCCCCTGCTATATAAGGGGGGGCTCCACAGTTTCCTTCACCAGGTGAAAGAAGGAAACGTACCCAACCAAGCCACACCTGAGCAACTCACCAGCAGAAATGGCTCCAGGTACTTTTTATTTCAGATTTAAAGGATTTCCAGTGCTGGGTATGTAGGGTAACAGGAGACGATGATGATGATGGGGTGGTTCTGTGGTGGGCTACACATACTCCTTACCATTCGTAAATTAAAATATGTCAGTTTCTAAATCCATGAAAAAGAAAATATTTCCCTGAAATGTGACTCTAATCCACTAATTAATCTTTAACCTAAAGTGGGCAAGGAGAGTGTTGTGAGCTTAAAGAACAAGATCAAGCCAGTTGTAATAGTTACTATTACCATAATATATTGGCAATATAAATGTTTATAAACCATTTATATTGCCAATATAAATGTTGGCAGGGATAATAAAACTCATATTCCAAACCTCAGGCAGGGATGAGGATGATGTCTAATAATGTCCAAGTCCTACAGGCTCCAGGGCATTCCTCCTCCTAAGGTTCTTTGTTTCAGATGAGTTTTATGGTCTGTGTGAGCACAGGTGGACATTTGTGTTGGATGTCATGGGCTGAAAACCTTTAGGCTTGACCAAGCTCACCAAATCCTAAAGGTGTGACCCAGGGACCAAAAGCAGCTGGTCACAGCACAGGTGATGCCACCAGCTCTTGTCCCAGGGAGGGCAGAGACAAGGCCTAGGGGAAAACATCAGTATGACAGGGAAAACCACAGGGACACCCCTTATTTTTCATGGAGCAACCACAATTCCAGCCAGAAAGATGCTGCTGGTCTCACTGGGAGCAGCCCCAGCCCCAAGGGCAGGTCCAGTGAAAGGGTCTCCCTCAATTTTAGAGAGGGCTGAGCCCACCCAGTGTCCAACAGGGCACCACAGAAGGTGAGCACGGATCCAGCACGGACAGAAGAGGCTGGGAATGAATTCCCAGGTGCCACCTCCTCCTCAGCACAATCCCCAAGGACTACCAACACCTTCCTCTCCACTTTGCAGGGTCCTGGCTCTCTCCTCTGGCCATTGCTGTGATCACCCTGGGACTGCAGTGCCCACAGGCAGCTGCCACCTTCCCGGCCATGCCCCTGTCCAGCCTGTTTGCCAACGCTGTGCTGAGGGCTCAGCACCTTCACCTCCTGGCTGCCGAGACCTACAAGGAGTTTGTGAGTGCTGTGGCCTGAGGGCATCTCCTCTGTATTTCCTTGATAGCTCCAGGGCTGTAAAACTTCCCAGAGAATTCCCAGCTGTTGGTGCCTTTGCCAGCTCTCAGGGAGGAGAAGGAACCTTAACAGGATAGGGCAAGTTGTGTCCCAACAGCCTGGACACTGTCACCTCTCTGTCCCCTCTCTGATGCCTCTTTGGGGCCGTTTCCACTGTGTCCAGACCCCCTGCACAGGGGTAGCTGGGAGGTGGCACAGATATTTTGCAGGATTTCCCTGTCACCCTTGTCCCTGGGGAGGGTTTGAGTGCTTAACCCCAGCAAGTGCCTGCTGCTACCCAGGAGCTGGCACGGGCTGTCCCTTTGGCACGGGCTGTCCCTGGGGATCATCTCCTCCTTGGGAGAACCTGTCCCAGGTGTGTTCTGCTCCTCCTCCTCCTGCAGGTTGCCTGGAGCAGTGTCTGCTCACCCTTGTGACACCCTGTTCCCTCTGGTGACACTGAGTCACCTGCTGCCCACCTGGCCCTTACTGAGGAGCAGCACCTTGCCCTAGAGAGAGGGAGACCTTCAGAGCAGCTGTTGTGCCAACACACAAACTCCTGTTTCCCACCCTGTCCAGAGGCACCTCCTGTCTCCCATTTATTCCTTGCAAAGAGGAACCGTGCAGGAGAGCTTGGGAATTCTCTGAGCTCTCTTCTCCAGCCCATGGGCAGCAGACCTGAGTGTATCTGGGATGTCTCCACAGGAACGCAGCTACATCCCAGAGGACCAAAGGCACACCAACAAAAACTCCCAGGTAGCCTACTGCTACTCAGAAACCATCCCTGCTCCCACGGGGAAGGAGGATGCCCAGCAGAAATCGGTGAGTTCTGACCTGGGGCAGGCACAGACCTGTCTGTGGAGTCCCCACTGCAGGATCAGAGGGTTTCCACCTGTGAGACCTTTGGTGTTTTCACCCTCCTCTCTCTTCTTTGCTGTTTAAACCCTGTAGACTCTTCTGGTTACACTATAAATCATATTCCCAGCTCCAGCATGAGAACACTGCTGTCTGCACAGGACCTGGGGCTGTGTGGTGCCCTCAGCCTGCAAACGAGCTGCAGGAGCAGTGTCCCTGTCTGGGTCACTCCAGGCTGCTCCAGAGGGAGCAAGACACTCCACTAAACACCACACCTACTGAGGTTTGACCCTTTCCTGCCTCAATTTCAGGACATGGAGCTTCTCCAGTTTTCCCTGGTTCTCATCCAGTCCTGGCTGACCCCAGTGCAGTACCTGAGCAAGGTGTTCACAAACAACTTCGTTTTTGGCACCTCAGACAGGGTGTATGAAAAGCTAAAGGACCTGGAAGAAGGGATCCAAGCTCTGATGAGGGTAAGTCCCAGCATGACTGAGGAATAACAGAGATCTTCCAGGCACGGGGCACTCTCAGGGATCCACAGACCACGAGAAATCTTGCTGAATTTCACATCCTTTGGACTTTACTTCCCTTTAGATAATAAGATCATGACCGCCAGTGCACAGGTCCCACCACTGAGGAGGGTAAGAACACAGGACAGGTGTTACCAGCACTGCCACCACCCCTCAGGGAGCAGATTCCACCAGGAATCACAACATTCCAATCCAAAATCTTTCCAAACCCAGCACCCAACATCAGACAAACAGCAGCACAATGTTTGTTACATCTCTAGGCAAAGTACTTTGAAACAGGCAAATTTTGCAAGGTTTGAAACCTCACAACATTTTATAAACACGTTTTTGTGCAGGTAAGGACTTGCTCTGATGTGTCCTCTTCCATTAATACAACACTCCAAGCTGAGAGATGGAGGGGGTTCTCTCCAAGGAAGATCTTGTCAAGAATCCCAGAAAGGTTTGGGTGGAAAGTGACCTTAAAGCCCCTCCAGTGCCACCCCCTGCCATAGGCAGGGACACCTTCCACTATACCAGGTTGTTCCAAACCCTGTCCAACCTGACCTTGGACACTGCCAGGGATCCAGGAGCAGCCACAGCTCTGGGCACCCTGTGCCAGGGCCTGCCCACCCTCCCAGAGAGGAATTTCTTCCTCAGACTTAACCTGAATGTCCCCTCCTTTAGTTTAAAACTTTTCCCCCTTGTCAGTCTCCCTCTCTTTTAAAGCCCCTTTAAGGTCGTCTTAGTTTTGGGTTTGTTGTTTTAAATTAAATTGCCCGTTATCTGCCAGGACACCCTTCAGTTATGCTTATTCTGTAAGTTTATCTGCCAGCATCACCCTGAAGCTGTAGCTGTGAGAAATTAGTCTGGGCCATTATTTACATCTTCTAGCAGTTAAATAACTCTGCAAGTCAGGCCCTGTGAGCATACCCAGAGCTTCTGTGCTGGAGTAAAGAGGCAAAGGAATCAGGGCCACTGCAGATTTTGTTCAGCATTCTATGTGTGTTTGGGCATTGGGAAACCACACACAGGAATGACACAACTATTTCTTCTTCACCAATTGATGACACTTTTTAATTCACCAAAACCATTCTGATGCTGAGCACAGCAGGGGGAGTGACTTAGTACTGACCTCCAGATGGAGATGTGGGGCTGGATCAGAGCCTTGGGAAAGTGGGGGAAGAGAGAATTATTTGTGCAGTTCCCCATCCCTTTGGCTCGAGGGGCTGCCGTATTTCTCTGTGATTTTGCCTTTATTTTAAGCCCCCCCAGGACACACTCCTGCCTCCCCCTGTGTGTCACTGGCGCGCTCAGTGCGCCATCACCCCGCGGCACCACCTCCACCTGCGCGTTCTGCAGCACACACGCCCAAAACCACATCTGAAATCCCATTTAAGAGCGGGGGGCAATCCCCCTGACCTGTCCCAGAGCTCGGCAGGAGCTTTGTCCCTGCGAGACGCCCCTGCCCGGCCCCGCCTCTCCCGGAATGTCCCCGTTGTCCCGCAGGAGCTGGAGGAGCGGAGCCCGCGGGGTCTGCAGGTGCTCAAACCCACCTACGAGAAATTCGAGCTCCACCTGCGCGGCGAGGACGCGCTGGTCAAGAACTACGGGCTGCTGTCGTGCTTCAAAAAGGACCTGCACAAGGTGGAGACCTACCTGAAGGTGATGAGGTGCCGGCGCTACGGAGAGGGGAACTGCGCCCTCTGAGCCCGCCCGCTCCTGGGAGAAGAAACCGGAGAATAAAACCCGCTACTGCTGACACGAGTCTGGCTTTTGGGGGACACGAATCTGGATTTTGGGGGGACACGAGTCTGGCTTTTGGGGGGCACGAATCTGGATTTTGGGGGGGCATGAGTCTGGATTTTGGGGGGCACGAATCTGGATTTTGGGGGAACATGAGTCTGGCTTTTGGGGGAACATGAGTCTGGCTTTTGGGGGGCACGAATCTGGATTTTCGGGGGACACGAGTCTGGCTTTTGGGGGACATGAGTCTGAATTTTGGGGGGCACGAATCTGGATTTTCGGGGGACACGAGTCTGGCTTTTGGGGGACATGAGTCTGAATTTTGGGGGGCACGAATCTGGATTTTGGGGGGACACGAGTCTGGCTTTTGGGGGGAACGAGTCTGGATTTTCGGGGGACACGAGTCTGGCTTTTGGGGGACATGAGTCTGGATTTTGGGGGGGCACAAGTCTGGCTTTTGGGGGACACGAATCTGGATTTTGGGGGGGCACGAGTCTGGATTTTGGGGGACATGAGTCTGGATTTTGGGGGAACATGAGTCTGGATTTTGGGGGGCACGAATCTGGATTTTCGGGGGACACGAGTCTGGCTTTTGGGGGACATGAGTCTGGATTTTGGGGGGACATGAGTCTGGCTTTTGGGGGACATGAGTCTGAATTTTGGGGGGCACAAATCTGGATTTTGGGGGGACACGAGTCTGGCTTTTGGGGGACACGAATCTGGATTTTCGGGGGACACGAGTCTGGCTTTTGGGGGACATGAGTCTGAATTTTGGGGGGCACGAATCTGGATTTTGGGGGGACACGAGTCTGGCTTTTGGGGGGCACGAGTCTGGATTTTGGGGGACATGAGTCTGGATTTTGGGGGGGGCATGAGTCTGGATTTTGGGGGGCACGAATCTGGATTTTGGGGGGACACGAGTCTGGCTTTTGGGGGGCACGAGTCTGGCTTTTGGGAGGCACGAGTCTGGATTTTGGGGGGGGCATGAGTCTGGATTTTGGGGGGCACGAGTCTGGCTTTTGGGGGACACACGGCATGTTTGGGGAGCTGGGAGGGGCAAGATGCCACACAGGGAGGTGAGATTTGGGGCTGGGGGGTGAGGGTTTGGGGGCTGTGAGGTGTATTTTGGGTTGGAGGATGAGGATTTGGGGCTGGGGAAGGGGGGTTTAGGTCTGAGAATTAAATTTGGATCTGAGAATTTGGAGCGGATTTGGAACCGGGGGATGAGGATTTGGGCCTGGGAGGTTGGATTTAGGGATAGACTTTGAGCTACAGGATGGAGCACAACTGGGGCTGAGGGTGGTGGATTTGTGGCTTTGGGGGAGATTTAGGGATAGATTTGGGACTGGGTGGTAGATTTGGAGCTGGAGGATAAGGATTTGGGGCTGTGAGGGGGGATTGAGGAGTGGATTTGGGACTGAACAGTGATTTGGAGCTGGGGGTGGATTTGGGCTGGAAGGATGAATTAGGGCTTGGATTTGCAGTTGGGGCAGAGTTAGGATTGAGGAGAATTTGTGCCTTGGGAGGGATTTGGGGGTAGATTTGGGGCTGAGAGGCAGATTTGGGGCTGGGAAAGTGGATTTAGGGTCTGAGGAGGGTGGGGCTGGGGGGTGAATTTGGAAGGTGCTGAGTCCAAGGTGGTCTTGGTTGGTGGTGCTCACGAGGTGGGTGCTGGCACCAGCCTTGGCACAAGCCCTGAGCAGAGGATTTTCCTGTCACTGCATTTGGGAACACCATGGCTTCCCTGGGGAGGCTCAGTTTTGTGCCCAGAGCCCACTCACCTCAGCAGCAACAGACCCTTCTCACCACAAACCTCGTGGCAAAGGAGGAAAAGCTGACAGCAAGGGAAGCCCCAGCCCTGCAGGGTCATGTTTTGTGATTGAAACAGCTGAAATGAGGCCACACAGAGGTGTCCCCAAATCCCCTCAATTGTTTTAACTTATTCCCAGTGCTCAGCTCCATCACTGCTTGTCCTTGTGGTGCCATTTCCTGAGACCCTGATGTGCTTCCATTTGTCCCACTAAAAGGAGGGTTTGCATTTTCTTGTCTGCTTGGAAGGAGCCAAGTCCAGGGTGGCTTTGGCTTCTCTGGAGCTGCTCCTGCTGTGAGCCAGCCCTGGGCACTGCCCAGGCTCCCCAGGGAATGGTCCCAGTCCCCAGGCTGGGATTGCTGGGGCGTCTGTGCAGGGCCAGGGGAGGGACTGGATGATCCTTGGGATATTCTGACTCATTCTGCAGTTTGCCTGGAGCAGTGTCTGCCCACCCTTGTGACACCCTGTTCCCCGCGGTGACACTGAGTCACCTACTGTCCACGGGCACAGATCCTTACTGAAGAGCAGCAGCAAAACTGGAGTATTTTGGGGTTTGACACAACCAGTACTATCAGATATTTTGTTGAGAAGATGGAATTTCTGTTGGTTTGCTGTCTCTCCTCACTCCCCCTTGCAGGCCCTGCTCTCCAGCCCCTTCCAAAGGCACAGAGAGCTGACCTGACCAGTACTGCCCCCAAGGGAAGGGAGCAGCAGAGTCAAACAGAAAACTGTTCCTGCAGAACCATCTCTCAGCTCCCTGCCTGCTCCCTTCCCTTGGGACAGGGTGGGAGGGAATTCAGAACCCACCCTCCACAAGGCACTGTCCAGCCTGATGGAAAGGGGAACAGATGGGGAATTGGAAGGACTTGCTCAGGATAAGAGTGGTTGTGTGTCCTTCTGGCTCATTGCCTCGTGATGTCAGTCAGTCCTTCCAAAGCAGAAACATTCCCAAGTGGTAAATTCTGGGGAAGCTGCCCCTTATATATGACAAAAATATGTGCACAGGGATGAAACTAAAACATGTTGTAGAGAGGAATTTACATTTGATTTCTCTCCCAGGCCAATGAATTGTCTTTGGAACAGTTTGACCTCAAAGAAGAAGTTTTGTTTGATCTCAGTTTTAATGATGCCACAGAATTAAAGCAGCTCTGTCTTCATTGTTTCCAAAAGTTTTGCAGTGTTTTATTAGGGATGAAAGTTTAATGTTATGAGACACCATGTGCGTCACATCCAATGTCTGCTTCTCCTCCAAACACATAACAGCAACAGAAATGGGCAATAAACCTAAATGCTACTAAAATTAAGCCCCAAAATAAATGCTGGTTTTGCAAAGGAAGTGTTTTCCTGTCAACTTATTGAGGTCAGCTATATCTGGAACGAGCAGAGCTACAGGATTATTTAGACAGAGTATCAGATGTGTGCAGCACTTCCAGAACAACAAAAGGAACAAACCCTCCCTGCAGGAGCCCACGGAAAGCCCAAAGCTGCTCTAAGAAAACTGGAGGTGGAAGGTTCTTACCAGCAGGAGTAGCTGTGGGACTCATTTGCACAGGCAGAGGAAAAGTATTTCTCTAAGAAGAAAAAAAAAGCCTTGTAATAAATGTGTTGAGCCACAAGAGCCTTGTGAACCACAGGTGTTGAACCCCAAGTAGTTGAGACATTAACATTATGTAAAACAAAGGTTCTTTCTACTTTCAAACATGTTTTCCATTAAATGAAATGAGATTTTGTAACCTGGTAATGAATAACCATCTGAGGCAGCTCAAGCAATGGGAAGGGACACCAAGCTCACCAAATCATGAAGGGAGGGGGGTGTCTTATTTCATAACAAACTCCTGCCCAGGTATTTTGACCTCGCTTTGCAAAAAGAAAAGCTCAGGGATGAGCCACAGGAATGATGTGAGATCCCTCTTGAAATTAGAGAAATGTAACCTGTTTAACAAATATAGAGAGCAAAGGGGTGATTTGCTACAGGAGAAATCACCTGGCCCTGGCTGAGTGTGAACCACAAAGGTAAAGCAAAATCCAGTGTGTGCACACAGAACTTGGGGAACTCCAAGTGGGAAGATGTGGTGATTCATAAGAGAGTGACCAGGGAACCTGGCCTCTGTGAAGGTAAATCCCTGCTGGAGCAATTTCTAATTGGTCTATTATCTGGTTCTAATTTCTAATTTCCAATATTCTATTGGCTTATAAATGCATCAAAATATGAAATTATCACCATCCCCAGCAGTGTGACCAGAGGATGAGGAGGGAATTCTGCCCTGCTCAAGTGAGACTCCACCTGCAGAGCTGCCTCCAGCCCTGGGGTCCCCAACACACAGGAAGGACGTGGAGCTGCTGGAATGAGTCCAGAGGAGGCCGTGGAGCTGCTCTGAGGGCTGGAGCCCCTCTGGAGCCAGGCTGGGAGAGCTGGGGGTGCTCATCTGGAGAGGAGAACCTCTGGGGAGAGCTCAGAGCCTCTTCAGGGCCTAAAGGGGCTCCAAGAGAGGAGAGAGATTTGGGACAAGGGATGGAGGGACAGGCCAAGGGGGAGTGGCTTCCCCAGGGTTAGATGGGATATTGGGAAGGAATTCCCTGTGAGGGTGGGGACCCCCAAGCAGAGGACTGAGCAGCTGGGGCAGGGCTGGCTCCAGTCGTGGTAACAGAATCACAGAGTCAGTGAGGTCAGAAAAGCCCTCCTAGATCATCGAGTCCAACCTGTGCCCATCCCTGTGGAAACCCAGGACACCATAGGGAATATTTCTCTGTCTGCTCTAGGGTGCCCTGACCCCCAGGGGAGCACTGACTTTGACCCTCATTCATGGAGAAAGTTTTCCAGACTTCAAGATAGACTGGAATCCACAAAAGTGTGAAATAGATTATTGAGAGCAGTGTAGGTGCATCACTTGGTAAGAAATTGAGGTTTTGGGGTTTTTAGTGTGTAGTGGATGGAAGCAAGATGGAGGGCACAGGGTGTTGTCCTGGGTTTCTTCTTCATGCTTCTTCTCCTTCTTCTTCATGGGTTTGGGTGGCATTTTGTAATTGGGCAGAGAAGTCCCCATTGTGGGCTCTTTGGGATCAGTTATTGGGTTAAAAGGGAAAATAATCTAGGTGTCAGTTCTTAATTGGATAGTTTAGTCTTAAAAGACCTTGTAACCAGAGATTGTTGGCCATTTTGTGCCTTCTAATAAGAAGCTGCCGAACTCACAGTAGTGAGACTGTTTTACTGATAAGAAATAATAAACACCTGAATCCAAACATGAACTACTGTCTCAAGTGCCTTCAATCCAGACCCAGAGAAACCAACAAGTGGTACCCCCACAATCCCCACCTTGTTCCCCAGCCCAGAGCACTGAGTGCCACAGCCAACCGTGTCTCAAACACCTCCTCAGACAGTGATTCCACCACTTGAGCAGTCTATTCCAATGTTTAATCCTCCTCTCTGTGAAGAAATTGTTCCTAAAGCCCAACCTAAACCTCTCTGGGACAACTCAAGGCCATTTCCTCTCCTCCTGTCTCTGTTCTCTGAGAGGAGAGCCCAACTGCCCTCCAGACTGCCCCTCATGTTAGGGAGAGCCAGAAGGTCACCCCTGAGCCTCCTTTTGTTCAGGCTAAACAGCTCAGCAGGAGAGATGAGAAACTGCTTTTACAAATATATCAGCAAAAAGGGGAGTAACAAGGAAAATTTTAGTTCAATGGGGTCTTCATAGTCAGTGGGGTTTGATCCACCAGCTCTATCCCAGGGGTTTAATCCTTGCCAGGTCAAATGTGAGGTTTGCTTCTGGCACCAGACACACGAGCATGCACACATACACACAAAAACACGTGCACAGCCATGAACATACGCAGATATTTCTGCCTGCTCACAGGACACCTTGGCTGCACAAAAATAGCATTTATTAGGAAATAACCTCCAAGGAAAGAACTGTAACTTCCAAGGAAAGAACTGTGAAGGAAGTAACATTCAATGGAAGTCAAAGAAATATCAGTAAGAAAATAGCCTCCAAGGCAAGAACTGGGATCCAAGGAAGTAGACAAGGGAATAACAGTCAGGGATTAGAATCAAAGGAAAGCTTCAGCAATTCCTATATCGGTGCAGGAGCTGGAGAAGAAGCATTGGCATTGGTTCTCTTCCCCTCACTCCAGTTCTTCACATTGTATCTCTTCCTGGGAGACATCTGTGTTCTCTTTCTGCATTTGTTTCTGCAATTCTTCTTTTTCAGTAAGGATGTCCATGATGTATTGAACCAACAGCAAATCAGCTTCGCTGAGCTCAGGCAAACCCTGGAAATTGCCATGGAAGGGAAGGATTTGGAGAGGTGAGGAAGAGCAGGTGGTGCAGGCAGAGGAGCAGAACTGGCATCTGCTCCCTGCCCTTCCAAGGTAGAAATTCATTTTGATTTAGGTGAAATGTACATCTTTGAGTTAAGTCTGTAGATTGAAACATAGCTATGTAGCCTGACTGCAAGGCCAAGGCTCAGGGATTCAGTGAAGGACAGATATAAGGGGGGGGAGACAGGGTGATAGAGAGAGACAGAGACTGCTGTGAGAGCAGGTCAACCTAACCTAGGAATTCTTTCTGATAAAGAAGATCTAGCAGCAAATGTCACGTGAAATTTGTAGAAATGAATATGTATGAACTTAGTGTGAAATTGTATGCATATGTATTTGAGAAGAGGATAAAAAAGGACCTGAAGTTCCCAGAGGTACGCATGCCTTTTAAAGAGAGTAATCTCCACATGCATCCGGCGCTGTAATAATAAACATACCGGCTTTACAACTTTCACGAAGTTGTAGAGTTTTTGGCTATATCTCCACAACACACTGCCTACCTGTACTTGTTCTTCCTCCATGTCTGTTGCAGTTTTACAGACAACCTGAAAAATGTCAGAGGTTTACGTCCAAAAAGGAGACAGAGGAGTCGTTCAGATTTATTGGAATGAAGGGAGATAGTCCACCGGGGCACATGGCTGCGGAGTTTTCTCTCTCGGGGTTTCAGAGGACTCAGCCACCCTTTTATCCTAAACTCCCTCACCCTTTTATCCCAAACTCCCAGCCACATGATTCCCTTTTCCTATCCCCACTGGCTGAGGTGTTGGGAAGGTGCAGCTTTCCCGAAGTGCCCACAACATATCCGACATTGAACCTACTGTTTTATCCCAAAGTTCAGATATTCAGGCTTGTACAGACCCTTGTCTATCTTAGGAGCCCAGCTGTCTCGGCTCTGCAATGACCCTGCTGCTTGAAGATCACAGTAGAGACATTAGGAACCATTTCAAACACGTTAGCAGACATCAAATTATTTGTAAAGACATAAGCATACATCTTTCACTGCAATAACGAGGCAAATAAGCAGGGAGGTTTGGCCACGGAGGGCTGCAGGAGGTACAGGAGCTCTCCTGTCTCGGGGTCATTTCAGCTGAGACAAGGAAGATGGTTGCCGCAGAAAGGGCATCCCTGGCGGGCCCAGACCTCTTGCTCGGGAGTTCTTCTCCCGGGGCTCCTCCAACTGCGACCAGTTTGAAACACACAACCCCGCCTGGCGCTGGGAGGGCGCGGGGAGCTTGCCCAAAGCCGGGCAATGTCGGGATGGCCGCCGGCAGAGGCTGAGGGAGCCGCAGCCACAATGGCGGGAAGCGCCGGGAGCCTGAGGGGCGGCAGCTCCGCCTGAGCGCGCCGGCCCCGGCAGCGAGCGCCGTGCAAAGGGAGCCGCGGGCAGCTCGGGCAAGGCCGGCACGGCCCCGCAAGCAGCGGCCAGAGAGGCGGCCCGGCCCGGCCCGGCCGGGAAGCGCGGCCGCTCCGCCGCACGGGCACCTCCGCCTCCGGGCAGCGGCACCGGCAGCGGCCGCCCCGGCCTGAGGGGAAACGCGCGGCCCCACAGCTCGGGCCGGGGCGGCTCCGGCAGCGCTTGCGGCACGGCGGCCTCCAGTCCTGGGCACGGAGTCACGGAGCCTCAGAGGAACTGACGATGGAAAACACCTCCGGCTTCAGCCCGTCCATCCTGTGCCTCCTCCCCACCTTGGCAGCCAGGCCACGCACTCAGTGCCACCTCCAGCCGTTCCTTGGACCCTTGCAGGCATGGGCAGTCCACCACCTCCTTGGGCAGCCCCTCCCAAGGCCTCAACACCCTTTCCATGAAGAAATTCCTCCCTGATCTCTGTAATTCGTGTCTTACACACCTGACACTATTTTAATCCTATTCTGAACCATATTAGACAAAGATGCCTTTCATGCATGTGCATTAAACCTTCTTCAGAAGATGATTCCACACTTCAGCAGGAAGAGGTACAACAATGCAATGCATCAGCCTGGGAGCCAGGCAGGTGTGCGGGAAGGCAAAGGAAAGGAGGAGGAGACAAAAACCTCAGGGGTGCAGAGGGGACAATGCTGCTTGTGCAGCTCCAAGCCAGCACCACGGGGACACCAGTGCCATGGCCTCTGCAGGAGGACACAGCCATTCCCCTTCCCACCCACCACCCAGGGCTCTTGTGCTCACAGGAGACATTTGGAACACAAAAGTGTTGACCCTGGAAAGCTTCAGGGGCCTTGGGATGTTTTAGAAGCACTACTGCAAAGCCTCTTACTGTGATATCCATAGATCTATCCAGGAAGGCCTCATTGCAATGGGAAAACTCTACAGGGAGTGCTGGAGCCAGGCATTGGCACGGGCGCTGGCAGAAATAACACCTGGGTGAGGTAGGACCAGGTGCATGCTCTGCTCAGCCCAGTGGCAGAGCTGAAGGGGGAAGTGGAAAGATAAGGAGTGTCAGGGAGTGGGAGAGGGAGAGGGACTGGACCCACACTGAAGCAGCCATTGGACAAATGTCCCAGACAGACACGTGCCAAGAAGCCGAGGATCACCAAGGGTGTGACCAGCAGGCAGAAGGAGGGGACCCAAAAAACAGAGGGAATGGAAAGAGGTCCCTGCTGGGGGCAGCAGAGGAATCCCCTCCTGCCCCATCTCACCTTCCCAGCTCCCTCTACACAACAGGTGGAGGCTCTGGGCCTCTGGGGCCGGGACAATCATGGTGTGGACAAGCTCCATCCAGGCTGGAGGGGCTGCCCAGAGGGAGTCAGTCCAGCCACGCTGTTTGAGAGGCTCCCTGGGGATGCTGTCCTGAGGGGCAGAGGAGTCCAGGGAGGCTGCACATTGTGCAGGGAGAAATCCTTGAAGGCACAGGCACGAGCAGCCCGTGCCCATGTGCCCAAAGATGAGCTGGTGGGGAAGCAGAGCGGCTGAACAGGAAGCTCTGCCTGGGACTCAGGGAAAACACAGAATTTACAGCTTTGGAAGGAGGGCAGCAGCACAGGAGGATGGCGAGGAGGATATCATTGCGGCATGCAGGGAGAAAGGTAGCAAAGCAAAGGCCCAGCTGGAACTGGATTTGGCCAATTCCATAAGGGAGAACAGAAACTGCTTTTACAAATACATCAGCAACACTAGGAGGAACAAGGACAATTTTATTTATACTGAATGCAAGGGAAACATTGCCACCAGGGATGAGGAAAAGCCTGAGATCCCTCCTCTGGGTGTCCAGAGCTTGTGCTTGCCTGCAGCACCCTCCAGCCTTCCCTCAGCAGTGACAGCAAAAAAATAACAGTCAAGGAAAAAGCATCCAAGGCAATAAGCACAACCAATGAAACGGCATCCAAAAAGAGCCTCAGCTAAAATGGGAAGTGAAGAATTGCTGGCATCCCATTTACTTCTTGAAAATCTTCCACCTTAGTTCTTCACACTATGTCTCTTCCTGGGATGCTTATCTCTGGGATTCATAGACAACCCTGATGCGTTGAATCCATGGCAATTCAGACTTCCTGAACAGGGAACAGCACGGCGAAGAACCTTGAACGGACTGGGAACAGGCGCAACTCCCAGAGGAGCTATCTGCCCTTTTCTGTTCTACATGCTGTGCCTCTTTGTTATACTTCCTCCCACTCTGTGGCAGCTTTACACAGAACCTGAAAAAAACAGCAAGGGACAATAGGGTTAAAGAGAGAAGGCAGCTGGTGATGGAGGCTGTGGGCAACAGGGCTGCCTGTGCTCTGGCCTGTCTGGGCAGCAGCCGCTGCAGGAGTTGGGAAGGGGCATTTCCAACGCTGCAAAGCAATGGAGTGAGCGAGGTGAATGGGGACAAAAAGGCTTCTGGACATCCCATCCCCAGAGCTCCCTGCTCCCGCTCCGTCAGCAGGGAGGTCTGGCCAGGGAGGGCTGCAGCAGGTGCCAGCACCTCTCCCTGCTCGGGGGTGTGCCAGCAGAGGCCAAGGAAGATGGGGAGCCCCAGCAGGGATGGCAATGGCCGGCAATCCAGAGAATGAGCCAAGCGTGCAAAAGGCAACTGGAGAGGATGGCAGTGAGCTCTTCACCAGCCACTGCGGGGAGGGAGCGGGCAACAATGGGGCAGAGCCATCAGCAGAGGAGACTGTTCTGGGAACACAGAGGTATTGCTCGTGCTCACAGAAATTCGGGAGCACACCGGGGCCCAGGACATCCATCCCAGCACCGGCGTGGGAAGGGCTGCTTGGGCTGGGAGCCCCCGGCCGTGCCCAGCGCTGCCGCTCAGGAGCCGCTTGCCCGGGGCTGCCCCAAAGGCGACGTGTTGCAAACACAGCCGGGAGAGTCCCGGGCAGCAGCACCTGCGCGGCTGCGGGGCTCCAGGAGGAGCTGCTCTGCACAGCAAAGACCCTTGGTGGCACAGCAGTGGCACGGGCGGGGAGCAGTTACCTTGTCAGACACAAATTCCTGGTGTCGCGGGGTTGGGAGTCAAGTTCACAACGTTGAGAGCGCTTCTGGGGAAGGAAAATGGGAGATTTGCAACATCCGTTTTCCTGTAATATTCTGCCAAACAGGAGAGGGCAAGAGCTCTCATTGCTGTGTGGCTGAAGGCAGGAGAGCAAAGCAAAGCTGGGGGGAGCTGGGACAGAAGGCAGGACAAGCTTCCCTCTGGCAGGCTGGACCCTGCTGAGCTGGGTGCTGTGGATGCTGCCACAGGCTTGGAACAACATCTCCTGTGGTACCCAGCACATGCAGGGCCATCTGCACTGGCACATGGGGCTTGTCACCTGGGCACTCCAGCTACAAGACAGACAGCTCTGTGTCAAACAAGAAATTGGCTTACCTGGAAGACACACTTCAGTATCAGGAAAACGAAGATGAAGAAAATCAGCAAAACCACAAACGTGACCACGTACACCACAACTTCTAGTTTGCGCTGTGAGGAAAGGAAGATCATGGGGGTCAGAGGTTTGACCCTTCCATTCTCCTTTGCCCAGGAGGACACGTGCAGCAGTGCCCAGCAGCTCTCTTACCTTCCCTGTGAGTCCCTTGCCATTCCCCACGGCCATATGAATGATCATGTTCTCTTGCAGACGACACTGGGCCGTGGGATCATAGGCTCCCTGGTTCTCTTGCCTCTCAGTGAGCAGCTTTAGAAGCAGCCTGGTCTTCACGACCATCTTGGCACAGGCGTGCTTGAGCTGGGGCAGGCTGCAGTCCCTCTTCAGGGCTCGCTCCACGTGGGCCATGAATGCGTGCAGGCCTTTGTGTGCCTCCTGCAGCGGCCGGTGATGATCAACGTTGGTTTCCCGTTCTTTTGCAACTGGCGCGAGGTCTGGACTTTGGGGGCTCACAGGTTTATTGAGGAACATGGAGTCTTCCTCCACTGTGGTGTCACGCATCATCAGGAGGTGCCTGCCTATAGAGGAATGCTTCTCTTCAGCTGTGGCTCTTCCTCTCCTGCTCGCAGCGGGGCGGCTCCGAATCAACAGGTCAGAGAGAAAATCCAGATTCTTGTTTAGACCCTGGTCAGATCTGGACCTTGGCTCCACTTTCACAGGTTTTGAAACCTGGTAGAAAAGATTATTATATCCAAGCCCATACTGGCTGTCCTTCTTCTTGTGCCAATTGTGTGTCTTGATGTAGTACTTCCTGGCAGCTGGATCTTCCTCCTCATCTCTGTGTTGTGCAGACATGGAGGTATCGTCACCACGTTTTAATCCACCAGCTACCGCTGAAGGCTTTGATCCTTGCCGGTATAAACGTGACTCCATCTTCTCTTGATGCCAGCTTGAGGGTGTCTTTTTCACCACAATGCTTTTGGCAGTCTTGATGCTTTTAGCCTTGTGCAGCTTCTTCTGCACCTTGGCCCTCAGGTCATGAGCGCTTGTTTTGCCTTCATGCCCCAAGAGATGCTGAGGGGGATGTGAATTTGTTCTGGAACGGTCCAGGCTGCTGACATCACCCTCAGTGCTCAGGGTCAGGGCAACCACAAGCGTGACAGTTTCACCATCTCCCAGTGAAGGCTCCTTGGGCTTGAGGCTCAACACTGGGATGGTGTTCAGCTCTCTGCCTTGTTCCAAGTCCATTATTTCTCCCCGACTCCGTAGAAGACTTGTCTGAGCTGGAGAACAGCAAGAGAGCAGATCAGCAGCTGGACACAAACACAGGCTCAGAGGTTACCCCAAGCAGCAGCAGCTCATCTCAAGGCCAGCAAGCACAAGAGCAGAGTGAGGGATGTGTTGTGGTGAGGAGAAGAGCCCTTCAATCCATGCCATTATCCCCTTGGGGCAGAGCAGAGAGCTGGTTCTTTCCTGGTGTCTCCTGGGGCTCTGTTTGGATGGGAGGGAAACATCCCAGGGGAATGGGATTGCTGTCAGAGAGGTTCCCACAGCTCCAGATGAGCAGGCCTGGCTTGCTCTGCAGGAGCCAGTGAAGAGGCAGAGACCCCAGAGGAAAGATCAGCACTGCAAGGGGGGCACAGACTGGCACGGGAGGAAAGCCCAGGGACTCCTTTGCTCCGGGGCCATTGCCAGGAGCAGCAGCTGAAGCTGTTAGAGCATGAACAACTCCCTCAAGGGCACCACAGCTCTGGGACTGTGCTGTGGGAAACCTGGGGCTGAGGCAGTGAGAGAAGCGAGCTCCCTGGGGCCCTTGGAAACCTGGCTGTACCTGTTTGCAGAAGGGCAGCCTGGCCCTGCTGTGCACAGGATGTGCTGTGCCCTGTGCCCAGCTAGAGCAGGATGGGGCTTTGCTCCCCCTGCACGGGCCAACCAGGGCATGACGGTGCTTGGTGTTCACCCTGCAGAGCACATCAGGGGCCCTGCCCTTGCCCTGCAGTGGGCAGTGGGGTGGCACAGAAACCAGGCTGTTAGGGGAATCTGGGGCCTTTATGGGCAGACCTTGCCTTCCAGCACCAGGGAAGGGCAGGGGGCATTCCTGCTTTCCCTGCCTGGGGGCCATGGTGTGGGTAGGAAATTGGTAGGTTTGCTGGGCCCAGTGAGCTGTTCCTTGTCCAGACACTATGTGACACACAAGATATGTACAGTCTCCAGGAACTTTCCATCCCAAGGTGTTGTGTCCAAGGCCTGTAGTCCAAGGCCCGATCAGCACCCCCCAGCACGGGGCAGTGCTGCAGCCTCTCCCCAGGCTCAGGAGAAGGGGCAGATTTGAGCTGCCCCAGCCCCTCCGGACACCCACCGCACTGCGGGGCGCTGGTGCTGCACAGCTTCTGGCACAGGAACTGGATGGTCCTGCAGGGGCTCTCGGGCCGGGGACGCTCCTGGCACAGGCAGCAGGCCGCCTCCTTGGGCACTTGGCTGCAGACAAGAGGGGATTCTTGGAGGAACACCTGGCCACCCAGTGCATGGCTCAGAGCCCAGCTCAGGGAACACACCGATACCACGCAGGGGGCTTGTGCCTCACTGTGTGCCACAGCTCTGGGAAAGGGCCCTGACTCCCAAGGCAAAACATTAAAAGGCGATTTTAACCTGGAAAGTAGAACTGCTCCCAAAACACCACGTGACACAGAAATGCACCCGCCTGGAGTTCAAACTCCCCTTTGAGAAGCCTGCAGCAAGTCACCCCAAAGGTGAGATTCTGCCTGGGAGCTGGTGAGTTTTGGCACGTTCCCAGAAGGAAACAGCAACTCTTGACCTTACTACTGGGCTTGTTCTGAGTTGGTGGCACACGGATTTGTTTCCCAAGCAGAGCCCCTGTCCCAGCACTCGGGGCCTGCTGGCGGCTGGGGCTCAGTCCCACACACTCACAGGGTTTCCAAGCTCACTGTGGTCTGCAGCAGCTGCAGCAGCATCTGCGAGTTCACTTGGGTGGCACTCAGGTCTCTGCAAACATTGGAAAGAGCTCATGAAACTCTCTGGTGACATTGCCACAACTCTGCTCTCAGAGCAAGCCCAGGGCCCTGATGATGGTGGTGCTGTATGCAGAGGAATCCACTTCTGCCAGCTCCCAGAGAAGCCAGGGGAGTTGTGACTCCAGCAGACTCAGGCAGGCCAAGAGAGAGATTTGCTCCTGCACCATTTGTGCAGCTTTCCTGAGCTGCACAAACTCTACCAAACCTCTCTGGCACTCCAGAGAGACACAGCTCTCTCTGGGTCTGCTTCAAATGAGCCAATACTTACAGAAAGCTCACTGAGGGCAGCTTGAAGAAGGCAGCATCATCAATGACAGCCAGCGGGTTGTGGCTGAGGATCCTGAGAAACAACAGAGCTCTCTCAGGGCTGATGGCAAGGATGTGAGCTGCCTGTGCCGGGCACGTGGGCACGGCCCGGCCGCATTCAAGGAAGCCTTGCAGGAGAGGAGCAGGGCAGGAGAAAGGGCCTTTGCAGCTGCACACTCCTGGTGCTCCCTGGCTGACATCCACAGCTGCAATCAGGACTTTGCCAAGGGCAAATCTGCTCTTGCCCACTGACCCTGCAGAGACCCTGCAGAGACTCGCCCTGCCGTGCCTTTAGCCCTGGGGCCACTTACAGCTCCTGGAGGAACTGCATCCCATGCCAGGCCTGGAAAGTGTCGCTGCGGATCTGTGTGAGGCCATTCCAGGAGAGATTCCTGGGGAAAGAGGAGGTCACACAAAGGAATCAGGCCTGCCCTACAGAGAGAGGGGGCAAAGAAGGAGCCCTTTGCAGGAAAGGTGCCAATCCAAGGTGGAAGAGGGAGGAAACTGCTGCTTTCTCAGCGTTTGTAGCCTGCCCAGGAGGGCAAGTGAAGGGCACACGGGCTGACTCTGTTTCTGTTCCAGGATGCAGCCAAGGCTGCCAGAACTGGCTGCTCTGATGGCTGTGTGTGGACAACCCCGCTGGGCTCTGTCCCCTTGCGTGGCCACCCAGCCATCGCCATTGATCTCTGCAGTTCAGCTGGGCTCTGGGCAGGGCAGATTTAGGGACTTTGGGGAAAACAGCAGGACCATATTCCTACACAGGAAGGGTGCCCATGCAAAGACTGAGCTAAAACCACCAGAAAGAAACTTGATCACTCACAGAAACTTCAGGAAAGGCAGTGACTCAAATGCCCGTTCCTCAATGGACAGGATCTCATTGCAGGACAAATCCCTGTTCCAGGCAGAACAACAAATGTCACTTCCTTTGGCCCTGTTGCTTTTACCTGCCTCTGCAGCCTGGATGCCAGCAGGGCCAAAGGCCAGGTGCCCGTGGCTGGGCTGAGCAGCAGGGCCCCAGGGAGGGGCAGGCAGGAGCCTCCCCTGCCCTGGGCAGGGCACGGTGCTTACAGGTGCTTCAGCAGGAACAGCCCCTCCAGGGAATGCCTCTTCACTGCCCGCAGCTCATTGTCCCTGAGCACTCTGCAAGGGGACACAGGGACATTGTGACAGCGGCCACAGCCCAGCAGCAACTGGGATTGTCATGGGAAAATCTCCTGCAGCAGCTTGACTGACACATCTCTCTGGGCCACCGCTGCAGGGACCGTCCCCACTCCTGGCCAGAGCAGGCCCTTGCTCCTGGCCGGCTGAAGCTGACCACAGCTTGATCCCTGGGCAGACAGACACGGGCATGGTGCCCTGGCTGCAAGAGACTCGAGGCAATTCTTGCCATGCTGGGAAGCTGTGGTGATTCACACCACTCCTGGCAGAGCAGCCGAGCTTTGAATTCCAATGGAAGCGGGTGGTGTGAGGGCTGCTGCTCCAACCCCAGACCAAAGGATGGCATCTCCACAGACTGCTGACATTTGAAATGCTGCAGGGCACTTACAAGGTCTCAGTCCATGGGTAGTCCTTCCAGGTTTGTTTTCCAAAAGCAGTAATGGAGTTGCCAGAGAAATCCCTGCAAAGAGACAAAGAGCCGGTCCCCCCTCAGGAAAGCCCATTTCCTTGCCTTTCGGCTGCAGAGCTGGAATTGGGCTTTGCCTGGAGAAGGCGCAGCGTGCCCAGCCTGGCTTCACCCTCATGCTGTGCTCAGGCCCCCAAACCCCCCCTGTCTCTTGCCAGGGATTCCCCGGGGTGTCCCAGGTGGGGTTTGCAGAGCCAGGGAGCCGAGGAGGGGCAGCTGCAGGGCTCTGAGGGGCCGTGGGACTCACAGGATGGCCAGGGCTTGGCGGCGGCTGGCCGGGGGCACGGTGGCCAGGCCGGCGTGGCCGCAGTTCAGCCGCCCGCGGCCTGGGCAGTGGCAGGGCTCTGGGCAGAGCTCCTTGCCCACTGCTGGGGAGGGGGCCACTGCCAGCAGCAGGGCCAGCAGGAGCAGAGCGCGCAGCAGACGCATCACCAGGTCCATGGCGAGACAGGACTGGCTGCAGTCGCCTGGGACGCAGACCTGAGCTGCACCTGTGGCAGCTCCTGTGTCACAGTGCTGCTGCCAATGTCACAGTGGTCCTTCTTATGACACTGTAGCAATGCTCTTGTCACCGTCATGGTGCTTGGCATCACAGCTCGCAGCAAACCGCAGTTCAGGCCATGCTGTCACCAAATGACTCTGTCTCAGAGCCATCAATCTGCACAATCATGGCTTGGAAGGGGCCTTAAAGCCCATCCGGTTTCACCCCTGCCATGGCAGGGACACCTTCCACTAGCCCAGGCTGCTCCAAGCCCCGTCCCACCTGGCCTTGGACACTGCCAGGGATCCAGGGGCAGCCCCAGCTGCTCTGGGCACCCTGTGCCAGGGCCTGCCCACCCTCCCAGGGAAGGATTTCTCCTGAACACAAGATCTAAGCCTGCCCTGTGTCCCTGTGAAGCCATTCCCAGCTGTCTTGGGTTTGCGTGGCCAGGCTTTGGCATGGCTTTGGGGCTACAGGTGCTGTTGAAACTTCTTTTGTTTCTCATTATCCTGCTCTGATTTACTTGACAATAAATGTAATTAATATCCCCAAGTTCCGGCCGTTGTGTCCCTGACCGTGACCATGAGCGAGGCGGGATGTCTCCCTCCCTTTCTGTAAACTCCTGAGCCTTTCGCTGTCCTTTTTCTCCTCTCCACTTGTGCGGAGCGGTGAGAGCGCCTCTGGTGGGCAGGCGGCACCCAGGCAAGGCCAAAGGCCGCAAACGGCGCTGGGAGGGCGCGGGGAGCTTGCCCAAAGCCGGGCAATGTCGGGATGGCCGCCGGCAGAGGCTGAGGGAGCCGCAGCCACAATGGCGGGAAGCGCCGGGAGCCTGAGGGGCGGCAGCTCCGCCTGAGCGCGCCGGCCCCGGCAGCGAGCGCCGTGCAAAGGGAGCCGCGGGCAGCTCGGGCAAGGCCGGCACGGCCCCGCAAGCAGCGGCCAGAGAGGCGGCCCGGCCCGGCCCGGCCCGGCCGGGAAGCGCGGCCGCTCCGCCGCACGGGCACCTCCGCCTCCGGGCAGCGGCACCGGCAGCGGCCGCCCCGGCCTGAGGGGAAACGCGCGGCCCCACAGCTCGGGCCGGGGCGGCTCCGGCAGCGCTTGCGGCACGGCGGCCTCCAGTCCTGGGCACGGAGTCACGGAGCCTCAGAGGCACTGACGATGGAAAACACCTCCGGCTTCAGCCCGTCCATCCTGTGCCTCCTCCCCACCTTGGCAGCCAGGCCACGCACTCAGTGCCACCTCCAGCCGTTCCTTGGACCCTTGCAGGCATGGGCAGTCCACCACCTCCTTGGGCAGCCCCTCCCAAGGCCTCAACACCCTTTCCATGAAGAAATTCCTCCCTGATCTCTGTGATTCGTGTCTTACACACCTGACACTATTTTAATCCTATTCTGAACCATATTAGACAAAGATGCCTTTCATGCATGTACATTAAACCTCCTTGAGAAGATGATTCTGCTCAATGACAGCACCTCTTCAGCAGGAGGAGGTATAAAAATGCAACCATCAGCCTGGGAGCCAGGCGGGTTTGAGGGAGGGCAAAGGAAAGGAGGAGGAGGCAAAAACCTCAGGGGTGCAGAGGGGACAATGCTGCTTGTGCAGCTCCAAGCCAGCACCACGGGGACACCAGTGCCATGGCCTCTGCAGGAGGACACAGCCATTCCCCTTCCCACCCACCACCCAGAGCTCTTGTGCTCACAGGAGACATTTGGAACACAAAAGTGTTGACCCTGGAAAGCTTCAGGGGCCTTGGGATGTTTTAGAAGCACTACTGCAAAGCCTCTTACTGTGATATCCATAGATCTATCCAGGAAGGCCTCATTGCAATGGGAAAACTCTACAGGGAGTGCTGGAGCCAGGCATTGGCACGGGCGCTGGCAGAAATAACAGCTGGGCGAGGTAGGACCAGGTGCATGCTCTGCTCAGCCCAGTGGCAGAGCTGAAGGGGGAAGTGGAAAGATAAGGAGTGTCAGGGAGTGGGAGAGGGAGAGGGACTGGAGCCACACTGAAGCAGCCATTGGACAAATGTCCCAGACAGACACGTGCCAAGAAGCCGAGGATCGCCAAGGGTGTGACCAGCAGGCAGAAGGAGGGGACCCAAAACACAGAGGGAATGGAAAGAGGTCCCTGCTGGGGGCAGCAGAGGAATCCCCTCCTGGCCCATCTCACCTTCCCAGCTCCCTCTACACAACAGGTGGAGGCTCTGGGCCTCTGGGGCCGGGACAATCACGGTGTGGACAAGCTCCATCCAGGCTGGAGGGGCTGCCCAGAGGGAGTCAGTCCAGCCACGCTGTTTGAGAGGCTCCCTGGGGATGCTGTCCAGAGGGGCAGAGGAGTCCAGGGAGGCTGCACATTGTGCAGGGAGAGATCCTTGAAGGCACAGGCACGAGCAGCCCGTGCCCATGTGCCCAAAGATGAGCTGGTGGGGAAGCAGAGCGGCTGAACAGGAAGCTCTGCCTGGGATTCAGGGAAAACACAGAATTTACAGCTTTGGAAGGAGGGCAGCAGCACAGGAGGATGGTGTGGATGTCGTTGGGGCACACAGAGAGAAAGGTAGCAAAGCAAAGGCCCAGCTGGAACTGAATTTGGCCAATTCCATAAGGGAGAACAGAAACTGCTTTTACAAATACATCAGCAACACCAGGAGGAACAAGAACAAACTTTATTTATACTGAATGCTGGGGGAAACATTGCCACAAGGGATGAGGAAAAGCCTGAGATGCTTCCTCTGGGTGTCCAGAGCTTGTGCTTGCCTGCAGCACCCTCTGGCCTTCCCTCAGCAGGGGCAGCAAGAAAATAACAATCAAGGAAAAAGCATCCAAGGAAACAACAACAACAACTGAAACAGCATCCATGGAAATCACAACAATAACGAAGCAACATCTGAGGAGGGCCTCAGTAGTTCATATTTCGGAAGAGGAGGCGAAGAGTTGTTGGAATCCCATTAACTTCTTCAGCCTCTTCACAATCTTCCAGTCAAACAAATTCTTCACACTTTGTCTCTTTCTGAAATGTTTTTCTACCACTTTCGTATGAATCCGTGATGCGTCGAACCAATGGCTTTGCAGATTTCCTGAACAAAGAAAAGCTCCAGAAAGTGCTGAGCAAGCGAAGGCCTTTTAAAAGGAAGGATGCCCAGGCAGTCAGGAAGAATGGGCGGTGCTGGGAGGACCTCCCTGCCCTTTTCTGCTCTACATTTTGTGCCTCATTATCCTTCCTCCATCTCTGTTGCAGTATAACACAGAACCTGAAAAAAACAGCAACGGACAATAGGGTTAAAGAGAGAAGGCAGCTGGTGATGGAGGCTGTGGGCAACAGGGCTGCCTGTGCTCTGGCCTGTCTGGGCAGCAGCCCCGCTGCAGGAGTTGGGAAGGGGCATTTCCAACGCTGCAAAGCAATGGAGTGAGCGAGGTGAATGGGGACAAAAAGGCTTCTGGACATCCCATCCCCAGAGCTCCCTGCTCCCGCTCCGTCAGCAGGGAGGTCTGGCCAGGGAGGGCTGCAGCAGGTGCCAGCACCTCTCCCTGCTCGGGGGTGTGCCAGCAGAGCCCAAGGAAGATGGGGAGCCCCAGCAGGGATGGCAATGGCCGGCAATCCAGAGAATGAGCCCTGCGTGCAAAAGGCAACCGGAGAGGATGGCAGTGAGCTCTTCACCAGCCACTGCGGGGAGGGAGCGGGCAAAAATGGGGCAGAGCCATCAGCAGAGGAGACTGTTCTGGGAACACAGAGGTATTGCTCGTGCTCACAGAAATTCGGGAGCACACCGGGGCCCAGGACATCCATCCCAGCGCCGGCGTGGGAAGGGCTGCTTGGGCTGGGAGCCCCCGGCCGTGCCCAGCGCTGCCGCTCAGGAGCCGCTTGCCCGGGGCTGCCCCAAACGCGACGTGTTGCAAACACAGCCGGGAGAGTCCCGGGCAGCGGCACCTGCGCGGCTGCGGGGCTCCAGGAGGAGCTGCTCTGCACAGCAAAGACCCTTGGTGGCACAGCAGTGGCACGGGCGGGGAGCAGTTACCTTGTCAGACACAAATTCCTGGTGTCGCGGGGTTGGGAGTCAAGTTCACAACGTTGAGAGCGCTTCTGGGGAAGGAAAATGGGAGATTTGCAACATCCGTTTTCCTATAATATTCTGCCAAACAGGAGAGGGCAAGAGCTCTCATTGCTGTGTGGCTGAAGGCAGGAGAGCAAAGCAAAGCTGGGGAGAGCTGGGACAGAAGGCAGGACAAGCTTCCCTCCGGCAGGCTGGACCCTGCTGAGCTGGGTGCTGTGGATGCTGCCACAGGCTCCAGGCTTGGAACAACATCTCCTGTGGTACCCAGCACATGCAGGGCCATCTGCACTGGCACATGGGGCTTGTCACCTGGGCACTCCAGCTACAAGACAGACAGCTCTGTGTCAAACAAGAAATTGGCTTACCTGGAATGAGACTTTCAGCATCACACCAGTGATAATGAAGAGAGATAACAAAGTCACAAACATGATAATTTCCTGAGTGTGATATGATTTCTGTTCAGAGAAGAGGGAAGAAGATCACGGGGGGCAAGAGGATTACTCCTTCCATTCTCCCTTGCCCAGAGAGGCAGATGCAGCAGTGCCTGCAGCTCTCCTACCTTCTTTGTGGGCTCCTGATCCTCCTCCAAAGCTGTACGCCTTGAGATGTTCTCTTGCAGAGGACACCGGCCCATGCCATCATAGGCTCCCTTGTTCTCTTGCCTGTCACTGAGCACCTTTAGAAGCAGCCCCGTCTTTGAGACCATCTTGGCACACACCAGCTTGAGCTGGGGCAGGCTGCAGTCCATCCTCAGGGCTTGCTCCACATGGGCCATGAACATCCGCAGGCTTTTGTCGGGCACCACCAAGCGCAGGTGACGATCAACCATGGCATCCAAGAGCTCTCCTGGAACTGGTGCAAGGTCTGGACCTTGGGGGCTCCAAGGTTTATTGAGGAATCTGGAGTCTTCTTCCTGTTGCCTCCAGTGTGTGCCTGTGGTGTCAGGCATGATCAGGAGATTCCCACCTAGAGAGGATTGCTCCTCCTCAGCCATGGCTCCTCCTCCAGTGCTCACAGCAGGGCCTCTCTGAACCAATGGGTCAGAGAGAAAATCCAGGTTCCTGTTTAGACGCGGCTCATCTTTGATGATGGTGGCTCTGGGCTCTCCCTCTGCTTTCACAGGTCTCAAAGCCTGGTAGAAAAGCTGATTATGTCCAGCCCAGTAATGGCTGAACTCCTTCTTTGGCCGTTTGTCAGAATCGACATAGTTCCTCCTTGGAGCTGGATCTTCCAAGTCATCTATGAGGTATCTGCCAACCAACTTGTCATGAATGGGGTTTAACCCACCAGCTACAACCCAGGGGTTCAGTGCTTGCCAATTCAAATGTGGTTCCATCTGCTTGTGATCCCAGCTTGAGGGTGTCTTTTTCACCACATCCTTCAGCCTGGCAGGCTGGGGGTGGTGAGGGAAAATGCTTTTGGCAGTCTTGATGCTTTTAGCCGTGTGCAGCTTCTTCTGCAACTTGGCCCTCAGGTCATGAGCGCTTGTTTTGCCTTCATGCCCCAAGAGATGCTGAGGGGGATGTGAATTTGTTCTGGAACGGTCCAGGCCGCTGACATCACCCTCAGTGCTCAGGGTCAGGGCAACCACAAGCGTGACAGTTTCACCATCTCCCAGTGAAGGCTCCTTGGGCTTGAGGCTCAACACTGGGATGGTGTTCAGCTCTCTGCCTTGTTCCAAGTCCATTATTTCTCCCCGAATCCGTAGAAGACTTGTCTGAGCTGGAAAACAGCAAGAGAGCAGATCAGCAGCTGGACACAAACACAGGCTTAGAGGTTACCCCAAGCAGCAGCAGCTCATCTCAAGGCCAGCGAGCACAAGAGCAGAGTGGGGGATGTGTTGTGGTGAGGAGAAGAGCCCTTCAATCCATGCCATTATCCCCTTGGGGCAGAGCAGAGAGCTGGTTCTTTCCTGGTGTCTCCTGGGGCTCTGTTTGGATGGGAGGGAAACATCCCAGGGGAATGGGATTGCTGTCAGAGACGTTCCCACAGCTCCAGATGAGCAGGCCTGGCTTGCTCTGCAGGAGCCAGTGAAGAGGCAGAGACCCCAGAGGAAAGATCAGCACTGCAAGGGGGGCACAGACTGGCACGGGAGGAAAGCCCAGGGACTCCTTTGCTCCGGGGCCATTGCCAAGAGCAGCAGCTGAAGCTGTTAGAGCATGAACAACTCCCTCAAGGGCACCACAGCTCTGGGACTGTGCTGTGGGAAACCTGGGGCTGAGGCAGTGAGAGAAGCGAGCTCCCTGGGGCCCTTGGAAACCTGGCTGTACCTGTTTGCAGAAGGGCAGCCTGGCCCTGCTGTGCACAGGATGTGCTGTGCCCTGTGCCCAGCTAGAGCAGGACGGGGCTTTGCTCCCCCTGCACGGGCCAACCAGGGCATGACGGTGCTTGGTGTTCACCCTGCAGAGCACATCAGGGGCCCTGCCCTTGCCCTGCAGTGGGCAGTGGGGTGGCACAGAAACCAGGCTGTTAGGGGAATCTGGGGCCTTTATGGGCAGACCTTGCCTTCCAGCACCAGGGAAGGGCACGGGGCATTCCTGCTTTCCTTGCCTGGGGGCCATGGTGTGGGTAGGAAACTGGTAGGTTTGCTGGGCCCAGTGAGCTGTTCCTTGTCCAGACACTATGTGACACACAAGATATGTACAGTCTCCAGGAACTTTCCATCCCAAGGTGTTGTGTCCAAGGCCTGTAGTCCAAGGCCCGATCAGCACCCCCCAGCACGGGGCAGTGCTGCAGCCTCTCCCCAGGCTCAGGAGAAGGGGCAGATTTGAGCTCCCCCAGCCCCTCCGGACACCCACCGCACTGCGGGGCGCTGGTGCTGCACAGCTTCTGGCACAGGAACTGGATGGTCCTGCAGGGGCTCTCGGGCCGGGGACGCTCCTGGCACAGGCAGCAGGCCGCCTCCTTGGGCACTCGGCTGCAGACAAGAGGGGATTCTTGGAGGAACACCTGGCCACCCAGTGCATGGCTCAGAGCCCAGCTCAGGGAACACACCGATACCACGCAGGGGGCTTGTGCCTCACTGTGTGCCACAGCTCTGGGAAAGGGCCCTGACTCCCAAGGCAAAACATTAAATGGCGATTTTAACCTGGAAAGTAGAACTGCTCCCAAAACACCACGTGACACAGAAATGCACCCGCCTGGAGTTCAAACTCCCCTTTGAGAAGCCTGCAGCAAGTCACCCCAAAGGTGAGATTCTGCCTGGGAGCTGGTGAGTTTTGGCACGTTCCCAGAAGGAAACAGCAACTCTTGACCTTACTACTGGGCTTGTTCTGAGTTGGTGGCACACGGATTTGTTTCCCAAGCAGAGCCCCTGTCCCAGCACTCGGGGCCTGCTGGCGGCTGGGGCTCAGTCCCACACACTCACAAGGTTTCCAAGCTCACTGTGGTCTGCAGCAGCTGCAGCAGCGTCTGCGAGTTCACTTGGGTGGCACTCAGGTCTCTGCAAACATTGGAAAGAGCTCATGAAACTCTCTGGTGACATTGCCACAACTCTGCTCTCAGAGCAAGCCCAGGGCCCTGATGATGGTGGTGCTGTATGCAGAGGCATCCACTTCTGCCAGCTCCCAGAGAAGCCAGGGGAGTTGTGACTCCAGCAGACTCAGGCAGGCCAAGAGGGAGATTTGCTCCTGCACCATTTGTGCAGCTTTCCTGACAACAGGGCACTCCAGAGAGACACAGCTCTCTCTGGATCTGCTCCAAATGAGCCAATACTTACAGAAAGCTCACTGAGGGCAGCTTGAAGAAGGCAGCATCATCAATGACAGCCAGCGGGTTGTGGCTGAGGATCCTGAGAAACAACAGAGCTCTCTCAGGGCTGATGGCAAGGATGTGAGCTGCCTGTGCCGGGCACGTGGGCACGGCCCGGCCGCATTCAAGGAAGCCTTGCAGGAGAGGAGCAGGGCAGGAGAAAGGGCCTTTGCAGCTGCACACTCCTGGTGCTCCCTGGCTGACATCCACAGCTGCAATCAGGACTTTGCCAAGGGCAAATCTGCTCTTGCCCACTGACCCTGCAGAGACCCTGCCGAGACTCGCCCTGCCGTGCCTTTAGCCCTGGGGCCACTTACAGCTCCTGGAGGAACTGCATCCCATGCCAGGCCTGGAAAGTGTCGCTGCGGATCTGTGTGAGGCCATTCCAGGAGAGATTCCTGGGGAAAGAGGAGGTCACACAAAGGAATCAGGCCTGCCCTACAGAGAGAGGGGGCAAAGAAGGAGCCCTTTGCAGGAAAGGTGCCAATCCAAGGTGGAAGAGGGAGGAAACTGCTGCTTTCTCAGCGTTTGTAGCCTGCCCAGGAGGGCAAGTGAAGGGCACACGGGCTGACTCTGTTTCTGTTCCAGGATGCAGCCAAGGCTGCCAGAACTGGCTGCTCTGATGGCTGTGTGTGGACAACCCCGCTGGGCTCTGTCCCCTTGCGTGGCCGCCCAGCCATCGCCATTGATCTCTGCAGTTCAGCTGGGCTCTGGGCAGGGCAGATTTAGGGACTCTGGGGAAAACAGCAGGAGCATTTTCCTACACAGGAAGGGTGCCCATGCAAAGACTGAGCTAAAACCACCAGAAAGAAACTTGATCACTCACAGAAACTTCAGGAAAGGCAGTGACTCAAATGCCCGTTCCTCAATGGACAGGATCTCATTGCAGGACAAATCCCTGTTCCAGGCAGAACAACAAATGTCACTTCCTTTGGCCCTGTTGCTTTTACCTGCCTCTGCAGCCTGGATGCCAGCAGGGCCAAAGGCCAGGTGCCCGTGGCTGGGCTGAGCAGCAGGGCCCCAGGGAGGGGCAGGCAGGAGCCTCCCCTGCCCTGGGCAGGGCACGGTGCTTACAGGTGCTTCAGCAGGAACAGCCCCTCCAGGGAATGCCTCTTCACTGCCTGCAGCTCATTGTCCCTGAGCACTCTGCAAGGGGACACAGGGACATTGTGACAGCGGCCACAGCCCAGCAGCAACTGGGATTGTCATGGGAAAATCTCCTGCAGCAGCTTGACTGACACATCTCTCTGGGCCACCGCTGCAGGGACCGTCCCCACTCCTGGCCAGAGCAGGCCCTTGCTCCTGGCCGGCTGAAGCTGACCACAGCTTGATCCCTGGGCAGACAGACACGGGCATGGTGCCCTGGCTGCAAGAGACTCGAGGCAATTCTTGCCATGCTGGGAAGCTGTGGTGATTCACACCACTCCTGGCAGAGCAGCCGAGCTTTGAATTCCAATGGAAGCGGGTGGTGTGAGGGCTGCTGCTCCAACCCCAGACCAAAGGATGGCATCTCCACAGACTGCTGACATTTGAAATGCTGCAGGGCACTTACAAGGTCTCAGTCCATGGGTAGTCCTTCCAGGTTTGTTTTCCAAAAGCAGTAATGGAGTTGCCAGAGAAATCCCTGCAAAGAGACAAAGAGCCGGTCCCCCCTCAGGAAAGCCCATTTCCTTGCCTTTCGGCTGCAGAGCTGGAATTGGGCTTTGCCTGGAGAAGGCGCAGCGTGCCCAGCCTGGCTTCACCCTCATGCTGTGCTCAGGCCCCCAAACCCCCCCTGTCTCTTGCCAGGGATTCCCCGGGGTGTCCCAGGTGGGGTTTGCAGAGCCAGGGAGCCGAGGAGGGGCAGCTGCAGGGCTCTGAGGGGCCGTGGGACTCACAGGATGGCCAGGGCTTGGCGGCGGCTGGCCGGGGGCACGGTGGCCAGGCCGGCGTGGCCGCAGTTCAGCCGCCCGCGGCCTGGGCAGTGGCAGGGCTCTGGGCAGAGCTCCTTGCCCACTGCTGGGGAGGGGGCCACTGCCAGCAGCAGGGCCAGCAGGAGCAGAGCGCGCAGCAGACGCATCACCAGGTCCATGGCGAGACAGGACTGGCTGCAGTCGCCTGGGACGCAGACCTGAGCTGCACCTGTGGCAGCTCCTGTGTCACAGTGCTGCTGCCAATGTCACAGTGGTCCTTCTTATGACACTGTAGCAATGCTCTTGTCACCGTCATGGTGCTTGGCATCACAGCTCGCAGCAAACCGCAGTTCAGGCCATGCTGTCACCAAATGACTCTGTCTCAGAGCCATCAATCTGCACAATCATGGCTTGGAAGGGGCCTTAAAGCCCATCCGGTTTCACCCCTGCCATGGCAGGGACACCTTCCACTAGCCCAGGCTGCTCCAAGCCCCGTCCCACCTGGCCTTGGACACTGCCAGGGATCCAGGGGCAGCCCCAGCTGCTCTGGGCACCCTGTGCCAGGGCCTGCCCACCCTCCCAGGGAAGGATTTCTCCTGAACACAAGATCTAAGCCTGCCCTGTGTCCCTGTGAAGCCATTCCCAGCTGTCTTGGGTTTGCGTGGCCAGGCTTTGGCATGGCTTTGGGGCTACAGGTGCTGTTGAAACTTCTTTTGTTTCTCATTATCCTGCTCTGATTTACTTGACAATAAATGTAATTAATATCCCCAAGTTCCGGCCGTTGTGTCCCTGACCGTGACCATGAGCGAGGCGGGATGTCTCCCTCCCTTTCTGTAAACTCCTGAGCCTTTCGCTGTCCTTTTTCTCCTCTCCACTTGTGCGGAGCGGTGAGAGCGCCTCTGGTGGGCAGGCGGCACCCAGGCAAGGCCAAAGGCCGCAAACGGCGCTGGGAGGGCGCGGGGAGCTTGCCCAAAGCCGGGCAATGTCGGGATGGCCGCCGGCAGAGGCTGAGGGAGCCGCAGCCACAATGGCGGGAAGCGCCGGGAGCCTGAGGGGCGGCAGCTCCGCCTGAGCGCGCCGGCCCCGGCAGCGAGCGCCGTGCAAAGGGAGCCGCGGGCAGCTCGGGCAAGGCCGGCACGGCCCCGCAAGCAGCGGCCAGAGAGGCGGCCCGGCCCGGCCCGGCCCGGCCGGGAAGCGCGGCCGCTCCGCCGCACGGGCACCTCCGCCTCCGGGCAGCGGCACCGGCAGCGGCCGCCCCGGCCTGAGGGGAAACGCGCGGCCCCACAGCTCGGGCCGGGGCGGCTCCGGCAGCGCTTGCGGCACGGCGGCCTCCAGTCCTGGGCACGGAGTCACGAAGATTCCTTCTCTTAGAAGCTGCTGGAAGCTTCCAGCTTCCACAATGTCCGGCAGAACCAGTCCCTGATGGCTCTCGAGGTGGATGTCCACCCTGGAGCCCACTGGCATTGGCTCTGCCGGACATGCGGATGCTTCTGGCACCTTCTCAAGGCTGGCCCAATTAGAAATGGTCATTACACCTCTGTGCTAACAGATTTAAGAAGAAACCAAAATCAAGTTGTGACACAGTTTTAATTTTGACTAGAGAAAAGCAGGAGCGAGAACATGCGAGGAGAACCACCTGCAGACTCCACGGGCAGTGCAGACTGAGGCTGAGGAGATGCTCCAGGCTCCAGAGCCCAGATTCCTCTGCAGGCAGTGGTGAGACCATGGTGGGGCAGCAGTGCTCCTGCAGCCCGCACGGATCCACGGGGAAGCAGAGATTCACCTGCATCCTGTGCAGGAGCCCTGCACCAGAGCAGCTGGATGCCTGGAGGAGGCTGCCATCCTGTGGGACACCTGTGGAGAGAGGGGCCCTGCTCCCAGGGTGGAGCAGCCTGTCCTTGCAGGACTGCACCTGCGGAAGAGTGACCCATGGTGCAGCAGTTCTGGGAGGAATGTTGCCTGTGGGACGGACTCATGCTGCAGAAGTTTGCAGTGAGCTGCTGTTGGTGAGATGGAGCCACATTGGAGAAGTTCCTGGAGAACTGTCTCTCATGGGAGGAACCCCATGGTGCAGCAGGGTGATAGATTTGCTCTCTGAGAGCAGGGCAATAACCCCCATTCCCTGTCTCCTTGTGCTGCTGGTGTAGGCAGTAGAGCTGGGAAGGAGGGAGGGGTGAGGGGAAGGGGTTTTTAAGGGCATATTTTATTTCTCATTATCCTGCTCTGATTGTAATAGTAATAAAGTCATGTTATATCATTAAGTCGAGCCTGTTTTGCACTTGATGGTATTTGATGAGTGTTTTCTCCTGGTCCTTAACTCATGAGCCCTTGTTAAATTTTCTCCCCTCTGTCCAGCTGCAGAGAGGAGTGAGTCTGCAGCTTTGTGAGTGACTGGCATCTGGCCGGGGTCAACCCACACAATCTCAAACTGAATTTGCCCATTTCCATAAGGGAGAACAGAAACTGCTTTTGCAAACACATCAACAACACCAAATCTTTATTTATACTGAATGCAAGGGAAACGTTGCCACCAGGGATGAGGAAAAGCCTGAGATGCCTCCTCTGGGTGTCCAGAGCTTGTGCTTGCCTGCAGCACCCTCCAGCCTTCCCTCAGCAGTGACAGCAAAAAAATAACAGTCAAAGAAAAAGCATCCAAGGCAATAAGCACAACCAATGAAATGGCATCCAAGGAGAGCCTCAGCTAAAATGGGAAGTGAAGAATTGCTGGCATCCCATTAACTTCCTGGAAGTCTTCCACCTTAGTTCTTCACACTATGTCTCTTCCTGGGATGCTTATCTTTGGGATTGATAGGCATTCCTGAGGCTCTGAATCCATGGCAATTCAGACTTCCTGAACAGGGAACAGCACGGCGAAGAACCTTGAACGGACTGGGAACAGGCGCAACTCCCAGAGGAGCTATCTGCCCTTTTCTGTTCTACATGCTGTGCCTCCTTGTTATACTTCCTCCCACTCTGTGGCAGCTTTACACAGAACCTGAAAAAAACGGCAAGGGACAATAGGGTTAAAGAGAGAAGGCAGCTGGTGATGGAGGCTGTGGGCAACAGGGCTGCCTGTGCTCTGGCCTGTCTGGGCAGCAGCCCCGCTGCAGGAGTTGGGAAGGGGCATTTCCAACGCTGCAAAGCAATGGAGTGAGCGAGGTGAATGGGGACAAAAAGGCTTCTGGACATCCCATCCCCAGAGCTCCCTGCTCCCGCTCCGTCAGCAGGGAGGTCTGGCCAGGGAGGGCTGCAGCAGGTGCCAGCACCTCTCCCTGCTCGGGGGTGTGCCAGCAGAGCCCAAGGAAGATGGGGAGCCCCAGCAGGGATGGCAATGGCCGGCAATCCAGAGAATGAGCCCTGCATGCAAAAGGCAACTGGAGAGGATGGCAGTGAGCTCTTCACCAGCCACTGCGGGGAGGGAGCGGGCAAAAATGGGGCAGAGCCATCAGCAGAGGAGACTGTTCTGGGAACACAGAGGTATTGCTCGTGCTCACAGAAATTCGGGAGCACACCGGGGCCCAGGACATCCATCCCAGCACCGGCGTGGGAAGGGCTGCTTGGGCTGGGAGCCCCCGGCCGTGCCCAGCGCTGCCGCTCAGGAGCCGCTTGCCCGGGGCTGCCCCAAAGGCGACGTGTTGCAAACACAGCCGGGAGAGTCCCGGGCAGCGGCACCTGCGCGGCTGCGGGGCTCCAGGAGGAGCTGCTCTGCACAGCAAAGCCTCTTGGTGGCACAGCAGTGGCACAGGCGGGGAGCAGTTACCTTGTCAGACACAAATTCCTGGTGTCGCGGGGTTGGGAGTCAAGTTCACAACGTTGAGAGCGCTTCTGGGGAAGGAAAATGGGAGATTTGCAACATCCGTTTTCCTGTAATATTCTGCCAAACAGGAGAGGGCAAGAGCTCTCATTGCTGTGTGGCTGAAGGCAGGAGAGCAAAGCAAAGCTGGGGGGAGCTGGGACAGAAGGCAGGACAAGCTTCCCTCTGGCAGGCTGGACCCTGCTGAGCTGGGTGCTGTGGATGCTGCCACAGGCTCCAGGCTTGGAACAACATCTCCTGTGGTACCCAGCACATGCAGGGCCATCTGCACTGGCACATGGGGCTTGTCACCTGGGCACTCCAGCTACAAGACAGACAGCTCTGTGTCAAACAAGAAATTGGCTTACCTGGAAGACACACTTCAGTATCAGGAAAACGAAGATGAAGAAAATCAGCAAAACCACAAACGTGACCACGTACACCACAACTTCTAGTTTGCGCTGTGAGGAAAGGAAGATCATGGGGGTCAGAGGTTTGACCCTTCCATTCTCCTTTGCCCAGGAGGACACGTGCAGCAGTGCCCAGCAGCTCTCTTACCTTCCCTGTGAGTCCCTTGCCATTCCCCACGGCCATATGAATGATCATGTTCTCTTGCAGACGACACTGGGCCGTGGGATCATAGGCTCCCTGGTTCTCTTGCCTCTCAGTGAGCAGCTTTAGAAGCAGCCTGGTCTTCACGACCATCTTGGCACAGGCGTGCTTGAGCTGGGGCAGGCTGCAGTCCCTCTTCAGGGCTCGCTCCACGTGGGCCATGAATGCGTGCAGGCCTTTGTGTGCCTCCTGCAGCGGCCGGTGATGATCAACGTTGGTTTCCCGTTCTTTTGCAACTGGCGCGAGGTCTGGACTTTGGGGGCTCACAGGTTTATTGAGGAACATGGAGTCTTCCTCCACTGTGGTGTCACGCATCATCAGGAGGTGCCTGCCTATAGAGGAATGCTTCTCTTCAGCTGTGGCTCTTCCTCTCCTGCTCGCAGCGGGGCGGCTCCGAATCAACAGGTCAGAGAGAAAATCCAGATTCTTGTTTAGACCCTGGTCAGATCTGGACCTTGGCTCCACTTTCACAGGTTTTGAAACCTGGTAGAAAAGATTATTATATCCAAGCCCATACTGGCTGTCCTTCTTCTTGTGCCAATTGTGTGTCTTGATGTAGTACTTCCTGGCAACTGGATCTTCCTCCTCATCTCTGTGTTGTGCAGACATGGAGGTATCGTCACCACGTTTTAATCCACCAGCTACCGCTGAAGGCTTTGATCCTTGCCGGTATAAACGTGACTCCATCTTCTCTTGATGCCAGCTTGAGGGTGTCTTTTTCACCACAATGCTTTTGGCAGTCTTGATGCTTTTAGCCTTGTGCAGCTTCTTCTGCACCTTGGCCCTCAGGTCATGAGCGCTTGTTTTGCCTTCATGCCCCAAGAGATGCTGAGGGGGATGTGAATTTGTTCTGGAACGGTCCAGGCTGCTGACATCACCCTCAGTGCTCAGGGTCAGGGCAACCACAAGCGTGACAGTTTCACCATCTCCCAGTGAAGGCTCCTTGGGCTTGAGGCTCAACACTGGGATGGTGTTCAGCTCTCTGCCTTGTTCCAAGTCCATTATTTCTCCCCGACTCCGTAGAAGACTTGTCTGAGCTGGAGAACGGCAAGAGAGCAGATCAGCAGCTGGACACAAACACAGGCTCAGAGGTTACCCCAAGCAGCAGCAGCTCATCTCAAGGCCAGCAAGCACAAGAGCAGAGTGAGGGATGTGTTGTGGTGAGGAGAAGAGCCCTTCAATCCATGCCATTATCCCCTTGGGGCAGAGCAGAGAGCTGGTTCTTTCCTGGTGTCTCCTGGGGCTCTGTTTGGATGGGAGGGAAACATCCCAGGGGAATGGGATTGCTGTCAGAGACGTTCCCACAGCTCCAGATGAGCAGGCCTGGCTTGCTCTGCAGGAGCCAGTGAAGAGGCAGAGACCCCAGAGGAAAGATCAGCACTGCAAGGGGGGCACAGACTGGCACGGGAGGAAAGCCCAGGGACTCCTTTGCTCCGGGGCCATTGCCAGGAGCAGCAGCTGATGCTGTTAGAGCATGAAAAACTCCCTCAAGGGCACCACAGCTCTGGGACTGTGCTGTGGGAAACCTGGGGCTGAGGCAGTGAGAGAAGCGAGCTCCCTGGGGCCCTTGGAAACCTGGCTGTACCTGTTTGCAGAAGGGCAGCCTGGCCCTGCTGTGCACAGGATGTGCTGTGCCCTGTGCCCAGCTAGAGCAGGACGGGGCTTTGCTCCCCCTGCACGGGCCAACCAGGGCATGACGGTGCTTGGTGTTCACCCTGCAGAGCACATCAGGGGCCCTGCCCTTGCCCTGCAGTGGGCAGTGGGGTGGCACAGAAACCAGGCTGTTAGGGGAATCTGGGGCCTTTATGGGCAGACCTTGCCTTCCAGCACCAGGGAAGGGCAGGGGGCATTCCTGCTTTCCCTGCCTGGGGGCCATGGTGTGGGTAGGAAATTGGTAGGTTTGCTGGGCCCAGTGAGCTGTTCCTTGTCCAGACACTATGTGACACACAAGATATGTACAGTCTCCAGGAACTTTCCATCCCAAGGTGTTGTGTCCAAGGCCTGTAGTCCAAGGCCCGATCAGCACCCCCCAGCACGGGGCAGTGCTGCAGCCTCTCCCCAGGCTCAGGAGAAGGGGCAGATTTGAGCTCCCCCAGCCCCTCCGGACACCCACCGCACTGCGGGGCGCTGGTGCTGCACAGCTTCTGGCACAGGAACTGGATGGTCCTGCAGGGGCTCTCGGGCCGGGGACGCTCCTGGCACAGGCAGCAGGCCGCCTCCTTGGGCACTTGGCTGCAGACAAGAGGGGATTCTTGGAGGAACACCTGGCCACCCAGTGCATGGCTCAGAGCCCAGCTCAGGGAACACACCGATACCACGCAGGGGGCTTGTGCCTCACTGTGTGCCACAGCTCTGGGAAAGGGCCCTGACTCCCAAGGCAAAACATTAAATGGCGATTTTAACCTGGAAAGTAGAACTGCTCCCAAAACACCACGTGACACAGAAATGCACCCGCCTGGAGTTCAAACTCCCCTTTGAGAAGCCTGCAGCAAGTCACCCCAAAGGTGAGATTCTGCCTGGGAGCTGGTGAGTTTTGGCACGTTCCCAGAAGGAAACAGCAACTCTTGACCTTACTACTGGGCTTGTTCTGAGTTGGTGGCACACGGATTTGTTTCCCAAGCAGAGCCCCTGTCCCAGCACTCGGGGCCTGCTGGCGGCTGGGGCTCAGTCCCACACACTCACAGGGTTTCCAAGCTCACTGTGGTCTGCAGCAGCTGCAGCAGCATCTGCGAGTTCACTTGGGTGGCACTCAGGTCTCTGCAAACATTGGAAAGAGCTCATGAAACTCTCTGGTGACATTGCCACAACTCTGCTCTCAGAGCAAGCCCAGGGCCCTGATGATGGTGGTGCTGTATGCAGAGGAATCCACTTCTGCCAGCTCCCAGAGAAGCCAGGGGAGTTGTGACTCCAGCAGACTCAGGCAGGCCAAGAGGGAGATTTGCTCCTGCACCATTTGTGCAGCTTTCCTGAGCTGCACAAACTCTACCAAACCTCTCTGGCACTCCAGAGAGACACAGCTCTCTCTGGGTCTGCTTCAAATGAGCCAATACTTACAGAAAGCTCACTGAGGGCAGCTTGAAGAAGGCAGCATCATCAATGACAGCCAGCGGGTTGTGGCTGAGGATCCTGAGAAACAACAGAGCTCTCTCAGGGCTGATGGCAAGGATGTGAGCTGCCTGTGCCGGGCACGTGGGCACGGCCCGGCCGCATTCAAGGAAGCCTTGCAGGAGAGGAGCAGGGCAGGCGAAAGGGCCTTTGCAGCTGCACACTCCTGGTGCTCCCTGGCTGACATCCACAGCTGCAATCAGGACTTTGCCAAGGGCAAATCTGCTCTTGCCCACTGACCCTGCAGAGACCCTGCCGAGACTCGCCCTGCCGTGCCTTTAGCCCTGGGGCCACTTACAGCTCCTGGAGGAACTGCATCCCATGCCAGGCCTGGAAAGTGTCGCTGCGGATCTGTGTGAGGCCATTCCAGGAGAGATTCCTGGGGAAAGAGGAGGTCACACAAAGGAATCAGGCCTGCCCTACAGAGAGAGGGGGCAAAGAAGGAGCCCTTTGCAGGAAAGGTGCCAATCCAAGGTGGAAGAGGGAGGAAACTGCTGCTTTCTCAGCGTTTGTAGCCTGCCCAGGAGGGCAAGTGAAGGGCACACGGGCTGACTCTGTTTCTGTTCCAGGATGCAGCCAAGGCTGCCAGAACTGGCTGCTCTGATGGCTGTGTGTGGACAACCCCGCTGGGCTCTGTCCCCTTGCGTGGCCGCCCAGCCATCGCCATTGATCTCTGCAGTTCAGCTGGGCTCTGGGCAGGGCAGATTTAGGGACTTTGGGGAAAACAGCAGGACCATATTCCTACACAGGAAGGGTGCCCATGCAAAGACTGAGCTAAAACCACCAGAAAGAAACTTGATCACTCACAGAAACTTCAGGAAAGGCAGTGACTCAAATGCCCGTTCCTCAATGGACAGGATCTCATTGCAGGACAAATCCCTGTTCCAGGCAGAACAACAAATGTCACTTCCTTTGGCCCTGTTGCTTTTACCTGCCTCTGCAGCCTGGATGCCAGCAGGGCCAAAGGCCAGGTGCCCGTGGCTGGGCTGAGCAGCAGGGCCCCAGGGAGGGGCAGGCAGGAGCCTCCCCTGCCCTGGGCAGGGCACGGTGCTTACAGGTGCTTCAGCAGGAACAGCCCCTCCAGGGAATGCCTCTTCACTGCCCGCAGCTCATTGTCCCTGAGCACTCTGCAAGGGGACACAGGGACATTGTGACAGCGGCCACAGCCCAGCAGCAACTGGGATTGTCATGGGAAAATCTCCTGCAGCAGCTTGACTGACACATCTCTCTGGGCCACCGCTGCAGGGACCGTCCCCACTCCTGGCCAGAGCAGGCCCTTGCTCCTGGCCGGCTGAAGCTGACCACAGCTTGATCCCTGGGCAGACAGACACGGGCATGGTGCCCTGGCTGCAAGAGACTCGAGGCAATTCTTGCCATGCTGGGAAGCTGTGGTGATTCACACCACTCCTGGCAGAGCAGCCGAGCTTTGAATTCCAATGGAAGCGGGTGGTGTGAGGGCTGCTGCTCCAACCCCAGACCAAAGGATGGCATCTCCACAGACTGCTGACATTTGAAATGCTGCAGGGCACTTACAAGGTCTCAGTCCATGGGTAGTCCTTCCAGGTTTGTTTTCCAAAAGCAGTAATGGAGTTGCCAGAGAAATCCCTGCAAAGAGACAAAGAGCCGGTCCCCCCTCAGGAAAGCCCATTTCCTTGCCTTTCGGCTGCAGAGCTGGAATTGGGCTTTGCCTGGAGAAGGCGCAGCGTGCCCAGCCTGGCTTCACCCTCATGCTGTGCTCAGGCCCCCAAACCCCCCCTGTCTCTTGCCAGGGATTCCCCGGGGTGTCCCAGGTGGGGTTTGCAGAGCCAGGGAGCCGAGGAGGGGCAGCTGCAGGGCTCTGAGGGGCCGTGGGACTCACAGGAAGGCCAGGGCTTGGCGGCGGCTGGCCGGGGGCACGGTGGCCAGGCCGGCGTGGCCGCAGTTCAGCCGCCCGCGGCCTGGGCAGTGGCAGGGCTCTGGGCAGAGCTCCTTGCCCACTGCTGGGGAGGGGGCCACTGCCAGCAGCAGGGCCAGCAGGAGCAGAGCGCGCAGCAGACGCATCACCAGGTCCATGGCGAGACAGGACTGGCTGCAGTCGCCTGGGACGCAGACCTGAGCTGCACCTGTGGCAGCTCCTGTGTCACAGTGCTGCTGCCAATGTCACAGTGGTCCTTCTTATGACACTGTAGCAATGCTCTTGTCACCGTCATGGTGCTTGGCATCACAGCTCGCAGCAAACCGCAGTTCAGGCCATGCTGTCACCAAATGACTCTGTCTCAGAGCCATCAATCTGCACAATCATGGCTTGGAAGGGGCCTTAAAGCCCATCCGGTTTCACCCCTGCCATGGCAGGGACACCTTCCACTAGCCCAGGCTGCTCCAAGCCCCGTCCCACCTGGCCTTGGACACTGCCAGGGATCCAGGGGCAGCCCCAGCTGCTCTGGGCACCCTGTGCCAGGGCCTGCCCACCCTCCCAGGGAAGGATTTCTCCTGAACACAAGATCTAAGCCTGCCCTGTGTCCCTGTGAAGCCATTCCCAGCTGTCTTGGGTTTGCGTGGCCAGGCTTTGGCATGGCTTTGGGGCTACAGGTGCTGTTGAAACTTCTTTTGTTTCTCATTATCCTGCTCTGATTTACTTGACAATAAATGTAATTAATATCCCCAAGTTCCGGCCGTTGTGTCCCTGACCGTGACCATGAGCGAGGCGGGATGTCTCCCTCCCTTTCTGTAAACTCCTGAGCCTTTCGCTGTCCTTTTTCTCCTCTCCACTTGTGCGGAGCGGTGAGAGCGCCTCTGGTGGGCAGGCGGCACCCAGGCAAGGCCAAAGGCCGCAAACGGCGCTGGGAGGGCGCGGGGAGCTTGCCCAAAGCCGGGCAATGTCGGGATGGCCGCCGGCAGAGGCTGAGGGAGCCGCAGCCACAATGGCGGGAAGCGCCGGGAGCCTGAGGGGCGGCAGCTCCGCCTGAGCGCGCCGGCCCCGGCAGCGAGCGCCGTGCAAAGGGAGCCGCGGGCAGCTCGGGCAAGGCCGGCACGGCCCCGCAAGCAGCGGCCAGAGAGGCGGCCCGGCCCGGCCCGGCCCGGCCGGGAAGCGCGGCCGCTCCGCCGCACGGGCACCTCCGCCTCCGGGCAGCGGCACCGGCAGCGGCCGCCCCGGCCTGAGGGGAAACGCGCGGCCCCACAGCTCGGGCCGGGGCGGCTCCGGCAGCGCTTGCGGCACGGCGGCCTCCAGTCCTGGGCACGGAGTCACGGAGCCTCAGAGGCACTGACGATGGAAAACACCTCCGGCTTCAGCCCGTCCATCCTGTGCCTCCTCCCCACCTTGGCAGCCAGGCCACGCACTCAGTGCCACCTCCAGCCGTTCCTTGGACCCTTGCAGGCATGGGCAGTCCACCACCTCCTTGGGCAGCCCCTCCCAAGGCCTCAACACCCTTTCCATGAAGAAATTCCTCCCTGATCTCTGTGATTCGTGTCTTACACACCTGACACTATTTTAATCCTATTCTGAACCATATTAGACAAAGATGCCTTTCATGCATGTACATTAAACCTCCTTGAGAAGATGATTCTGCTCAATGACAGCACCTCTTCAGCAGGAGGAGGTATAAAAATGCAACCATCAGCCTGGGAGCCAGGCGGGTTTGAGGGAGGGCAAAGGAAAGGAGGAGGAGGCAAAAACCTCAGGGGTGCAGAGGGGACAATGCTGCTTGTGCAGCTCCAAGCCAGCACCACGGGGACACCAGTGCCATGGCCTCTGCAGGAGGACACAGCCATTCCCCTTCCCACCCACCACCCAGAGCTCTTGTGCTCACAGGAGACATTTGGAACACAAAAGTGTTGACCCTGGAAAGCGTCAGGGGCCTTGGGATGTTTTAGAAGCACTACTGCAAAGCCTCTTACTGTGATATCCATAGATCTATCCAGGAAGGCCTCATTGCAATGGGAAAACTCTACAGGGAGTGCTGGAGCCAGGCATTGGCACGGGCGCTGGCAGAAATAACAGCTGGGCGAGGTAGGACCAGGTGCATGCTCTGCTCAGCCCAGTGGCAGAGCTGAAGGGGGAAGTGGAAAGATAAGGAGTGTCAGGGAGTGGGAGAGGGAGAGGGACTGGAGCCACACTGAAGCAGCCATTGGACAAATGTCCCAGACAGACACGTGCCAAGAAGCCGAGGATCGCCAAGGGTGTGACCAGCAGGCAGAAGGAGGGGACCCAAAACACAGAGGGAATGGAAAGAGGTCCCTGCTGGGGGCAGCAGAGGAATCCCCTCCTGGCCCATCTCACCTTCCCAGCTCCCTCTACACAACAGGTGGAGGCTCTGGGCCTCTGGGGCCGGGACAATCACGGTGTGGACAAGCTCCATCCAGGCTGGAGGGGCTGCCCAGAGGGAGTCAGTCCAGCCACGCTGTTTGAGAGGCTCCCTGGGGATGCTGTCCAGAGGGGCAGAGGAGTCCAGGGAGGCTGCACATTGTGCAGGGAGAGATCCTTGAAGGCACAGGCACGAGCAGCCCGTGCCCATGTGCCCAAAGATGAGCTGGTGGGGAAGCAGAGCGGCTGAACAGGAAGCTCTGCCTGGGATTCAGGGAAAACACAGAATTTACAGCTTTGGAAGGAGGGCAGCAGCACAGGAGGATGGTGTGGATGTCGTTGGGGCACACAGAGAGAAAGGTAGCAAAGCAAAGGCCCAGCTGGAACTGAATTTGGCCAATTCCATAAGGGAGAACAGAAACTGCTTTTACAAATACATCAGCAACACCAGGAGGAACAAGAACAAACTTTATTTATACTGAATGCTGGGGGAAACATTGCCACAAGGGATGAGGAAAAGCCTGAGATGCTTCCTCTGGGTGTCCAGAGCTTGTGCTTGCCTGCAGCACCCTCTGGCCTTCCCTCAGCAGGGGCAGCAAGAAAATAACAATCAAGGAAAAAGCATCCAAGGAAACAACAACAACAACTGAAACAGCATCCATGGAAATCACAACAATAACGAAGCAACATCTGAGGAGGGCCTCAGTAGTTCATATTTCGGAAGAGGAGGCGAAGAGTTGTTGGAATCCCATTAACTTCTTCAGCCTCTTCACAATCTTCCAGTCAAACAAATTCTTCACACTTTGTCTCTTTCTGAAATGTTTTTCTACCACTTTCGTATGAATCCGTGATGCGTCGAACCAATGGCTTTGCAGATTTCCTGAACAAAGAAAAGCTCCAGAAAGTGCTGAGCAAGCGAAGGCCTTTTAAAAGGAAGGATGCCCAGGCAGTCAGGAAGAATGGGCGGTGCTGGGAGGACCTCCCTGCCCTTTTCTGCTCTACATTTTGTGCCTCATTATCCTTCCTCCATCTCTGTTGCAGTATAACACAGAACCTGAAAAAAACAGCAACGGACAATAGGGTTAAAGAGAGAAGGCAGCTGGTGATGGAGGCTGTGGGCAACAGGGCTGCCTGTGCTCTGGCCTGTCTGGGCAGCAGCCCCGCTGCAGGAGTTGGGAAGGGGCATTTCCAACGCTGCAAAGCAATGGAGTGAGCGAGGTGAATGGGGACAAAAAGGCTTCTGGACATCCCATCCCCAGAGCTCCCTGCTCCCGCTCCGTCAGCAGGGAGGTCTGGCCAGGGAGGGCTGCAGCAGGTGCCAGCACCTCTCCCTGCTCGGGGGTGTGCCAGCAGAGCCCAAGGAAGATGGGGAGCCCCAGCAGGGATGGCAATGGCCGGCAATCCAGAGAATGAGCCCTGCGTGCAAAAGGCAACCGGAGAGGATGGCAGTGAGCTCTTCACCAGCCACTGCGGGGAGGGAGCGGGCAAAAATGGGGCAGAGCCATCAGCAGAGGAGACTGTTCTGGGAACACAGAGGTATTGCTCGTGCTCACAGAAATTCGGGAGCACACCGGGGCCCAGGACATCCATCCCAGCGCCGGCGTGGGAAGGGCTGCTTGGGCTGGGAGCCCCCGGCCGTGCCCAGCGCTGCCGCTCAGGAGCCGCTTGCCCGGGGCTGCCCCAAACGCGACGTGTTGCAAACACAGCCGGGAGAGTCCCGGGCAGCGGCACCTGCGCGGCTGCGGGGCTCCAGGAGGAGCTGCTCTGCACAGCAAAGACCCTTGGTGGCACAGCAGTGGCACGGGCGGGGAGCAGTTACCTTGTCAGACACAAATTCCTGGTGTCGCGGGGTTGGGAGTCAAGTTCACAACGTTGAGAGCGCTTCTGGGGAAGGAAAATGGGAGATTTGCAACATCCGTTTTCCTATAATATTCTGCCAAACAGGAGAGGGCAAGAGCTCTCATTGCTGTGTGGCTGAAGGCAGGAGAGCAAAGCAAAGCTGGGGAGAGCTGGGACAGAAGGCAGGACAAGCTTCCCTCCGGCAGGCTGGACCCTGCTGAGCTGGGTGCTGTGGATGCTGCCACAGGCTCCAGGCTTGGAACAACATCTCCTGTGGTACCCAGCACATGCAGGGCCATCTGCACTGGCACATGGGGCTTGTCACCTGGGCACTCCAGCTACAAGACAGACAGCTCTGTGTCAAACAAGAAATTGGCTTACCTGGAATGAGACTTTCAGCATCACACCAGTGATAACGAAGAGAGATAACAAAGTCACAAACATGATAATTTCCTGAGTGTGATATGATTTCTGTTCAGAGAAGAGGGAAGAAGATCACGGGGGGCAAGAGGATTACTCCTTCCATTCTCCCTTGCCCAGAGAGGCAGATGCAGCAGTGCCTGCAGCTCTCCTACCTTCTTTGTAGGCTCCTGATCCTCCTCCAAAGCTGTGCGCCTGGAGATGTTCTCTTGCAGAGGACACCGGCCCATGCCATCATAGGCTCCCTTGTTCTCTTGCCTGTCACTGAGCACCTTTAGAAGCAGCCCCGTCTTTGAGACCATCTTGGCACACACCAGCTTGAGCTGGGGCAGGCTGCAGTCCATCCTCAGGGCTCGCTCCACATGGGCCATGAACATCCGCAGGCTTTTGTCGGGCACCACCAAGCACAGGTGACGATCAACCATGGCATCCAAGAGCTCTCCTGGAACTGGTGCAAGGTCTGGACCTTGGGGGCTCCAAGGTTTATTGAGGAATCTGGAGTCTTCTTCCTGTTGCTTCCAGTGTGTGCCTGTGGTGTCAGGCATGATCAGGAGATTCCCACCTAGAGAGGATTGCTCCTCCTCAGCCATGGCTCCTCCTCCAGTGCTCACAGCAGGGCCTCTCTGAACCAATGGGTCAGAGAGAAAATCCAGGTTCCTGTTTAGACGCGGCTCATCTTTGATGATGGTGGCTCTGGGCTCTCCCTCTGCTTTCACAGGTCTCAAAGCCTGGTAGAAAAGCTGATTATGTCCAGCCCAGTAATGGCTGAACTCCTTCTTTGGCCGTTTGTCAGAATCGACATAGTTCCTCCTTGGAGCTGGATCTTCCAAGTCATCTATGAGGTATCTGCCAACCAACTTGTCATGAATGGGGTTTAACCCACCAGCTACAACCCAGGGGTTCAGTGCTTGCCAATTCAAATGTGGTTCCATCTGCTTGTGATCCCAGCTTGAGGGTGTCTTTTTCACCACATCCTTCAGCCTGGCAGGCTGGGGGTGGTGAGGGAAAATGCTTTTGGCAGTCTTGATGCTTTTAGCCGTGTGCAGCTTCTTCTGCAACTTGGCCCTCAGGTCATGAGCGCTTGTTTTGCCTTCATGCCCCAAGAGATGCTGAGGGGGATGTGAATTTGTTCTGGAACGGTCCAGGCCGCTGACATCACTCTCAGTGCTCAGGGTCAGGGCAACCACAAGCGTGACAGTTTCACCATCTCCCAGTGAAGGCTCCTTGGGCTTGAGGCTCAAGACTGGGATGATGTTCAGCCCTCTGCCTTGTTCCAAGTCCATTATTTCTCCCCGAATCCGTAGAAGACTTGTCTGAGCTGGAAAACAGCAAGAGAGCAGATCAGCAGCTGGACACAAACACAGGCTTAGAGGTTACCCCAAGCAGCAGCAGCTCATCTCAAGGCCAGCGAGCACAAGAGCAGAGTGGGGGATGTGTTGTGGTGAGGAGAAGAGCCCTTCAATCCATGCCATTATCCCCTTGGGGCAGAGCAGAGAGCTGGTTCTTTCCTGGTGTCTCCTGGGGCTCTGTTTGGATGGGAGGGAAACATCCCAGGGGAATGGGATTGCTGTCAGAGACGTTCCCACAGCTCCAGATGAGCAGGCCTGGCTTGCTCTGCAGGAGCCAGTGAAGAGGCAGAGACCCCAGAGGAAAGATCAGCACTGCAAGGGGGGCACAGACTGGCACGGGAGGAAAGCCCAGGGACTCCTTTGCTCCGGGGCCATTGCCAAGAGCAGCAGCTGAAGCTGTTAGAGCATGAACAACTCCCTCAAGGGCACCACAGCTCTGGGACTGTGCTGTGGGAAACCTGGGGCTGAGGCAGTGAGAGAAGCGAGCTCCCTGGGGCCCTTGGAAACCTGGCTGTACCTGTTTGCAGAAGGGCAGCCTGGCCCTGCTGTGCACAGGATGTGCTGTGCCCTGTGCCCAGCTAGAGCAGGACGGGGCTTTGCTCCCCCTGCACGGGCCAACCAGGGCATGACGGTGCTTGGTGTTCACCCTGCAGAGCACATCAGGGGCCCTGCCCTTGCCCTGCAGTGGGCAGTGGGGTGGCACAGAAACCAGGCTGTTAGGGGAATCTGGGGCCTTTATGGGCAGACCTTGCCTTCCAGCACCAGGGAAGGGCACGGGGCATTCCTGCTTTCCTTGCCTGGGGGCCATGGTGTGGGTAGGAAACTGGTAGGTTTGCTGGGCCCAGTGAGCTGTTCCTTGTCCAGACACTATGTGACACACAAGATATGTACAGTCTCCAGGAACTTTCCATCCCAAGGTGTTGTGTCCAAGGCCTGTAGTCCAAGGCCCGATCAGCACCCCCCAGCACGGGGCAGTGCTGCAGCCTCTCCCCAGGCTCAGGAGAAGGGGCAGATTTGAGCTCCCCCAGCCCCTCCGGACACCCACCGCACTGCGGGGCGCTGGTGCTGCACAGCTTCTGGCACAGGAACTGGATGGTCCTGCAGGGGCTCTCGGGCCGGGGACGCTCCTGGCACAGGCAGCAGGCCGCCTCCTTGGGCACTTGGCTGCAGACAAGAGGGGATTCTTGGAGGAACACCTGGCCACCCAGTGCATGGCTCAGAGCCCAGCTCAGGGAACACACCGATACCACGCAGGGGGCTTGTGCCTCACTGTGTGCCACAGCTCTGGGAAAGGGCCCTGACTCCCAAGGCAAAACATTAAATGGCGATTTTAACCTGGAAAGTAGAACTGCTCCCAAAACACCACGTGACACAGAAATGCACCCGCCTGGAGTTCAAACTCCCCTTTGAGAAGCCTGCAGCAAGTCACCCCAAAGGTGAGATTCTGCCTGGGAGCTGGTGAGTTTTGGCACGTTCCCAGAAGGAAACAGCAACTCTTGACCTTACTACTGGGCTTGTTCTGAGTTGGTGGCACACGGATTTGTTTCCCAAGCAGAGCCCCTGTCCCAGCACTCGGGGCCTGCTGGCGGCTGGGGCTCAGTCCCACACACTCACAGGGTTTCCAAGCTCACTGTGGTCTGCAGCAGCTGCAGCAGCGTCTGCGAGTTCACTTGGGTGGCACTCAGGTCTCTGCAAACATTGGAAAGAGCTCATGAAACTCTCTGGTGACATTGCCACAACTCTGCTCTCAGAGCAAGCCCAGGGCCCTGATGATGGTGGTGCTGTATGCAGAGGAATCCACTTCTGCCAGCTCCCAGAGAAGCCAGGGGAGTTGTGACTCCAGCAGACTCAGGCAGGCCAAGAGGGAGATTTGCTCCTGCACCATTTGTGCAGCTTTCCTGAGCTGCACAAACTCTACCAAACCTCTCTGGCACTCCAGAGAGACACAGCTCTCTCTGGATCTGCTCCAAATGAGCCAATACTTACAGAAAGCTCACTGAGGGCAGCTTGAAGAAGGCAGCATCATCAATGACAGCCAGCGGGTTGTGGCTGAGGATCCTGAGAAACAACAGAGCTCTCTCAGGGCTGATGGCAAGGATGTGAGCTGCCTGTGCCAGGCACGTGGGCACGGCCCGGCCGCATTCAAGGAAGCCTTGCAGGAGAGGAGCAGGGCAGGCGAAAGGGCCTTTGCAGCTGCACACTCCTGGTGCTCCCTGGCTGACATCCACAGCTGCAATCAGGACTTTGCCAAGGGCAAATCTGCTCTTGCCCACTGACCCTGCAGAGACCCTGCCGAGACTCGCCCTGCCGTGCCTTTAGCCCTGGGGCCACTTACAGCTCCTGGAGGAACTGCATCCCATGCCAGGCCTGGAAAGTGTCGCTGCGGATCTGTGTGAGGCCATTCCAGGAGAGATTCCTGGGGAAAGAGGAGGTCACACAAAGGAATCAGGCCTGCCCTACAGAGAGAGGGGGGAAAGAAGGAGCCCTTTGCAGGAAAGGTGCCAATCCAAGGTGGAAGAGGGAGGAAACTGCTGCTTTCTCAGCGTTTGTAGCCTGCCCAGGAGGGCAAGTGAAGGGCACACGGGCTGACTCTGTTTCTGTTCCAGGATGCAGCCAAGGCTGCCAGAACTGGCTGCTCTGATGGCTGTGTGTGGACAACCCCGCTGGGCTCTGTCCCCTTGCGTGGCCGCCCAGCCATCGGCATTGATCTCTGCAGTTCAGCTGGGCTCTGGGCAGGGCAGATTTAGGGACTCTGGGGAAAACAGCGGAACATTTTCCTACACAGGAAGGGTGCCCATGCAAAGACTGAGCTAAAACCACCAGAAAGAAACTTGATCACTCACAGAAACTTCAGGAAAGGCAGTGACTCAAATGCCCGTTCCTCAATGGACAGGATCTCATTGCAGGACAAATCCCTGTTCCAGGCAGAACAACAAATGTCACTTCCTTTGGCCCTGTTGCTTTTACCTGCCTTTGCAGCCTGGATGCCAGCAGGGCCAAAGGCCGCGTGCCCGTGGCTGGGCTGAGCAGCAGGGCCCCAGGGAGGGGCAGGCAGGAGCCTCCCCTGCCCTGGGCAGGGCACGGTGCTTACAGGTGCTTCAGCAGGAACAGCCCCTCCAGGGAATGCCTCTTCACTGCCCGCAGCTCATTGTCCCTGAGCACTCTGCAAGGGGACACAGGGACATTGTGACAGCGGCCACAGCCCAGCAGCAACTGGGATTGTCATGGGAAAATCTCCTGCAGCAGCTTGACTGACACATCTCTCTGGGCCACCGCTGCAGGGACCGTCCCCACTCCTGGCCAGAGCAGGCCCTTGCTCCTGGCCGGCTGAAGCTGACCACAGCTTGATCCCTGGGCAGACAGACACGGGCATGGTGCCCTGGCTGCAAGAGACTCGAGGCAATTCTTGCCATGCTGGGAAGCTGTGGTGATTCACACCCCTCCTGGCAGAGCAGCCGAGCTTTGAATTCCAATGGAAGCGGGTGGTGTGAGGGCTGCTGCTCCAACCCCAGACCAAAGGATGGCAACTCCCCAGACTGCTGACATTTGAAATGCTGCAGGGCACTTACAAGGTCTCAGTCCATGGGTAGTCCTTCCAGGTTTGTTTTCCAAAAGCAGTAATGGAGTTGCCAGAGAAATCCCTGCAAAGAGACAAAGAGCCGGTCCCCCCTCAGGAAAGCCCATTTCCTTGCCTTTCGGCTGCAGAGCTGGAATTGGGCTTTGCCTGGAGAAGGCGCAGCGTGCCCAGCCTGGCTTCACCCTCATGCTGTGCTCAGGCCCCCAAACCCCCCCTGTCTCTTGCCAGGGATTCCCCGGGGTGTCCCAGGTGGGGTTTGCAGAGCCAGGGAGCCGAGGAGGGGCAGCTGCAGGGCTCTGAGGGGCCGTGGGACTCACAGGATGGCCAGGGCTTGGCGGCGGCTGGCCGGGGGCACGGTGGCCAGGCCCGCGTGGCTGCAGTTCAGCCGCCCGCGGCCTGGGCAGTGGCAGGGCTCTGGGCAGAGCTCCTTGCCCACTGCTGGGGAGGGGGCCACTGCCAGCAGCAGGGCCAGCAGGAGCAGAGCGCGCAGCAGACGCATCACCAGGTCCATGGCGAGACAGGACTGGCTGCAGTCGCCTGGGACGCAGACCTGAGCTGCACCTGTGGCAGCTCCTGTGTCACAGTGCTGCTGCCAATGTCACAGTGGTCCTTCTTATGACACTGTAGCAATGCTCTTGTCACCGTCATGGTACTTGGCATCACAGCTCGCAGCAAACCGCAGTTCAGGCCATGCTGTCACCAAATGACTCTGTCTCAGAGCCATCAATCTGCACAATCATGGCTTGGAAGGGGCCTTAAAGCCCATCCGGTTTCACCCCTGCCATGGCAGGGACACCTTCCACTAGCCCAGGCTGCTCCAAGCCCCGTCCCACCTGGCCTTGGACACTGCCAGGGATCCAGGGGCAGCCCCAGCTGCTCTGGGCACCCTGTGCCAGGGCCTGCCCACCCTCCCAGGGAACGATTTCTCCTGAACACAAGATCTAAGCCTGCCCTGTGTCCCTGTGAAGCCATTCCCAGCTGTATTGGGTTTGCGTGGCCAGGTTTTGGTAGTGGAAGTTGCCAGGGGGGACATCCGGCATCGGAAGTTTTTGTGGGGGACTTGGGGAGGTTTCTATGAGAAGGTGCCAGAACCTTCCCCCATGTCGAGCCAAACCATTGCCAGTGGGCTCCATGGTGGACATGTCTCTGGCTAAGGCTAAGGCTTTTTGATATGGGCGTAACACACTTGGTTTAAGATATCTAAGAAGGCAAGAGTAATAACTCGTGTGGAACAAAACACCGAGACAAGAGTGGGAAATGTGAGAGGAACAGCTCTGCAGACACCAGGGTCAGTGGAGCAGGGACAGGATCTGCTCAAGGCACCAGAGCTAAGATTCCCCTGCAGCCCAGGATGAAGGCCATGGTGAGGCTCCTGTGCCCCTAAAGCCTAAAGAAATTCACAGGGATGCAGAGATCCACCTGTAGCCCCTGGAGGACCCATTTTGTAGCAAGTGGATGCATGAAGGAGGCTGTGGGAAGCCTGTGCTCAAACAGGCTTGCCTTACCTGAGAAAAGCTGAATTGCTGGTAGTTCAATACTTCCTGGGTGCCTTGAAAGGAAGAAGGAAGTGGAACAGAGAGGGAACACAGGTGTCTCACAGAGAGTGATACAATGTGAAGAACTTGTGGGAGATTGAGAAGAATTTCAAGAAGATTGTCCTTGACCTCCCGTTCCGATGTAGAAACTGCTGAGACTTTACTTCAGTGTTATTTCTTTGATTACTGTCCTCATTTCCCTGGATATTTCCTCCCCTGTTATTTCCTTGCTGTTACTTGAGACAGAAGTGCCCCAGAGAAGCAGAAAAAGTGAGGCAATGCTGTCACCCCAGGATGAGGGGCATCTGCCCAGTGACTGTGGAGCACCCCAAGAGCCAGCACATTTACCCCTCTCTGCAGAGGCAACCACAAGCTCAGGACAAGCAGAGGAGGCAACTCAGGGTTTTCCTCATCTCCTGTGGCAATGTTTCCCCCTGCATTCAGTATAAATAAAGATTGTCCTTGTTCCTTCTGGTCTTGCTGATGTATTTGTAAAAGCAGTTTCTGTTCTCCCTTATGGAAATGGGCAAATTCAGTTTGAGGTTGTGTGGGTTGACCCCGGCCAGATGCCAGTCACTCACAAAGCTGCAGACTCACTCCTCTCTGCAGCTGGACAGAGGGGAGAAAAGTTAACAAAGGTTCATGAGTTAAGGACCAGGAGAAAACACTCATCAAAGTCCATCAAGTGCAAAACAGGCTCGACTTAATGATATAACATGACTTTATTACTATTACAATCAGAGCAGGATAATGAGAAATAAAATATGCCCTTAAAAACCCCTTCCCCTCACCCCTCCCTCCTTCCCAGCTCTACTGCCTACACCAGCAGCACAAGGAGACAGGGAATGGGGGTTATTGCCCTGCTCTCAGAGAGCAAATCTATCACCCCGCTGCACCATGGGGTTCCTCCCATGAGAGACAGTTCTCCAGGAACTTCTCCAATGTGGCCCCATCTCACCAACAGCAGCTCACTGCAAACTTCTGCAGCATGAGTCCGTCCCACAGGCAACATTCCTCCCAGAACTGCTGCACCATGGGTCACTCTTCCGCAGGTGCAGTCCTGCAAGGACAGGCTGCTCCACCCTGGGAGCAGGGCCCCTCTCTCCACAGGTGTCCCACAGGATGGCAGCCTCCTCCAGGCATCCAGCTGCTCTGGTGCAGGGCTCCTGCACAGGATGCAGGTGAATCGCTGCTTCCCCGTGGATCCGTGCGGGCTGCAGGAGCGGGCAGGAGCACTGCTGCCCCACCATGGTCTCACCACTGCCTGCAGAGGAATCTGGGCTCTGGAACCTGGAGGATTAAAATAGTGTCAGGTGTGTAAGACACGAATCACAGAGATCAGGGAGGAATTTCTTCATGGAAAGGGTGTTGAGGCCTTGGGAGGGGCTGCCCAAGGAGGTGGTGGACTGCCCATGCCTGCAAGGGTCCAAGGAACGGCTGGAGGTGGCACTGAGTGCGTGGCCTGGCTGCCAAGGTGGGGAGGAGGCACAGGATGGACGGGCTGAAGCCGGAGGTGTTTTCCATCGTCAGTGCCTCTGAGGCTCCGTGACTCCGTGCCCAGGACTGGAGGCCGCCGTGCCGCAAGCGCTGCCGGAGCCGCCCCGGCCCGAGCTGTGGGGCCGCGCGTTTCCCCTCAGGCCGGGGCGGCGGCTGCCGGTGCCGCTGCCCGGAGGCGGAGGTGCCCGTGCGGCGGAGCGGCCGCGCTTCCCGGCCGGGCCGGGCCGGGCCGCCTCTCTGGCCGCTGCTTGCGGGGCCGTGCCGGCCTTGCCCGAGCTGCCCGCGGCTCCCTTTGCACGGCGCTCGCTGCCGGGGCCGGCGCGCTCAGGCGGAGCTGCCGCCCCTCAGGCTCCCGGCGCTTCCCGCCATTGTGGCTGCGGCTCCCTCAGCCTCTGCCGGCGGCCATCCCGACATTGCCCGGCTTTGGGCAAGCTCCCCGCGCCCTCCCAGCGCCGTTTGCGGCCTTTGGCCCTGCCTGGGTGCCGCCTGCCCACCAAAGGCGCTCTCACCGCTCCGCACAAGTGGAGAGGAGAAAAAGGACAGCGAAAGGCTCAGGAGTTTACAGAAAGGGAGGGAGAGATCCCGCCTCGCTCATGGTCACGGTCAGGGACACAACGGACGGAACATGGGGATATTAATTACATTAATTGTCAAGTAAATCAGAGCAGGATAATGAGAAACAAAAGAAGTTTCAACAGCACCTGTAGCCCCAAAGCCATGCCAAAGCCTGGCCACGCAAACCCAAGACAGCTGGGAATGGCTTCACAGGGACACAGGGCAGGCTTAGATCTTGTGTTCAGGAGAAATCCTTCCCTGGGAGGGTGGGCAGGCCCTGGCACAGGGTGCCCAGAGCAGCTGGGGCTGCCCCTGGATCCCTGGCAGTGTCCAAGGCCAGGTGGGACGGGGCTTGGAGCAGCCTGGGCTAGTGGAAGGTGTCCCTGCCATGGCAGGGGTGAAACCGGATGGGCTTTAAGGCCCCTTCCAAGCCATGATTGTGCAGATTGATGGCTCTGAGACAGAGTCATTTGGTGACAGCATGGCCTGAACTGCGGTTTGCTGTGAGCTGTGATGCCAAGCACCATGACGGTGACAAGAGCATTGCTACAGTGTCATAAGAAGGACCACTGTGACATTGGCAGCAGCACTGTGACACAGGAGCTGCCACAGGTGCAGCTCAGGTCTGCGTCCCAGGCGACTGCAGCCAGTCCTGCCTCGCCATGGACCTGGTGATGTGTCTGCTGCGCGCTCTGCTCCTGCTGGCCCTGCTGCTGGCAGTGGCCCCCTCCCCAGCAGTGGGCAAGGAGCTCTGCCCAGAGCCCTGCCACTGCCCAGGCCGCGGGCGGCTGAACTGCGGCCACGCCGGCCTGGCCACCGTGCCCCCGGCCAGCCGCCGCCAAGCCCTGGCCTTCCTGTGAGTCCCGCGGCCCCTCAGAGCCCTGCAGCTGCCCCTCCTCGGCTCCCTGGCTCTGCAAACCCCACCTGGGACACCCCGGGGAATCCCTGGCAAGAGACAGGGAGGGTTTGGGGGCCTGAGCACAGCATGAGGGTGAAGCCAGGCTGGGCACGCTGCGCCTTCTCCAGGCAAAGCCCAATTCCAGCTCTGCAGCTGAAGGGAAGGGAAATGGGCTTTCCTGAGGGGGGACCGGCTCTTTGTCTCTTTGCAGGGATTTCTCTGGCAACCCCATTACTGCTTTTGGAAAACAAACATGGAAGGACTACCCATGGACTGAGACCTTGTAAGTGCCCTGCAGCATTTCAAATGTCAGCAGTCTGTGGAGATGCCATCCTTTGGTCTGGGGTTGGAGCAGCAGCCCTCACACCACCCGCTTCCATTGGAATTCAAAGCTCGGCTGCTCTGCCAGGAGTGGTGTGAATCACCACAGCTTCCCAGCATGGCAAGAATTGCCTCGAGTCTCTTGCAGCCAGGGCACCATGCCCGTGTCTGTCTGCCCAGGGATCAAGCTGTGGTCAGCTTCAGCTGGCCAGGAGCAAGGGCCTGCTCTGGCCAGGAGTGGGGACGGTCCCTGCAGCGGTGGCCCAGTGAGATGTGTCAGTCAAGCTGCTGCAGGAGATTTTCCCATGACAATCCCAGTTGCTGCTGGGCTGTGGCCGCTGTCACAATGTCCCTGTGTCCCCTTGCAGAGTGCTCAGGGACAATGAGCTGCGGGCAGTGAAGAGGCATTCCCTGGAGGGGCTGTTCCTGCTGAAGCACCTGTAAGCACCGTGCCCTGCCCAGGGCAGGGGAGGCTCCTGCCTGCCCCTCCCTGGGGCCCTGCTGCTCAGCCCAGCCACGGGCACCTGGCCTTTGGCCCTGCTGGCATCCAGGCTGCAGAGTCAGGTAAAAGCAACAGGGCCAAAGGAAGCGACATTTGTTGTTCTGCCTGGAACAGGGATTTGTCCTGCAATGAGATCCTGTCCATTGAGGAACGGGCATTTGAGTCACTGCCTTTCCTGAAGTTTCTGTGAGTGATCAAGTTTCTTTCTGGTGGTTTTAGCTCAGTCTTTGCATGGGCACCCTTCCTGTGTAGGAATATGGTCCTGCTGTTTTCCCCAAAGTCCCTAAATCTGCCCTGCCCAGAGCCCAGCTGAACTGCAGAGATCAATGCTGATGGCTGGGCGGCCACGCCAGGGGACAGAGCCCAGCGGGGTTGTCCACACACAGCCATCAGAGCAGCCAGTTCTGGCAGCCTTGGCTGCATCCTGGAACAGAAACAGAGTCAGCCCGTGTGCCCTTCACTTGCCCTCCTGGGCAGGCTACAAACCCTGAGAAAGCAGCAGTTTCCTCCCTCTTCCACCTTGGATTGGCACCTTTCCTGCAAAGGGCTCCTTCTTTGCCCCCTCTCTCTGTAGGGCAGGCCTGATTCCTTTGTGTGACCTCCTCTTTCCCCAGGAATCTCTCCTGGAATGGCCTCACACAGATCCGCAGCGACGCTTTCCAGGCCTGGCATGGGATGCAGTTCCTCCAGGAGCTGTAAGTGGCCCCAGGGCTAAAGGCACGGCAGGGCGAGTCTCGGCAGGGTCTCTGCAGGGTCAGTGGGCAAGAGCAGATTTGCCCTTGGCAAAGTCCTGATTGCAGCTGTGGATGTCAGCCAGGGAGCACCAGGAGTGTGCAGCTGCAAAGGCCCTTTCGCCTGCCCTGCTCCTCTCCTGCAAGGCTTCCTTGAATGCGGCCGGGCCGTGCCCACGTGCCCGGCACAGGCAGCTCACATCCTTGCCATCAGCCCTGAGAGAGCTCTGTTGTTTCTCAGGATCCTCAGCCACAACCCGCTGGCTGTCATTGATGATGCTGCCTTCTTCAAGCTGCCCTCAGTGAGCTTTCTGTAAGTATTGGCTCATTTGGAGCAGATCCAGAGAGAGCTGTGTCTCTCTGGAGTGCCAGAGAGGTTTGGTAGAGTTTGTGCAGCTCAGGAAAGCTGCACAAATGGTGCAGGAGCAAATCTCCCTCTTGGCCTGCCTGAGTCTGCTGGAGTCACAACTCCCCTGGCTTCTCTGGGAGCTGGCAGAAGTGGATTCCTCTGCATACAGCACCACCATCATCAGGGCCCTGGGCTTGCTCTGAGAGCAGAGTTGTGGCAATGTCACCAGAGAGTTTCATGAGCTCTTTCCAATGTTTGCAGAGACCTGAGTGCCACCCAAGTGAACTCGCAGACGCTGCTGCAGCTGCTGCAGACCACAGTGAGCTTGGAAACCCTGTGAGTGTGTGGGACTGAGCCCCAGCCGCCAGCAGGCCCCGAGTGCTGGGACAGGGGCTCTGCTTGGGAAACAAATCCGTGTGCCACCAACTCAGAACAAGCCCAGTAGTAAGGTCAAGAGTTGCTGTTTCCTTCTGGGAACGTGCCAAAACTCACCAGCTCCCAGGCAGAATCTCACCTTTGGGGTGACTTGCTGCAGGCTTCTCAAAGGGGAGTTTGAACTCCAGGCAGGTGCATTTCTGTGTCACGTGGTGTTTTGGGAGCAGTTCTACTTTCCAGGTTAAAATCGCCATTTAATGTTTTGCCTTGGGAGTCAGGGCCCTTTCCCAGAGCTGTGGCACACAGTGAGGCACAAGCCCCCTGCGTGGTATCGGTGTGTTCCCTGAGCTGGGCTCTGAGCCATGCACTGGGTGGCCAGGTGTTCCTCCAAGAATCCCCTCTTGTCTGCAGCCAAGTGCCCAAGGAGGCGGCCTGCTGCCTGTGCCAGGAGCGTCCCCGGCCCGAGAGCCCCTGCAGGACCATCCAGTTCCTGTGCCAGAAGCTGTGCAGCACCAGCGCCCTGCAGTGCGGTGGGTGTCCGGAGGGGCTGGGGCAGCTCAAATCTGCCCCTTCTCCTGAGCCTGGGGAGAGGCTGCAGCACTGCCCCGTGCTGGGGGGTGCTGATCGGGCCTTGGACTACAGGCCTTGGACACAACACCTTGGGATGGAAAGTTCCTGGAGACTGTACATATCTTGTGTGTCACATAGTGTCTGGACAAGGAACAGCTCACTGGGCCCAGCAAACCTACCAGTTTCCTACCCACACCATGGCCCCCAGGCAGGGAAAGCAGGAATGCCCCCTGCCCTTCCCTGGTGCTGGAAGGCAAGGTCTGCCCATAAAGGCCCCAGATTCCCCTAACAGCCTGGTTTCTGTGCCACCCCACTGCCCACTGCAGGGCAAGGGCAGGGCCCCTGATGTGCTCTGCAGGGTGAACACCAAGCACCGTCATGCCCTGGTTGGCCCGTGCAGGGGGAGCAAAGCCCCGTCCTGCTCTAGCTGGGCACAGGGCACAGCACATCCTGTGCACAGCAGGGCCAGGCTGCCCTTCTGCAAACAGGTACAGCCAGGTTTCCAAGGGCCCCAGGGAGCTCGCTTCTCTCACTGCCTCAGCCCCAGGTTTCCCACAGCACAGTCCCAGAGCTGTGGTGCCCTTGAGGGAGTTTTTCATGCTCTAACAGCATCAGCTGCTGCTCTTGGCAATGGCCCCGGAGCAAAGGAGTCCCTGGGCTTTCCTCCCGTGCCAGTCTGTGCCCCCCTTGCAGTGCTGATCTTTCCTCTGGGGTCTCTGCCTCTTCACTGGCTCCTGCAGAGCAAGCCAGGCCTGCTCATCTGGAGCTGTGGGAACGTCTCTGACAGCAATCCCATTCCCCTGGGATGTTTCCCTCCCATCCAAACAGAGCCCCAGGAGACACCAGGAAAGAACCAGCTCTCTGCTCTGCCCCAAGGGGATAATGGCATGGACTGAAGGGCTCTTCTCCTCACCACAACACATCCCCCACTCTGCTCTTGTGCTTGCTGGCCTTGAGATGAGCTGCTGCTGCTTGGGGTGACCTCTGAGCCTGTGTTTGTGTCCAGCTGCTGATCTGCTCTCTTGCTGTTTTCCAGCTCACACAATTCTGCTACAGACACGGGGAGAAATAATGGACTTGGAACAAGGCAGAGAGCTGAACACCATCCCAGTGTTGAGCCTCAAGCCCAAGGAGCCTTCACTGGGAGATGGTGAAACTGTCACGCTTGTGGTTGCCCTGACCCTGAGCACTGAGGGTGATGTCAGCAGCCTGGACCGTTCCAGAACAAATTCACATCCCCCTCAGCATCTCTTGGGGCATGAAGGCAAAACAAGCGCTCATGACCTGAGGGCCAAGGTGCAGACGAAGCTGCACAAGGCTAAAAGCATCAAGACAGCCAAAAGCATTTTCCCTCACCACCCCCAGCCTGGCAGGCTGAAGGATGTGCTGAAAAATGCACCCTCAAGCTGGGATCACAAGCAGGCGGAGTCACATTTGAACTGGCAAGCATTAAACTCCTGGGATTTCGCTGGTGCATTAAGCCCCACTCATGACAAGTCTATTGATAGAGCCCTCAGAGGTGAGGTGGAAGATCAAGCTCTAAGGCAGAACTACATTATGACTATCAAGAAGCAGCAGGACAGCATGCAGAAGCAAATCAACTCAAGGCTCAACTGGCAAATACTAAATCCCTGGGATGTAGCTGGTGGGTTAAACCCTAATGATGCCATTATTGAGCACCTCATAGATGAGTTGGAAGATCCTGCTCCAAGGCAGAACTATGTCAGTTCTCACAAACAATCAAAGAAGGAGGAGAACCAGTATTGGGTTGGACATAATCAGCTTTTCTACCAGGCTTTGAGCCCTTTGATAGCAGAGGGGGAACCCAGAGCCACCGTCACCAAAGATGAGCCACGTCTAAACAGGAACCTGGATTTTCTCTCTGACCCATTGGTTCAGAGAGGCCCTGCTGTGAGCAGCAGAGGAGGAGCCATGGCTGAGGAGGAACAATCCTCTCTAGGTGGGCACCTCCTGATCATGCCTGACACCACAGGCACACACTGGAAGCAACAGGAAGAAGACTCCAGGTTCCTCAATAAACCTTGGAGCCCCCATGGTCCAGATCTTGCACCAGTTTCAGGAGAGCTCTTGGATGCCATGGTTGATCGTCACCTGCGCTTGGTGGTGCCAGACAAAAGCCTGCAGATGTTCATGGCCCATGTGGAGCAAGCCCTGAGGATGGACTGCAGCCTGCCCCAGCTCAAGCTGGTGTGTGCCAAGATGGTCTCACAGACGGGGCTGCTTCTAAAGGTGCTCAGTGACAGGCAAGAGAACAAGGGAGCCTATGATGGCATGGGCCGGTGTCCTCTGCAAGAGAACATCTCCAGGCGCACAGCTTTGGAGGAGGATCAGGAGCCCACAGAGAAGGTAGGAGAGCTGCAGGCACTGCTGCGTGTTTACTTCGGGGCAAGGGAGAATAGAAGGAGCGATCCTGTTGCCCCCTGTGATCTTCTTTCCTCTTCTCCCAGCCAAAGCCAGAGACCATGGATGACACGATCACATTCGTTGTATTGCTATCTGTCATCACAGTCGTTTTGCTGATACTGCAGGGTGTCTTCCACGTAAGCCAATTTCTTGTTTGACACAGAGCTGTCTGTCTTGTAGCTGGAGTGCCCAGGTGACAAGCCCCATGTGCCAGTGCAGATGGCCCTGCATGTGCTGGGTACCACAGGAGATGTTGTTCCAAGCCTGGAGCTTGTGGCAGCATCCACAGCACCCAGCTCAGCAGGGTCCAGCCTGCCGGAGGGAAGCTTCTCCTGCCTTCTGTCCCAGCTCTCCCCAGCTTGGCTTTGCCCTCTTGTCTTCAGCCACACAGCAATGAGCTTGGGAGCTCTGGTAGTTCAGAACAGCTCTTGGAGTTCCTGCAGAGAGGAACAGGAAATTGGGAAGGAAGGACAGGTTCTCTTTAAAATTATTGCTGGCACAGACTTGAACGTGTGTAGAACAGGCTGGGCTGGATGAAGGATCTTCGGTCTCCCATGTTCTGTAGAGCATGACAAGAAAACTTTGGTGTTAAACGTCTGCCTCCTTTCCAAGGTGTGTTCTCGATGTGCTGCAGCTGTTTGCCGACAGCTACTCAGAAGGAAATTGTGGCTGACAAGGTAACTGCTCCCCGCCCGTGCCACTGCTGTGCCACCAAGGGTCTTTGCTGTGCAGAGCAGCTCCTCCTGGAGCCCCGCAGCCGCGCAGGTGCCGCTGCCCGGGACTCTCCCGGCTGTGTTTGCAACACGTCGCGTTTGGGGCAGCCCCGGGCAAGCGGCTCCTGAGCGGCAGCGCTGGGCACGGCTGGGGGCTCCCAGCCCAACCAGCCCTTCATGCAGCAGTGATGCTCCCCGGGATGGGGTGCATGTGCTGGGCCAGCCAGGGATGTCCTTTCTGGAGCCCCCATCTTCCCTGGGCTCAGCTAAAATGCCCCCCAAGCAGGGAGAGGTAGCTGCACCTCCTGCAGCCCTCCCTGGCCAAACCTCCCTGCTCATTTTCTTTGGTTTTCAGGTTGTTTGTAAAACTGCAACAGACATGGAGGAAGAACAAGTACAGGGAGGCAGAGAGTGCAGAGCAGGTAAGGGCAGGGAGCAGATGCCACTTCTGCTCCTCTGCCTGCACCACCTGCTCTTCCTCACTTCTCCAAATCCTTCCCTTCCATGGCAATTTCCAGGGTTTGCCTGGGCTCAGCGAAGCTGATTTGCTGTTGGTTCAATACATCATGGACGTCCTTGACAAAGAGGAAGAAGAATTGCAGAAACAGGAAGAACAATTGCAGAAACAAATGCAGAAAGAGAACACAGATGTCTCCCAGGAAGAGACACAATGTGAAGAACTCCAAGGAGGGAGAGAAGATTTTCAAGATGTCGAGAACAAGAAAGTAGGTTGCCAGCACTTGTTCTCAGGCTCCTATTCCAATACAAGAACTGCTAGAACTTTCCTTGGATGCTATTTTCTTCTCTATTTCCATGGATCCTCATTGTTGACTTGGTGGCTATTTCCTTACTGCTGTTTCCTTACTGCTGTTTCCTTGAGTCCTTTCCTGCCATTATTTCCTCAGATGTTGTTTCCTTGTTATTCCAGACGGAAGAAGCCTAAGGAAATGCTGTTACCCAGAGACAAGATGCTCCTGCCTGGGCCCTGCTCTGCATCCAGCACCCCAAGATCTGGGCTGCTGACTCCATGACCACCCTCTCCAGAGGAGGATGCTGCTGGTGGCTGCCATGCTTAGGACACCCCAAAAGTCCCCTGGGGACTGGGACAGGGGGAATCCAGGAAGCCCCAGGTGTCCCAGGCAGTCACCGCAGCTCAGCCTCTGGAGCCACAGCCTTCCCAGGGCCATGATATCATAGGGGCACCCTGCACAAGTGACAGGGTCCCCTTGCACAGGCCTCTGTGTGCAGCTGTTGTGTCTGTTCCCAGCTGGGAATGCTTTCCCAATAAATGCTGATTTTGTACATTCAGAGAGTCCTGGAAGTGTCCACATGTTTGCTGGGCTGTACCCATTTCTGTGGGGCTGCACACACGTGTGCAGGATTGTGCCTGCGTACATGGTGCCAGAAGCAGGATTCACATTTGAAGTGACAAGAATTGAACCCCTGGGATGTAGTTGGTGGATTAAACTCTGCTCATGACAAGTCTCTTCACAGACAACATAGACATAATGAGAAAATTCAAGCTCCAAGGCAGAACTATGTCAATTCTCACAAACAGCCAAAGAAGGAGGACAGCCAGTATTGGGTTGGACATAATCAGCTTTTCTACCAGGTGTTCAGCCCTGTGAAAGCAGAGGGAGAGCCCAGAGCCACCGTCACCAAAGATGAGCCGCGTCTACCCAGGAACCTGGATTTTCTCTCTGACCCATTGGTTCAGAGAGGCCCTGCTGTGAGCAGCAGAGGAGGAGCCATGGCTGAGGAGGAACAATCCTCTCTAGGTGGGCACCTCCTGATCATGCCTGACACCACAGGCACACACTGGAAGCAACAGGAAGAAGACTCCAGGCTCCTCAATGAACCTTGGAGCCCCCAAGGTCCAGACCTTGCACCAGTTCCAGGAGAGCTCTTGGAAGCCGTGGTTGATCGTCACCTGCGCTTGGTGGTGCCTGACAAAAGCCTGCGGATGTTCATGGCCCATGTGGAGCGAGCCCTGAGGATGGACTGCAGCCTGCCCCAGCTCAAGCTGGTGTGTGCCAAGATGGTCTCACAGACGGGGCTGCTTCTAAAGGTGCTCAGTGACAGGCAGAGAACAAGGGAGCCTATGATGGCATGGGCCGGTGTCCTCTGCAAGAGAACATCTCCAGACACAAGCTTCCTGCCTTGAGGAAGGGCAAGGAACTCATAGACAAGGTAGGAGAGCTGCTGGGCACTGCTGCACGTGTCCTTGTCAGGATGAGTCCTCCTGCGCCTCAGTACATGATGGATGCCCCTAATAAAGAAGAAGAATTCCAGGATGAGATGCAATGCAAATTGCATTCAGGAGATGGGGAAAAGAATTTTAGAAGGTTTCACAGTAATTGGGACACCAACCATTCTCCTCTATCTCCTATGTGAACAAAGGAACCGCTGAGGCTTTCCCTTGGTGCTTTTCCCCTGCTATTTCTTTGCTTGAGAGGGAAGTGCCCCAGAGAAGCAGCAACAGTGAGGGAATGCTGTCACCCCAGGACTAGGTGCCTGTGTCCAGTGACTGCAGAGCACCCCAAGAGCCAGCACATTTATCCCTCTCTGCAGAGGAGAGTGCTGTGGGTGGCCACAAGCTCAGGACACACAGAGGAGGCATCAGTATCTCAGGGTTTTCCTCATCCCTTGTGGCAATGTTTTCCCCAGCATTCAGTATAAATAAAGTTTGTTCTTGTTCCTCCTGGTGTTGCTGATGTATTTGTAAAAGCAGTTTCTGTTCTCCCTTATGGAATTGGCCAAATTCAGTTCCAGCTGGGCCTTTGCTTTGCTACCTTTCTCTCTGCGTGCCCCAACGACATCCACACCATCCTCCTGTGCTGCTGCCCTCCTTCCAAAGCTGTAAATTCTGTGTTTTCCCTGAGTCCCAGGCAGAGCTTCCTGCTCAGCCGCTCTGCTTCCCCACCAGCTCATCTTTGGGCACATGGGCACGGGCTGCTCGTGCCTGTGCCTTCAAGGATCTCTCCCTGCACAATGTGCAGCCTCCCTGGACTCCTCTGCCCCTCAGGACAGCATCCCCAGGGAGCCTCTCAAACAGCGTGGCTGGACTGACTCCCTCTGGGCAGCCCCTCCAGCCTGGATGGAGCTTGTCCACACCGTGATTGTCCCGGCCCCAGAGGCCCAGAGCCTCCACCTGTTGTGTAGAGGGAGCTGGGAAGGTGAGATGGGCCAGGAGGGGATTCCCCTGCTGCCCTCAGCAGGGACTGGTTTCCATTTCCCTGTTACCTCTGCCAGCCCTGGTGCCACTGCCTGGCTCTGGCACTGCCAGCCGCCCAAGAACTGCGCGAGCTCTCTCTGGGTCACCACGTGCCATATTCTGGCCAGGCCTCACTGAACAGTGGAAGTCACAGCTGGATTTTCATCTGGGAGGCGAATGAGGATAAAGAGAAACTCTTGGAGGAGGAAACTGTTGCCTTCCTGCTTGTTTCCAGCTTCCACATCTCTCCTCAGTCTGCTTCCCTCATGCATAAATTCTTTGGGGTCTTCCCCAGATCTAGATGGGCATTCCCACAGCTGCTGTGGCTGCCCTTGGCATTGTCTGTGCCCTTTTGTCACCCTGTGCCCAACAGCTGGCCCTGGACTGGTGGTGCAGGTTACAACGAGCATCACCTGGTGACTGCTTCCCAGTGCTTGGGTTTCCCTTCCAGGCCCCTGCTTCAGCTGCAATGAGGTTTCCCATTCCAGTGAGGCCTTCCTGGATAGCTCTATGGATATCACAGTAAGAGGCTTTGCAGTAGTGCTTCTAAAACATCCCAAGGCCCCTGAAGCTTTCCAGGGTCAACACTTTTGTGTTCCAAATGTCTCCTGTGAGCACAAGAGCTCTGGGTGGTGGGTGGGAAGGGGAATGGCTGTGTCCTCCTGCAGAGGCCATGGCACTGGTGTCCCCGTGGTGCTGGCTTGGAGCTGCACAAGCAGCATTGTCCCCTCTGCACCCCTGAGGTTTTTGTCTCCTCCTCCTTTCCTTTGCCCTCCCTCACACCTGCCTGGCTCCCAGGCATGATGGTTGCATTGTTGTACCTCCTCCTGCTGAAGGGGTACTGTCATTGAGCAGAATCATCTTCTCAAGGAGGTTTAATGTACATGCATGAAAGGCAACTTTGCCTTATATGTATCAGAATAGGATTAAAATAGTGTCAGGGTGTGTAAGACACGAATCACAGAGATCAGGGAGGAATTTCTTCATTGAAAGGGTGTTGAGGCCTTGGGAGGGGCTGCCCAAGGAGGTGGTGGACTGCCCATGCCTGCAAGGGTCCAAGGAACGGCTGGAGGTGGCACTGAGTGCGTGGCCTGGCTGCCAAGGGGCACAGGATGGGGCACAGGAGGGGGCACAGGATGTACGGGCTGAAGCCGGAGGTGTTTTCCATCGTCAGTGCCTCTGAGGCTCCGTGACTCCGTGCCCAGGACTGGAGGCCGCCGTGCCGCAAGCGCTGCCGGAGCCGCCCCGGCCCGAGCTGTTGGGCCGCGCGTTTCCCCTCAGGCCGGGGCGGCCGCTGCCGGTGCCGCTGCCCGGAGGCGGAGGTGCCCGTGCGGCGGAGCGGCCGCGCTTCCCGGCCGGGCCGGGCCGGGCCGCCTCTCTGGCCGCTGCTTGCGGGGCCGTGCCGGCCTTGCCCGAGCTGCCCGCGGCTCCCTTTGCACGGCGCTCGCTGCCGGGGCCGGCGCGCTCAGGCGGAGCTGCCGCCCCTCAGGCTCCCGGCGCTTCCCGCCATTGTGGCTGCGGCTCCCTCAGCCTCTGCCGGCGGCCATCCCGACATTGCCCGGCTTTGGGCAAGCTCCCCGCGCCCTCCCAGCGCCGTTTGCGGCCTTTGGCCCTGCCTGGGTGCCGCCTGCCCACCAAAGGCGCTCTCACCGCTCCGCACAAGTGGAGAGGAGAAAAAGGACAGCGAAAGGCTCAGGAGTTTACAGAAAGGGAGGGAGACATCCCGCCCCGCTCATGGTCACGGTAAGGGACACAACGGACAGAACTTGGGGATATTAATTACATTAATTGTCAAGTAAATCAGAGCAGGATAATGAGAAACAAAAGAAGTTTCAACAGCACCTGTAGCTCTAAAGCCATGCCAAAGCCTGGCCACGCAAACCCAAGACAGCTGGGAATGGCTTCACAGGGACACAGGGCAGGCTTAGATCTTGTGTTCAGGAGAAATCCTTCCCTGGGAGGGTGGGCAGGCCCTGGCACAGGGTGCCCAGAGCAGCTGGGGCTGCCCCTGGATCCCTGGCAGTGTCCAAGGCCAGGTGGGACGGGGCTTGGAGCAGCCTGGGCTAGTGGAAGGTGTCCCTGCCATGGCAGGGGTGAAACTGGACGGGCTTTAAGGCCCCTTCCAAGCCATGATTGTGCAGATTGATGGCTCTGAGACAGAGTCATTTGGTGACAGCATGGCCTGAACTGCGGTTTGCTGTGAGCTGTGATGCCAAGCACCATGACGGTGACAAGAGCATTGCTACAGTGTCATAAGAAGGACCACTGTGACATTGGCAGCAGCACTGTGACACAGGAGCTGCCACAGGTGCAGCTCAGGTCTGCGTCCCAGGCGACTGCAGCCAGTCCTGCCTCGCCATGGACCTGGTGATGCGTCTGCTGCGCGCTCTGCTCCTGCTGGCCCTGCTGCTGGCAGTGGCCCCCTCCCCAGCAGTGGGCAAGGAGCTCTGCCCAGAGCCCTGCCACTGCCCAGGCCGCGGGCGGCTGAACTGCGGCCACGCCGGCCTGGCCACCGTGCCCCCGGCCAGCCGCCGCCAAGCCCTGGCCTTCCTGTGAGTCCCGCGGCCCCTCAGAGCCCTGCAGCTGCCCCTCCTCGGCTCCCTGGCTCTGCAAACCCCACCTGGGACACCCCGGGGAATCCCTGGCAAGAGACAGGGGGGGTTTGGGGGCCTGAGCACAGCATGAGGGTGAAGCCAGGCTGGGCATGCTGTGCCTTCTCCAGGCAAAGCCCAATTCCAGCTCTGCAGCTGAAGGGAAGGGAAATGGGCTTTCCTGAGGGGGGACCGGCTCTTTGTCTCTTTGCAGAGATTTCACTGGCAACTCCATTACTGCTTTTGGAAAACAAACCTGGAAGGACTACCCATGGACTGAGACCTTGTAAGTGCCCTGCAGCATTTCAAATGTCAGCAGTCTGTGGAGATGCCATCCTTTGGTCTGGGGTTGGAGCAGCAGCCCTCACACCACCCGCTTCCATTGGAATTCAAAGCTCGGCTGCTCTGCCAGGAGTGGTGTGAATCACCACAGCTTCCCAGCATGGCAAGAATTGCCTCGAGTCTCTTGCAGCCAGGGCACCATGCCCGTGTCTGTCTGCCCAGGGATCAAGCTGTGGTCAGCTTCAGCCGGCCAGGAGCAAGGGCCTGCTCTGGCCAGGAGTGGGGACGGTCCCTGCAGCGGTGGCCCAGAGAGATGTGTCAGTCAAGCTGCTGCAGGAGATTTTCCCATGACAATCCCAGTTGCTGCTGGGCTGTGGCCGCTGTCACAATGTCCCTGTGTCCCCTTGCAGAGTGCTCAGGGACAATGAGCTGCGGGCAGTGAAGAGGCATTCCCTGGAGGGGCTGTTCCTGCTGAAGCACCTGTAAGCACCGTGCCCTGCCCAGGGCAGGGGAGGCTCCTGCCTGCCCCTCCCTGGGGCCCTGCTGCTCAGCCCAGCCACGGGCACCTGGCCTTTGGCCCTGCTGGCATCCAGGCTGCAGAGGCAGGTAAAAGCAACAGGGCCAAAGGAAGTGACATTTGTTGTTCTGCCTGGAACAGGGATTTGTCCTGCAATGAGATCCTGTCCATTGAGGAACGGGCATTTGAGTCACTGCCTTTCCTGAAGTTTCTGTGAGTGATCAAGTTTCTTTCTGGTGGTTTTAGCTCAGTCTTTGCATGGGCACCCTTCCTGTGTAGGAATATGGTCCTGCTGTTTTCCCCAGAGTCCCTAAATCTGCCCTGCCCAGAGCCCAGCTGAACTGCAGAGGTCAATGCCGATGGCTGGGTGGCCACGCAAGGGGACAGAGCCCAGCGGGGTTGTCCACACACAGCCATCAGAGCAGCCAGTTCTGGCAGCCTTGGCTGCATCCTGGAACAGAAACAGAGTCAGCCCGTGTGCCCTTCACTTGCCCTCCTGGGCAGGCTACAAACGCTGAGAAAGCAGCAGTTTCCTCCCTCTTCCACCTTGGATTGGCACCTTTCCTGCAAAGGGCTCCTTCTTTGCCCCCTCTCTCTGTAGGGCAGGCCTGATTCCTTTGTGTGACCTCCTCTTTCCCCAGGAATCTCTCCTGGAATGGCCTCACACAGATCCGCAGCGACACTTTCCAGGCCTGGCATGGGATGCAGTTCCTCCAGGAGCTGTAAGTGGCCCCAGGGCTAAAGGCACGGCAGGGCGAGTCTCGGCAGGGTCTCTGCAGGGTCAGTGGGCAAGAGCAGATTTGCCCTTGGCAAAGTCCTGATTGCAGCTGTGGATGTCAGCCAGGGAGCACCAGGAGTGTGCAGCTGCAAAGGCCCTTTCGCCTGCCCTGCTCCTCTCCTGCAAGGCTTCCTTGAATGCGGCCGGGCCGTGCCCACGTGCCCGGCACAGGCAGCTCACATCCTTGCCATCAGCCCTGAGAGAGCTCTGTTGTTTCTCAGGATCCTCAGCCACAACCCGCTGGCTGTCATTGATGATGCTGCCTTCTTCAAGCTGCCCTCAGTGAGCTTTCTGTAAGTATTGGCTCATTTGAAGCAGATCCAGAGAGAGCTGTGTCTCTCTGGAGTGCCAGAGAGGTTTGGTAGAGTTTGTGCAGCTCAGGAAAGCTGCACAAATGGTGCAGGAGCAAATCTCCCTCTTGGCCTGCCTGAGTCTGCTGGAGTCACAACTCCCCTGGCTTCTCTGGGAGCTGGCAGAAGTGGATTCCTCTGCATACAGCACCACCATCATCAGGGCCCTGGGCTTGCTCTGAGAGCAGAGTTGTGGCAATGTCACCAGAGAGTTTCATGAGCTCTTTCCAATGTTTGCAGAGACCTGAGTGCCACCCAAGTGAAATCGCAGACGCTGCTGCAGCTGCTGCAGACCACAGTGAGCTTGGAAACCCTGTGAGTGTGTGGGACTGAGCCCCAGCCGCCAGCAGGCCCCGAGTGCTGGGACAGGGGCTCTGCTTGGGAAACAAATCCGTGTGCCACCAACTCAGAACAAGCCCAGTAGTAAGGTCAAGAGTTGCTGTTTCCTTCTGGGAACGTGCCAAAACTCACCAGCTCCCAGGCAGAATCTCACCTTTGGGGTGACTTGCTGCAGGCTTCTCAAAGGGGAGTTTGAACTCCAGGCAGGTGCATTTCTGTGTCACGTGGTGTTTTGGGAGCAGTTCTACTTTCCAGGTTAAAATCGCCTTTTAATGTTTTGCCTTGGGAGTCAGGGCCCTTTCCCAGAGCTGTGGCACACAGTGAGGCACAAGCCCCCTGCGTGGTATCGGTGTGTTCCCTGAGCTGGGCTCTGAGCCATGCACTGGGTGGCCAGGTGTTCCTCCAAGAATCCCCTCTTGTCTGCAGCCAAGTGCCCAAGGACGCGGCCTGCTGCCTGTGCCAGGAGCGTCCCCGGCCCGAGAGCCCCTGCAGGACCATCCAGTTCCTGTGCCAGAAGCTGTGCAGCACCAGCGCCCTGCAGTGCGGTGGGTGTCCGGAGGGGCTGGGGCAGCTCAAATCTGCCCCTTCTCCTGAGCCTGGGGAGAGGCTGCAGCACTGCCCCGTGCTGGGGGGTGCTGATCGGGCCTTGGACTACAGGCCTTGGACACAACGCCTTGGGATGGAAAGTTCCTGGAGACTGTACATATCTTGTGTGTCACATAGTGTCTGGACAAGGAACAGCTCACTGGGCCCAGCAAACCTACCAATTTCCTACCCACACCATGGCCCCCAGGCAAGGAAAGCAGGAATGCCCCGTGCCCTTCCCTGGTGCTGGAAGGCAAGGTCTGCCCATAAAGGCCCCAGATTCCCCTAACAGCCTGGTTTCTGTGCCACCCCACTGCCCACTGCAGGGCAAGGGCAGAGCCCCTGATGTGCTCTGCAGGGTGAACACCAAGCACCGTCATGCCCTGGTTGGCCCGTGCAGGGGGAGCAAAGCCCCGTCCTGCTCTAGCTGGGCACAGGGCACAGCACATCCTGTGCACAGCAGGGCCAGGCTGCCCTTCTGCAAACAGGTACAGCCAGGTTTCCTAGGGCCCCAGGGAGCTCGCTTCTCTCACTGCCTCAGCCCCAGGTTTCCCACAGCACAGTCCCAGAGCTGTGGTGCCCTTGAGGGAGTTTTTCATGCTCTAACAGCATCAGCTGCTGCTCCTGGCAATGGCCCCGGAGCAAAGGAGTCCCTGGGCTTTCCTCCCGTGCCAGTCTGTGCCCCCCTTGCAGTGCTGATCTTTCCTCTGGGGTCTCTGCCTCTTCACTGGCTCCTGCAGAGCAAGCCAGGCCTGCTCATCTGGAGCTGTGGGAACGTCTCTGACAGCAATCCCATTCCCCTGGGATGTTTCCCTCCCATCCAAACAGAGCCCCAGGAGACACCAGGAAAGAACCAGCTCTCTGCTCTGCCCCAAGGGGATAATGGCATGGACTGAAGGGCTCTTCTCCTCACCACAACACATCCCCCACTCTGCTCTTGTGCTTGCTGGCCTTGAGATGAGCTGCTGCTGCTTGGGGTGACCTCTGAGCCTGTATTTGTGTCCAGCTGCTGATATGCTCTCTTGCTGTTTTCCAGCTCAGACAAGTCTTCTACAGAGTTGGGGAGAAATAATGGACTTGGAACAAGGCAGAGAGCTGAACATCATCCCAGTGTTGAGCCTCAAGCCCAAGGAGCCTTCACTGGGAGATGGTGAAACTGTCACGCTTGTGGTTGCCCTGACCCTGAGCACTGAGGGTGATGTCAGCAGCCTGGACCGTTCCAGAACAAATTCACATCCCCCTCAGCATCTCTTGGGGCATGAAGGCAAAACAAGCGCTCATGACCTGAGGGCCAAGGTGCAGACGAAGCTGCACAAGGCTAAAAGCATCAAGACAGCCAAAAGCATTTTCCCTCACCACCCCCAGCCTGCCAGGCTGAAGGATGTGGTGAAAAAGACACCTGCAAGCTGGGATCACAAGCAGATGGAACCACATTTGAATTGGCAAGCACTGAAGCCCTGGGATGTAGCTGGTGGGTTAAACCCCATTCATGACAAGTTGGTTGGCAGATACCTCATAGATGACTTGGAAGATCCAGCTCCAAGGCAGAACTATGTCAATTCTGACAAACGGCCAAAGAAGGAGTTCAGCCATTACTGGGCTGGACATAATCAGCTTTTCTACCAGGTGTTCAGCCCTGTGAAAGCAGAGGGAGAGCACAGAGCCACCATCACCAAAGATGAGCCACGTCTAAACAGGAACCTGGATTTTCTCTCTGACCCATTGGTTCAGAGAGGTCCTGCTGTGAGCACTGGAGGAGGAGCCATGGCTGAGGAGGAACAATCCTCTCTAGGTGGGCACCTCCTGATCATGCCTGACACCACAGGCACACACTGGAAGCAACAGGAAGAAGACTCCAGGCTCCTCAATGAACCTTGGAGCCCCCAAGGTCCAGACCTTGCACCAGTTCCAGGAGACCTCTTGGATGCCATGGTTGATCGTCACCTGCGCTTGGTGGTGCCAGACAAAAGCCTGCAGATGTTCATGGCCCATGTGGAGCGAGCCCTGAGGATGGACTGCAGCCTGCCCCAGCTCAAGCTGGTGTGTGCCAAGATGGTCTCAAAGACGGGGCTGCTTCTAAAGGTGCTCAGTGACAGGCAAGAGAACAAGGGAGCCTATGATGGCATGGGCCGGTGTCCTCTGCAAGAGAACATCTCCAGGCGCACAGCTTTGGAGGAGGATCAGGAGCCTACAAAGAAGGTAGGAGAGCTGCAGGCACTGCTGCGTGTGTACTTCGGGGCAAGGGAGAATGGAAGGAGTAATCCTCTTGCCCCCCGTGATCTTCTTCACTCTTCTCTGAACAGAAATCACATCACACTCAGAAAATGGTCCTGTTTGTGACGTTTTTATCTCTCTTCGTTATCATTGGTGTGTTCCTGAAAGTCTTCTTCCACGTAAGCCAATTTCTTGTTTGACACAGAGCTGTCTGTCTTGTAGCTGGAGTGCCCAGGTGACAAGCCCCATGTGCCAGTGCAGATGGCCCTGCATGTGCTGGGTACCACAGGAGATGTTGTTCCAAGCCTGGAGCCTGTGGCAGCATCCACAGCACCCAGCTCAGCAGGGTCCAGCCTGCCGGAGGGTAGCTTGTCCTGCCTTCTGTCCCAGCTCTTCCCAGCTTTGCTTTGCTCTCCTGCCTTCAGCCACACAGCAATGAGAGCTCTTGCCCTCTCCTGTTTGGCAGAATATTACAAGAAAACGGATGTTGCAAATCTCCCATTTTCCATCCCTAGGTGCGCTTCCTCTGCCGTGAAGATGATTCCCACCCCTGCAACTCCAGGAATTTGTGTCTGACAAGGTAACCTGCCCGTGCCACTGCTGTGCCACCAAGAGGCTTTCCTGTGCAGAGCAGCTCCTCCTGGAGCCCCGCAGCCGCGCAGGTGCCACTGCCCGGGACTCTCCCGGCTGTGTTTGCAACACGTCGCGTTTGGGGCAGCCCCGGGCAAGCGGCTCCTGAGCGGCAGCGCTGGGCACGGCCGGGGGCTCCCAGCCCAAGCAGCCCTTCCCACGCCGGTGCTGGGATGGATGTCCTGGGCCCCGGTGTGCTCCCGAATTTCTGTGAGCACGAGCAATACCTCTGTGTTCCCAGAACAGTCTCCTCTGCTGGTGGCTCTGCCCCATTTTTGCCCGCTCCCTCCCCGCAGTGGCTGGTGAAGAGCTCACTGCCATCCTCTCCGGTTGCCTTTTGCATGCAGGGCTCATTCTCTGGATTGCTGGCCATTGCCATCCCTGCTGGGGCTCCCCATCTTCCTTGGGCTCTGCTGGCACACCCCCGAGCAGGGAGAGGTGCTGGCACCTGCTGCAGCCCTCCCTGGCCAGACCTCCCTGCTGACGGAGCGGGAGCAGGGAGCTCTGGGGATGGGATGTCCAGAAGCCTTTTTGTCCCCAGTCACCTCGCTCACTCCATTGCTTTGCAGCGTTGGAAATGCCCCTTCCCAACTCCTGCAGCGGCTGCTGCCCAGACAGGCCAGAGCACAGGCAGCCCTGTTGCCCACAGCCTCCATCACCAGCTGCCTTCTCTCTTTAACCCTATTGTCCCTTGCTGTTTTTTTCAGGTTCTGTGTTATACTGCAACAGAGATGGAGGAAGGGTCACGAGGCACAGAATGTGGAGCAGAATAGAGCAGGATGCCCCTGCCAGCGCCGCCCATTCTTCCTGACTGCCTGGGCATCCTTCCTTTTAAAAGGCCTTCCCTTGCTCAGCACTTTCTGGAGCTTTTCTCTGTTCAGGAAATCTGAAAAGCCATTGGTTCAATGCATCACGGATTCATACGAAAATGACAGAAAAACATTTCAGGAAGAGACATAGTGTGAAGAACTCGAGGGACTGGAAGGTTTTCAAGAGGCTGAAGAAGTTAATGGGATGCCAACAACTCCTCGCCTCCTTTTCCACAATAGGACAATAGGAACTACTGAGGCTCTCCTTGGATGCTGCTTCATTTGTTATTGTTATTTCCTTGGATGCTTTTTCCTTGACTGTTATTTTATTGCTGCCCCTGCTGAGGGAAGGCCAGAGGGTGCTGCAGACAAGCACAAGCTCTGGACACCCAGAGGAAGCATCTCAGGCTTTTCTTCATCCCTTGTGGCAATGTTTCCCCCAGCATTCAGTATAAATAAAGTTTGTTCTTGTTCCTCCTGGTGTTGCTGATGTATTTGTAAAAGCAGTTTCTGTTCTCCCTTATGGAATTGGCCAAATTCAGTTCCAGCTGGGCCTTTGCTTTGCTACCTTTCTCTCTGTGTGCCCCAACGACATCCACACCATCCTCCTGTGCTGCTGCCCTCCTTCCAAAGCTGTAAATTCTGTGTTTTCCCTGAGTCCCAGGCAGAGCTTCCTGCTCAGCCGCTCTGCTTCCCCACCAGCTCATCTTTGGGCACATGGGCACGGGCTGCTCGTGCCTGTGCCTTCAAGGATCTCTCCCTGCACAATGTGCAGCCTCCCTGGACTCCTCTGCCCCTCAGGACAGCATCCCCAGGGAGCCTCTCAAACAGCGTGGCTGGACTGACTCCCTCTGGGCAGCCCCTCCAGCCTGGATGGAGCTTGTCCACACCATGATTGTCCCGGCCCCAGAGGCCCAGAGCCTCCACCTGTTGTGTAGAGGGAGCTGGGAAGGTGAGATGGGCCAGGAGGGGATTCCTCTGCTGCCCCCAGCAGGGACCTCTTTCCATTCCCTCTGTGTTTTGGGTCCCCTCCTTCTGCCTGCTGGTCACACCCTTGGCGATCCTCGGCTTCTTGGCACGTGTCTGTCTGGGACATTTGTCCAATGGCTGCTTCAGTGTGGCTCCAGTCCCTCTCCCTCTCCCACTCCCTGACACTCCTTATCTTTCCACTTCCCCCTTCAGCTCTGCCACTGGGCTGAGCAGAGCATGCACCTGGTCCTACCTCGCCCAGCTGTTATTTCTGCCAGCCCCAGTGCAAGTGCCTGGCTCCAGCACTCCCTGTAGAGTTTTCCCATTGCAATGAGGCCTTCCTGGATAGATCTATGGATATCACAGTAAGAGGCTTTGCAGTAGTGCTTCTAAAACATCCCAAGGCCCCTGACGCTTTCCAGGGTCAACACTTTTGTGTTCCAAATGTCTCCTGTGAGCACAAGAGCTCTGGGTGGTGGGTGAGAAGGGGAATGGCTGTGTCCTCCTGCAGAGGCCATGGCACTGGTGTCCCCGTGGTGCTGGCTTGGAGCTGCACAAGCAGCATTGTCCCCTCTGCACCCCTGAGGTTTTTGTCTCCTCCTCCTTTCCTTTGCCCTCCCTCACACCTGCCTGGCTCCCAGGCTGATGGTTGCATGGTTTCCAATCCTGATGTCCCTCTGCACACTTGGGAGCTGAACTGAGTGGTGGCAGAGAGCTTCCCTTGTTGTCCCTGGGAACACAAGCATCATCTTCTGGGGTTCTTTGAACATCTGTGATGGAGAGGAAGAAGTACAAGGCCGAGGATGTAGAGCAGGTGAGGTCAGGTACCATGTGCTTCCCACTCTTCCTCACCTCTCCAAATCCTTTTCTTGCACTGTACTTTCCAGGCTCTGCCTGTTTACAGCCACTTAATTCACACACAGCATTTTCCCAGATAGTTGAAGGGGTTAGGAAAATCTCTCTCTCCACATTGCAGTACCCTGCAGTGCACAGCTCAGCCTCAAATTCATTTCATGGGAATCAAGAACCTGGCAGATACTTTTAGTACAGGAAATGCCTGCACTTCTTCTTCAGCTCTTGTTCTGATGTAGGAACTGCTGAGGCTTTCCTTGGATGCTGCTGCTTTGGTGGCTATATGCCAGGACACTTCCTTGGACCCCAGTTCTTTAGCTGTTGTTTCCTTGTCATTTACTTGCCCTTATTTCCTTGGATAACACTTCCTTGGAGGTAATATTCTTGGCTTTTTCCTTACTACTGCTTCCTTGACTATTTTCTTGAATTTCCTTCACAGTTATTTCCTTGCCATTATTTCCTCAGATTTTGTTTCCTTGTTGTCATTCCAGACGGAAGAAGCCTAAGGAAATGCTGTTACCCAGAGACAAGATGCTCCTGCCTGGGCCCTGCTCTGCATCCAGCACCCCAAGATCTGGGCTGCTGACTCCATGACCACCCTCTCCAGAGGAGGATGCTGCTGGTGGCTGCCATGCTTAGGACACCCCAAAAGTCCCCTGGGGACTGGGACAGGGGGAATCCAGGAAGCCCCAGGTGTCCCAGGCAGTCACCGCAGCTCAGCCTCTGGAGCCACAGCCTTCCCAGGGCCATGATATCATAGGGGCACCCTGCACAAGTGACAGGGTCCAGGTGTGTCCAAATGTCTGTCCATGTGTGTCTCGCTGTGTCCACGTGTGTGTCCAGCTGTGTGTCCAGCTGTGTGTCCAGCTGTGTCCATGCGTCCAGCCGTGTCCGGCTTTCCGCGCGCTGCCCCGCACGGTGCCCGCGGGGCGGGGCCTGGCGCTATAGATCCCGCCCCTCCGCGCGATGACGTCACGATGGGCGGAGTGTGCGCGCTCCCGGCACTTCCGGGTTTCCCGGCCGGAGCCGCGGAGCCGGTGAGCTGCGGGGGGGGCCGGGGCTACCGGGGCGGTGGGGCCTGACCGGAGGTGCGGCGTGAGCGCGGCCCGTGCGCTGCGGGGCTGCCAGGGGTGTGCGGGATGAGGGCCGTGAGGTGCGGGGCTGCCAGGGCTGTGCAGGATGAGGGCCCTGCCAGCGGGGCTGCCAAGGGGTGTGCGGGGTGAGGGCCGTGAGGTGCGGGGCGCTGGGGGTGCAGAGTGACAGGGTCTATGGAGGGGTGCGGGGCGCTGGGGGATCAGCCGCGGTGATCTGACCCCGCGGTGATCGGGGTCTGGCAGGGGGTGCAGGGCTGCAGGCGAGCGCTGCTCCCCCAGCTCCCCATGCCTGGTCAGGCCCCGATCCCTCCCCAGCCCCCCTCGCAGCCCCCGGCCCGCCCGTGGCAGGCCCCGCACGCCTGGGCTGCGCTGCCCAGCCAGCAGCCTCGGCCTCTCATTCCTCCTCTCTGTGTCCCCCATGGGGGCACAGCGGGTCAGATGTGCCTTTCCAAGGGGCCCCACTGAGGGTTGGTGTCTGGTCCTCACTTCACCCCGAGGAGTGCTGACACCCCAGATCTCTCAGCCTGTTCCCCCCACCAGCCAGAGATCTCAGCACCTGTGGGATCCTTACAGCTTTCCCTGATTTATCAGGTGTTACATTCTCAATAAGTCGCATTTTCTCACATCAAATGAGCAGTTGCAAACAGGGTCTGGGTAATTCTTGTGTATAACACAGAGATTAAAAAGCCCCTTCCTCACTTCCTTCCTTGCAGTGACTGCCGTCCCCTGCCGAGGAATGCGAGCCACCCACCCAGCCGGATGGCACCAGGAACATCCACGGGGAAACTCCAGTGCTGGCAATCCAAAGCAACACAAAAACTGGGAATAGAAACCTGGGAACATCTTGCCTCAACACGCTGAGGCTTTCACAACCTGCTTGGCCTGTGCATTGTGGCTCCAGTGCTGTGGAAAACCAGCCCCAGCTCTCCCTGCAGCTCCAGCAAATTGTAGCCTGGTGCAGGAGAAGGTATTAGGCTGAAGGAAATTCCCAGTTTGGAGTGTTTGGGAAGCACAGTGTCACCACCCAGCCTGGGAGCTCAGTGGCTGCTCTTCCTCCTCCAGCTGCTCCTGGGCCCTGCAGGGCAGAAGCTGGACGGGTGCATCGGAGGTGACACTTCTCCAGCCACCACCAGGTTTGTCAGCTGTGACAAATAGGGACGAGGGTGGTGTGGTGGTCCTGTTCCTCACTCCATGCCTATATTCCTGCTGTGGGAACCACAGCACTGCTACATCAGGCTGGGCACAGGGAAGGAGCCAAAGTTGGACCCTGAGGGTCCTGCTGGGGCTCTGTCCTGTCCTAGCCCTTGCCAAGCTGTTCCCAGGGGTTTTGTCCTCCAACTAGCCAATCCCCATGCCATGCCACTGGCTTTCCTGCTTCTGGGCTTTCTTCTGGGCCCAGCAGGAGCTGTGTCAGAGGAGAGGGCTGTCCCCACAGAAGCCCTTGGACCCACTGTGGCATCAGAGCCCCCATGTCCCCAGGGCAGAGGGTGACTGGCACAGCACTCGTGCTTGGAAAATGACTGGCTCTGTGTCCAGGCCTTGAGTCACCCTCACGCTGCCGTCGTGGGCTGTTGTTTTCCATCCCAGAGCACAGGCAGTGACCTGCTGTTTATTTATAACTCACAGAGCGTCGCTTCTTGGGAGACGGAGGAGCCAAGCTCTGGGACAGAGGCCCTGCTCTGCTGGTATGAACCTTGATTCCAGGTGTTCCCAAAGAATCTGGCTGGTTTGCAGCAGTTTGGGAAATCAGCAGCTCTGCCCTTGCACCGTGACTCTTCTCCTGGGTAGGTCAGGCTCCGTGCCTGGGGTTGTTCCTCACCTCTTTGCCTTTCCCCGCTTCACCCAGGGTGGTGACTGCTGGGAAACCTGGTGGGTTTTCTCTGCTATAGCTGTGCTTGTCTCTGTCTTTGCACATCCATCCCATCTCTTATCTCCCAAGATCACAAGGAGCAGCCGTGGCTTTCCAGAATCTGCCTGGAAGTGCTCCAGAGCCCTCTAGGTCTTTCTAGACCCAGTGCCCTGTTCCAATTTCTCTGTGTTTCACCTAAGATTTTATTTGGTGAAATCCTCCTCAAAGCTGCTTCCTTGCGCTCGTTATTCAGGAAAATTCTGTCCCACAGAAGTGGTGCCATGTGGATTCGTGGTGCTGGAATAAACTGGTTGGACTGGTCGGTGTGGGAGTGGAAAAGTCCCGTGGTGAAGGTGGTGGGTTGTCCTCCTCAGCTCTCTCCTCCTGCAGGCTCTCGTCTCCTTCTGGAGAAGTGATGCTGGCAAAGGAGAGTGTTTTGGGGGAAGAATTCTCACTTTGTAAAACTTAGATGAAGTCTTTGAAAACCCTCTGCTGTCACCCTTTTCCCTGTGACCAGCTCAGGACTCCAGGGTGGTCCTGGCTGGAACACCTGTGCTGCCTCCCTGGGCATGAGAAGTGCCACCCTGTGCCCCTCCTCGAGTCTCCCACCCTCAGGTCTCACCCTCAGATCTCCCTCAAGTCTCTCACCATTGAGTCTTCTCCCACACCTGGGTCTCCTCTCACCTTAAATTCTCCCACCTTCATTTCTCTCCAGGGGCAGATGTGCCTCTTGTCCTCAGGGTTTAGCAGGAGGTGGTGGGGAAAGGGGCAGAGGCTGCCCAGCCCTGAGGAGCTGGAGCCTCCCAGGTGAGAGGCAGAGATGGGGGTGGCTCCCTGCAGTCCTTGGAGCCCCTCAGTTCCCCAACCCCCCAGCAGCCCCTGAGCCAGTGGTTAACTTTACTGTGCTCCCCCATTTCTGTGTTGCAACACAAGGAGAGGAAATCTTATGACAAGCCACAGTAAAAACAGTTTCATTTTCTCTGAAATCATCTGTGAACCCTGGAAACATTGAGGATCTGTCCTGGGTTTGGCCCCAAGGAGTTCTTGTCCTACTGCTCTCAGCAGGGCCAGCTGCTGTGGTACCTGCATGGAATGCTCTGAGTCTGGGATGTTCCAGGTCTGGGATGTCTGGATTTGGGCTGCTCCAGACTTGAGCTACTCTGGGTTCGGGCCACTGCAGATTTGGGCCACTCTGGGTTTAAACTGCTCCTGATTTGGACAGTGCTGCCTTCAGGACTGGCTGTGGCCATGGAGGAGCTGCTCAGCAAACCATGGTTCTGCCCAGGCCTGGCAGGAGAGGGGCAGGTTGATGCTGTCAGCTCTGCTCAAAAAAAGCTCTGGGGATTTTGTGTTGGTTTGGAAATAAAATCTGACACATCAATGCCATTGCAAGCCTGTTGTCTGCCAGAGGCAGATCCAGCCCTGTGGCCAACAGCTGGGCTCTCCTTCTCCATTTGGATGGCAAGTGATTCCAGCTTAAGGGAATAGTTTGATAGGACAAGGGGAAGGGTTTCACACTGACAGAGGAGAGGATTAGATGCGATATCAGGAAGAAATTCTTCCCTGTGAGGATGGTGAGGCCCTGGCACAGGGAAGCTGAGGCTGCCTCTGGATCCCTGGAAGTGTCCAGAGCCAGGCTGGATGGGGCTTGGAGCAGCCTGGGATAGTGGAAGGTGTCCCTGCCATGGCAGGGGGTGGCACTTGCTGGTCCTTAAGGTCCCTTCCAGCCCAAACCACTCTGGGATTCTATAAATAAATTCCTTCTCCAGCCTCTCATATCCTTAGGAAGCTGTGAGCAGTCACAGGGGTTGGAGCAGCCCTCAGACCCCTCTTCATGCCAGGCCCTGCTGTGCCTGGAGAGGGATCCAGCTGTGTGGGCAGAGGGATCCAGCTGTGTCTGGTGAGGGATCCAGCTGTGTTTGCAGAGGGATCCAGCTGTGCCATGGGTATCCTTCTGAACACCATATGTTCTGCTCAGAGGCTCCAGGCACAGCTGGGTTTCACAGACAGCCCTGAAGGAGGAGCAGGGCAGGAAGCCAAGAGTCAGAAGTCAAAGGTCCCTTCTTGTCCCTGCAGTGGCAGCTGACCTGGCCAGGCTGCCTAGACTGTTCAGGTCTTTGCAGGGCTTTCCGTATCAGGAGGACACTGGCTTTTTCTCTGTCTCCCACCAAAGCAGCAGAGCAGCCCTGGCACCCCCCAGCATGGGGAGATGCTGAGGTTCATCTGCCTCATGGAGAACCTGAAGCCTTCCAGTACTTAGAGGGGCTTTTAAAAAATGTGGAGATGGACTTTACATGGGCAGACAGTGACAGGACATGGAAGAATGGGTTTAAACTAGGAATGGAGATTCAGACTGGATATTGGCAAGAAATTCTTCCTGTGAGGATGGAGAGGCCCTGTCACAGGATGCCCAGAGCAGCTGTGGCTGCCCCTGTATCCCTGGGAGTGTCCAAGGCCAGGTTGGATGGTGCTTGGGGCAACTTGGGATAGTGGAATGTGTCCCTGCCCATGGCAGGGGTGAAACTGGGTGGTCTTTAAGGTCTCTTCCCAACCAAACCATCCTGGCGTTCCATGATTCTTTCCCATCTCCCCAGACAGCTCTGTGCTGATAGGGTCTGTCCCAGCTGGAGCAGTATCACTCCTCTGGCATGTGACAGAGAGCTGAACTGCTGTCACCTCTCCCCAGGCTCTGCTGGGGGATGACACCCCTTGTCCAGGCCACCTAATGCCACTCCCACTTGGATTTTGGGTGCCTTTTCCAGGCTTAGGCATTCCAGGGGACACAGGGACAAGGGGAACAGTCCCTGGTGTGCCTGTGGCACTGCTGGCCAGGCCTGCCTGGGGGCTGCCTGAGGCCCTCACTGGGGTTCATTCCTCCCTCCTGGTCTCCTGGCCATGCTCTGTTTTGCCCGAAACTCTCCTGGTCCCTGGGAAGTGTCCCCAGGCATTGTCCCTGGAATCACAGTAACTTTCCATGTCAGTCACTCCCAGCTCAGATCCCACAGTGTCCTGGCCATGAGCACCTGCAGAATGCCTCAGGGCAGGATCCATCCCTTGTGGGTAGCACCAGGAGCCCTTGCCCTGGCAGGTGAGTGGGGTGGAACCCCTGGGTGCTCAGCCATGCCCTCCTTGTCCCACAGGTGACATGTGAAGGCAGCGTGGGGAGCAGCAGCAGCAGAGATGCATTCCAGCCACTCCGAGGACCCCAAGGAAGCCATCCAGGTGAGCCAGAGCCCTCAGTGCTCCCCAGACAGCTCCCAGTGCAGCTCCAGGCACTGCTAGGAACAGGCAGGATTTGTAGGTGCTGCCAGCTGGGATTAGGATGGTTTATAGTGGGATTGGAAAGGGATCCTTGATGGTTTGTCTGGGTTGGGGGATTAAAGGAAATAAGGGCTTAAATCACACCTTGGCCTTTGTAAGACCTCATGTGGGGCAGGGAAGGTGCTCAGCTCTGGTACCTGGATGAAGAAGCATTGTCCCCCCCAGTTTGGAGTCTCTTCACCCAACTTTGGGAGTCTAAACACATTCAACAAGCAAAATCCAACATCAACAGTTAAACCCAAGTGTTTTATTCCTCCCATGGATGAATCCATGCATGACTGATAAAATCATCTGCACTCTTTATTCTTCTCAGCCCTCAGTGATCCTTCCATGGAGCAACAGACCTGGGGGGCAGCTGAAAAAGCTAGAAAACAGCACCCCAAATAAGGGACACACTCCCCTGGCTGTTGTCCTTGAGCTACACCTGCTGGGAATCTTATTTAGATGCTGAAAAAAATATCCCAGGCTGGAAATTTAATATGGGTTTGTGCAAGCCAACCCAGGCTGGAGTTAAAATGTGCAGAGCCCTGCTCAGGGAACATTCAGCATTTTCTGGGAATGCTGTGTGGTGCTGAAACATAGATTGTTTGGTTGGAATTTGAGGAGGAATTTGTGGTGTTTTCCAAGTGCCTGCTGGGAAACACAACCTTGATTTAAAATAAAGGTAAAATAACGATTGGTTGACATATCCAGGCTCAGTTGCTTTAGGAAAAATCTTTTCCACTGGCGTGAAATTGCTAAATTCACCAAACTGGCTGCTTTTGACTGGTGAAAGAGGAAGTAAAGCTGCTGGAAGGCAAAATGCCCACATCCCTGAACCCACTGAGTCTCTCTGAGGACAGCAGCTGAACCCCGATGTCCTTCCAAGCCCTGATGTTTTGGGGCCCGTCCCCTGAGTGTTTAGCCAGCACAGCCAGTGAGGTCGATGGCTTTGATTTCTGCTGGCAGCCCTGTGTCACATGTCACATGCTGCTTGGGCTGACCTGCACGAGCTCAGGGGATCCATTCCCTCCTCTGAGTTTCTCCTTTCTCACCCACACTTAATCCTCGTGTTTCCCCCAAGAGAGTGCCTGGAAAGAACCAATTCCTTCTTCCCCATCCCCTTAATCCAGTTCCTGTCTGCAGACAAAGCACCACACACTCTAAAAGCAGCGCCAGTTCTGAAACACCAGCTAAAATTGCATAAATTATTATTTTTATAACAAAATAAGCCAGATGACAGGAGTGTGAGTCCCCAGCTGGACCGGTTCAGCCGCTCCAAAGAGTGAGGACAAGGCAGGAGTCGTGTGGTGCTTCACTGTGGATAAGCCTTACTGTTTTTTGAGCTCTTATACATTAAATCCTTCCTAATATTTTCACTTTTATAATCCAAACCCACACCTCCTGTCTTGCAGTTGATCAAGAAGCAGCTGGTGAATGCCATCAAGGCTCTGCAGAAGCAGTACGTCAGCTCGGACGCCGTGGTCACCAGCGATGACGGCAACGCCAACACGCTCTGCAGTGCCCTGGAAGCTGTGTTTGTGCACGGCCTGAAGGCAAAGCACATCAAGGCAGAGAGTGGGGGGAAAGGGAAGAAATCAGGAGGTCGAGGCCCCCTTCCCCAGCCAGTCTTTTGGGGCCTGCTGAAGAGCATCACACATCGGTGAGCAGCTCTTGCTGCTGGCAGGGATTCACGGGCTCAGGTTTATCCCTTCTTTTGGTGCTGTCAGATTCAGGGAAGGAGGAGGATGGCTCTATGAACATGTCTCTCCCCATCTGTGTGCTCAGTCCCCTCAGCTGCAGGGAAACATGCTCTCACAGGGCTTTGGGGTCCCTGCCCAGGACCCTGGGAGATGGAAGTAGCAGTGAAGCCCCTGCAGTGCCAAGAGGGGCTCAGCCCCAACATCCCTGCTCAGTGTGTGCTGGGGGTGAGCTGATGTCCCCAAAAACTTGAGAATTGAAACTGAAGGCACATCCCTTTCTTATTTATTCCTGGGTGCCAGGCTGGATTTCTGGGCCCAGTGGAGCCCCAGTGGCCACAGTGGTCTCCAGCAGTGGCTGCTCATGCACAACACACAGATCTGGGCTCTCTCCTGGCCTGGATCTGCTGGGACTGGTTGGCCCCGTTTCCTCATGTCCCAGCCAGTCTTTAAGGAGGTCTCTCCTGAGTGATCACTGTTTACTGGGTTTTTCTAGGCACTCCCTAAGTCAAGTTCACACACAGTAAATAACAGCCCACACACAAATTGTTCTGAAAGCCTCATCCATTCCATCACCAACTCCTGAATTATGAAAGAGTGGATGAAAATAACTCTTTCACATGCTAGGGGGGATATTTTTGTGCCCTTTGAAGGTTTTTTTCTTCTGTCTTGAGAGACAGATTAGGAAAGAAGTCTTACAAAACCTTTGCTCTGGTTTTTGAGGTGTGTGAGTGAGCTGGGAGCAGGGAGGATCAGGGAGCATGGTGTCACTGTTGAATTTTAGGGAAGAGCAGCTGAATTCAGGATTTTGGGATTACTTGAGCTCAACCCCAGCCACGTTGGTTTTTTGGGGCTGCCACAGTACTTTTCACTGTGTTTTGACTGCTTTCAAATTTGAAGTGAGAATTTAGACACATGGTTGTCACCAAGGAGGATCTAGCCAGCACAAACCCCACAAATAGACAAGGACAGCAGGAATTCTCTGCATCATTTAGTGCAAGCAATGGGTGGGAGATGCCTCCAGTCAGAGTGAATGGTCAGCCAGAGGCGCTGCAGGGCTGCCTGGGGTCCTTACCAGCATATTTAGTTTGGGCCATTCAGGAGCCATCTCCCTCCATGGAAAACCACACTTTCCATGAAGGAGAGAGATTTTCCACAGCTTGTTTTATCCCAGCTCCTGAACTCCCTGTAGCAGAGCAGGTTGGACAGTGTCTGATGAAGGCTCTGGCCCTCCTGCACCCCACAGTGGACCAAAACAGAGCCACTCACTCCTGTTTTGTTCTTTTTCCTTTTTTCCCAGGAATATTGTCTCGGAGCTGGAGCAGCTGATGTTTATCAACACGGACGTGGGGCGCTGCCGGGCCTGGCTGCGGCTGGCACTGAATGATGGCCTCATGGAGTGTTACCTGAAGCTGCTGCTGCGGGACCGGGCCCGCCTGCACGAGTACTACCAGGCCCCAGCCTTGCTCCTGGATGCTGAGGAGTGCGAGTTTCTCCTCTGCTACTTGCAGGGTTTATCCTCCTTAACCTTCGAGCTCTCCTACAAGTCAGCAGTTCTGAACGAGTGGACCATCACCCCGCTGTCCCTGTCGGGTCTGTGTCCCGTGTCCGAGCTGCTGGAGCCCCTCACATCCTCTGAACCCCGCAGGAAGGCATCACTGGGCTCCATCTCCCAGTCCTCAGGGTCGGATGAGATTGAGATCCAAGCCCCTGTCCTGCCCATCAGCAAAGCCAGCAGCAAGATCAAGCTCACATCGTCCTCGCTGAGCCTGAACACCACGAGCTCATCGCAGCTCTCGTCCAGCCTGGGCTCCGACAGCCTCCCCCCGGCGCCGTGCGCCCGCAGCCCCGAGCGCGCCGAGGAGCCGCTGTCCTGCGACTCCGACCTGGGCACAGCCACCGCCGAGGACCTGGACAGGTCCCTGCAGGAGTGAGTCTCTCCCCACATCTCCTCTCCAAAGGGGTTTTTGACCCTCTCTGGGCTCATGTTATTTTCTCTCTCTAGGCAGGAAGCCTTTCTCCCTGTTTGTCTTTAACAAGCTCTTTTTCCCTTCTGGAAGGAGCTTTTGTTCTTTGCACGAACTGCTCGGCACGGCTTGTTGAGACAGTGCTGCCAGTGCAGATGAACTCATAGCCACTGAAGTGTGTGTGTCCTCTTTACGAGGGCAGAAACGCCAGAAAAATGCTGCTCCCTGGTTTCAGGAATGTCACATCTTCCTGGAGTACGCTGGGGGATGCTCCAGGGCTTTCCACAGGGGGAAAGAAATGAGTTTGGTCACAGGGAAGGGTTGTAATTTGCAGCTTCAGCAAATCATTCAGAGAGGGAGGTTGTTGGTTTGTCATCCTTGTGATTTATCCCTGCCAAGCATCCAGAACAAAGATTTCCAGGGTTATATAAGCTCTGAGTAATCTGTAAATATTTTGCCTGTCACCTTTAGAGTGTGACTCTGAGGGAGCCGAGCCTTGGGGTGATGCCTCTTCCCAGTCTTCAGGAAGAGTTGGAGCTGCAGACTCTGCTTCTCCACCTATAACAGCATCATTCCCTACTTCCAGGATTTTGCATCTTCCAATGATCCTGGAAGAGCCTGCCTTGATTGGATTAAACTTGTGATGGAGATGCTCCTTTGAGTTTTAATCTTGGGCTGGTTTAATTCTGGGGCTGGCAGCAGAGTGGGACCACGGGAACAGCCAATCCTCTGGCCAGGCTCCACTGTTAATTGCTCATTAATGAAAACAGTTGGAATTTGGCATATGATCCAAGGCTGGATTTGTGTCCAGGAGCTATACATGGGGCTGGGGCTGTGGGGAGCACCCAGTGCTGTCCCTCCATTCACCAAATTTAACCCCATTCATGGATGTAATTGGGAAGTGCTCCCTTCACAGGCAGAGTCCTGCTCCATGCCATGGGGCTGGCACTGCTCTGTGGGGCACAAATCTCACATTTTTCTGTTGTCATCACTGGGATTCTCCAGCCACACTGTGCTGCCATCCCACAGAGGCCAGCAGTGACACTGAACCCTTTTTACATGGTTACAACTTGCAATAATGGTCCGGGGGCTTATAGGTTTTGTTATTGGGCTGCCTTCAAACCGATCACTTTTCCATTTCAAGGGTGCTGTCCGAGTTCAGCAAGGCCAGGCCCAGCCCCGACGCCCCGGAGGGACGGCTGCTCCCCAGCGTGCTGGGCTGCTCCCCCCAGCCACCCCCAGGCCCCCCAGCACCGCCCAACAGAGCACAGCAGGAGCCTCCCCCCAGCAGGGACATCTCTGCTGGGACAGCAGCCCCCAGGCACGGGGACAGAGATGGCAGCAGCACCTCCGCAGCTCCAGCCCCCCGGGAGGGTCTGGGCAGAGCCAACAGCAGCGGCAGCGAGGGGAGCCAGGCTGTGCGCAGCCCCACGGCCCAGCAGCTGCTCTCTCCCCTGCCAGGGTGTCCGGTATGTGCTACAGCTCCCTCCCTTCCCATCTCCTTGGGTTTGTATCCTGTGGTAAAGGGAAAAAAACTGGGTACAGCTCCAATAGGCACTGCTTTTCTAGGATCAGGGAATCCCAAAATGGTTTGGGTTGGAAAGGACTTAAAGCTCATCAGTTTCACCCCCTGCCATGGACAGGAACACCTTCTGCTAGACCAGGTTGCTCCAAGCCCCATCCAACCTGGCCTTGGACACTTCCATGGATAGATTTCTCCAAACTCCTATCTTCCATGCTGCTCCCACTTGGTTATCAGTGATGATTCCCACCCCGTGGAGCTGTGGCCATGCAGCTGCCTCAGGAGAAACTGGATCAAAGTCTGTGTTCCCTAATGAAAGAGGCACCAAAGCTTTTGAAGCCCTGCCTGGCCTGTCAGTCATCCCTCTCCAGGAGCAGCTGCTGCAGGAAGTTTTGGTTTTGCTAGGGATATCTGGAGAGGGGTGAGCACTTGCACAAATCTGGCTGTGGGCTGTGTGCAAGTGATAAAACAGCCCCAGAGTCGAGGTTCTCATGGGGACTTTTCTTCATTTCTGGGCCACGTAAGCGGAGGGAAGAGGGTTGACTGGACAGGAAATAAACTGGTTTCCCAGTGGGAAAATCCTGCTGCAGCACATCTGTTCCCAGAGTGGGATGGCATTCCCGGGTGTTGGTCTTGAGCAGCGGCGGATTTCCCCTGCTGCCACCGGGAGCTGATCTACATCCACTGGCCTCTGCTTGTAGGAAACCCTTTGAACAGCCCTGTCCTAATTCCTTACTGACTGTTCCGTCCTGGTTCCCATTGTTTCCATGCTGGTTCCCATCCTTTCCATGCTGCTGAGGGTAGGATGTACCTCACACCCCCCAGACCATTTCTCCTTTTGCTCTCTGCTCTTCTCGGTTCCCTCCCGCTTATCCCGTTTCCGCTGCTTCCTCGTGGCCCAGAGCCAGTTTAACCTAATCTATGTATAACATACTGTGTCAACAGGAAATTCCCCCTGCTCTCCATGACTCATGGAGCAACCTCCATTCCTGCCCCAGGAGTAATCCAGGAGCTGCCACCCGTGATCCTCCCCAAAGGGTGGTGACAGCTCTTCTGCTGTCACTTCGGTTGTTATTCAAAATAAAAGGCTCTTGGGAGGCTGCAGAGGGGAGTTGAAAGGACATTCCTGTTGGGATGCAGCCCAGGAAGGGTCTAGGAATGCTGCTCCCTTGTGCCAAGGCACTGAGCTGGATTGTTTTTTCCTCCTGGTGTTTGCTCAGGGACCTTGTCCCAGAGTCTTGCTCCTTTCAGGAGGAATTTCTTCACTGAAAGGGTGGTCAGGCATTGGAAGGGGCTGCCCAGGGAAGTGGTGGAGTCCCCATCCCTAGAGGTGTCCAAGGAATGCCTGGACATGGCACCCAGTGCCCTGGTCTGGTGGTCATTGGGCATAGGTGGGACTCAAAGGGCTTTTCTCTCTTAATGATTCTGGGATTCTTGTAGCCAGAAAAGCTCCTGGAGAAGCTACAGCCACATTTTTTTCAGCTCATGGATCTCATCCTCTCCTGGCACATGCAGACAGAGGCTTCTTCTGCTTTCCCTGCCTTGTTTTTCCCCTGCACAGCTCAGGCCCCTGTAGCATCCTCTTGTGAGCAATAGGTCTCTGTTTCCCCCTGGACATCTCTGTGCCTCTCCCCATCTCTGTTCTTCCTGGTGCTGCTGCTCCAGCTCATGCCCTTCCATGGCAGGGCTGGAATTTCACCCCCATCAGTAAAACCCTACGGACCTGTGGTCACTGCAGAGAATGTGCTCTCCTTCCACAGTGATTTTAGGGAGAGAGAACTGATTAATTTTGGACTTCATTATCCCACCAGAATACAGTCTCAGTATTTTCCAGTTGTTGACACAGTTCCATGGATCACTCTCTGACTGGAGGGAGCAGGGGAGCCGTCCACCTGGGAATGTCTAGCAGAAAATCAGACAGTCATGGAATGGTTTGAGGAGGAAGGGACCTTAAAACTCATCTCATTCCCAACCTCCTGCCGTGAGCAGGGACACCTTCTATTAAATCCACACATCAGTGCCTGGGATTTGGGCTGTGCAGGAGCAGCCCCTGAGGAGGGGTTGCTGTGGATGTGTGTGTTTGAGGGGCACAGGGTATTGGATGAGCTTAATAATTCATAATATTTCCATTTTTAACAGAAGAGCTGGATCTCAGAAGATGATTTCTACAGACCTCCCCCGGGAGAGAGCAGCAGGAGCACGGCTGACACCAATGGCTTTGGGCCAGAGGGGGACAGCGAGGGGCCAGCCCCAGGCCTCATCAGTGCTCTGGACTTGGAGAGGCTCTCACTGCCATCCTCGGACACTGGGAAGCCCAAAATGTCCCCAGAGCGGGAGCAGAAGGGCTTCAGCGTGGTGCACCGCAGGCAGATGGGTACGTGCCACCTCCTGCTGCCCTCGGGGGCTGCTCCAGGTGGGGATGGGCTGGCTGGGGAGAGCCGTTGGCTGGTGGGAGCTGATGGCAGCACTGGGAGCTACAGGAGGCAGTGGAGCAGCTTCCCAAGCCATTACTGAGCCCAGGGAAGCTCTGATGGATGGGAGAAAGTCTGTCCATCCTGTGGGACACTTGTCCTTTATCTCACTTGTTGCTGGCCTCAAAACCCAAATGCAGGTGGACACCAAGGTCCCGTCAGCTCCTGCCCCAGCCCACCATGTACCAGCGCTGGCTCTCACCCCTGCCACGCCTCTGGGTGCTTGCTTTGAGCCCCTCTTGGCTTTCCTCTCCCCACTAGCTTCCCCTCTCTCATTCAAACTGAGCCCTCTCTTGCCCCAGGTCTTTCCAACCCTTTCCGCGGGCTGCTGAAGCTGGGCAGCCTGGAGCGGCGCGGAGCCATGGGCATTTGGAAGGAGTTTTCCTGCGAGCTGTCCCCGCTGGAGCTGCGGCTCTTCCTGGACCATGAGGAGAGGATCTGCGTGGAGACCTTCTCCCTGCTGCGCTGTGAGTCCCTGGCACTGAGCCAGGACGGCCGTTTTGAGCTGGTGTTCCTGGGCAAAAAGCTCTTCCTCAGAGCCCCTTCCCAGGACGAGGCCGAGGACTGGCTGGACAGGATCCGCGAGGCGCTGCGCAAGTGCCGGCCGCAGCTGGAGGAGGAGGACTGGGAGACTCTGGAGTGTTCCGAGGATGGAGGCGAAGCCCAGCCCGTCCAGGGCGATTCCAGTGCTCTTCATCACAGTGATGTGCCTGGGAACAGCTTGGACTGGAGTGCAGCTCCAGAAGCAGAGCTGGATGCCATCAAAGAGGCTGTTCTGTACATGGACGTGGACAAAACCTGGGTCCCGTTTATTTTTTCCCTGTCTCTAGAAACTCTGAAGTGCTTTAAAATCAGAAACAATGACAAAATTTTAAGCAACAGTTATGGCATAGAGACCATCCAGGACATCCTTCCAGACACCAGCCTGGGGGGACCCTCCTTCTTCAAGGTGATCACCTCCAAGGCTGTGCTGAAGCTGCAGGCTGAGAGCACGGAGGAGGCGGCCTCGTGGCGGGAGCTGGTCCGAGAGGTGCTCATGTCCTACCTGGAGGGTGCTGAGGAGGCACTCACCCTAGGGGGCAGCTTGGATGGGCACTCCCAGGTGGTCCTGAAGAACATTGTGAAGGAAAATGGCTTCTTGCTGCAATACCTGGTGGCCATCCCCATGGAGAAGGGCCTGGATGCGCAGAGCTTCATCTGTGCAGGTACAAACCATGGAATGGTTTGGGTTGGAAGGACCCTAAAGCCCCCCCAGTCCCACCCCCTGCCATGGACAGGGACCTTCCACTATCACAGGGTGCTCCAAGCTCTGTCCAAGCTTGGAGCACCCCATGGACGGGGCAGCTGCAGCTTCTCTGTTTTCCCAGGAATCCCAGAAGCACAAGATTTCCTTGGTGGGGCTTCATGTCCCAGGCAGGGGCACCTTTGGTGTCCTGTGGGCACAGGGTGAGCCCCCCCCCGGTGAACCCCCATCCCACCCCAGCCCAGTCCATCTGGGATGTTACTGGGCTGCCATTTAAGATGCTTTTGGCACAGACAGTGGGAAACTGGGGTTGAAGCAACCTTAGGTAGATCAGGAAGCTCAGGACTCTCTTCCTGGGCATTTTGAGGCCCCAGCCTGTGGGGAAAGCACAATCTGGAGCAGTTTTTCCAGTAAGGCAGCACGGGAGCGGGGATTGCCATGGGTGTGACGGGCTGATTTTGCAAAACAATCATTTACCTTTCCCCTGACGCCTCTCAGCACACAGGGAGATTCTGGTGGCACCTTTACTGACCTCCACAGGAGCTGTAATTTGCTCTTTACCTTGCTAAGTTAATTAAATTTCAGATTTCTCTCCTGCTTCAATTATATTTCTTGTATCCTCCAGCAGGTTGGGATTTTTCTTTTAATCTGTCTCCTTTTTTAATATAATTTTTTTTCTGGTCGATTTGGTCTCTGCCTTCCCTTCCAAGCTCTGTCCTTCATCTTCCACCTCCCCACAGCTGGAAGCCACAAGCCAAAAAGACAAATTCCCAGTTTTTCTGTGTAGGTTTTCTTTAGGGATCTGCCTGCCCTGGTTTCACCCCCCCTCCCAGCCTGACACCTGATGTGTTTCCTTCCATCTCAGAGTAATCAGCAATAAGGCTGTTTTTTCTTATTAATTCAGAAAACAACACGTGATCTCCATGAATATTTTGGGGGGATGAGCTCCAGCTATTCCAGAGTGCAATGGATGAGGGTAGGGAAGCCAAGATGGGTTCCACACTGCTATAGTAAAGGTTTTTTTGGGTTAATCCATCCTGATCTCATCCCTTGCAGATGAGGTTTTGGTACCTTGTGACATCAGCAGAAAAGAAAAAGGCTGAGTGAAGGCAAAATAGTGCAAAGGCTACTGGTGGAGGTGATGGGACAGCAAGTGGGATTTAGGTTCTTCCCTAAACCACTGTGATGTTGCCAGATTTCACTTTTCCTAAAAAAAAACCCAAACAATTGAACCACTTGATGGATAAAAGTGGGTTCACAGATAGTTCAGCCTCCTTTTTATAGAGAAAAAGTGAAGCAGGAACTGTTGAACCATCACAGGCTTAAATCCATGAGGAGGGGACTGGAGGCCTTGCACTGAACATCCTAGAGGTGCTTTAGTTGGTCTCTGCCCTTTCCCAAAACGTCATTGCTCAATTCCACGCTGCCAGAAGTTCCTCCCCATCCGGCAGTGGTGGCAGAGGCTGTGGGCAGCAGTCCCCTGTCACCCCCTGCTCCCGCAGGCTGCTCCCGCCAGATCGGCTTCTCCTTCGCCAGGCCCAAGCTCTGCGCCTTCTCGGGGCTCTACTACTGTGACAGCTGCCACAGGGACGAGGAGAGCATCATCCCCTCCCGCCTCATCCACAACTGGGACCTGACAAAACGGGGGGTGAGTCCAGCATCTGCTTCCTGAGGGTCCATCTGGGCATTCCGTGCACAGGCAGTGCCCAACCCAAACCTCCCTCCGAGCTCTGGGGCTGCTCCATGCTCTGTGTCCACCTGTGCCCTCTCTCTGTGCTCCAGGTGTGCAAGCAGGCCCTGAAGTTCCTGACACAGATCCGAAACCAGCCTCTGATCGACCTGAGGCTGGTCAACGAGAGCCTCTACGAGCACGTGGAGAGGATGGGGCGGATCCTGCGCAGCCGGGAGCAGCTGAAGCTCCTGGGGGATTATCTCATCATGTGCCGCAGCGGCGCCCTGAAGGAGCTCAGCAAGCGGTGAGCTCCCTCCTGGGGTGGCATTCCTCTCTCCTATGGGCTCCTGGTCCCCCTCCTCACTCACCATGGGAGCAGGGAGTGGTGCTGCCAAGGCTCAGGCTGGTTTTCCCTCCATGTCATCTGCTCTAAGGAGTTATCCGTCTGTTGGCTGGGTCAGCACAATGAGCTGGGACTCAGGAAACACCTTCCTGGCTGAGGAGCTTCTGGCTGGACAGGAAACACCTGGCAGAATAGATGAGATATTTATTTTCTTTTTTCCCCCCCTTTGAAATGCTCTCACATGATTTCCAGTGGTGGGATTTGGGATGTGAAAATGAGCTCTGCAGTGATTCACTTTAAAAGGCTGCTTCATCCAGGTTGCTCCTTGCTCCAAAGCTCTGGGAGGTGTGGTGGAGACCATCTACCCCCTTCTTCTCTGTGCTTCTTTACAGGCTTGATCACAGGCATTACCTCCTGGAGTGTCCCCACAAATACAGCGTGGCTGATCTGAGGCAGGTGAGAGCCATGTATGGTCATAGAATCACAGAATGGTTTGGGTTGGAAGGCACCTTAAAGACCACCCAGACCCACCCCTGCCATCCAGTTCCACCTCCCACTAGACCAGATTGCTCCTAGCCCCCTGGCCCAGTTGTTGGGGTTTTCCCGGTGAAAACACCCCAGTGTCTGTAGGGATGCCACATGCTGCTCCTTCAGCAGGAGGTTCCCAGCAGTTGGGTTTTCAGTGATCCCCAAGCCAAGAGCCCCATCCTGGCAGGCTGTGGGTGCTGCTCTCAGCAGTCTGGGGTCTCACTGCACCCCAGGCTTGTGGGCTGGGGGTTGTTTTGGAGGACATCCCTGCCTTCAGGTGGAGCCCAGAGGATGGGTGTGCCACAGCAAACACTGACCCCTGTGTCCTCCAGATCGCTGAGGGTGCCTTCGAGAGCTTCCTGCAGTCGCTGCTGCAGTTTGCATCTCACCACGTGTACAGCTGTGACCTGTGCACCCAGCGAGGCTTCATCTGCCAGATCTGCAACAGCAGCGACATCATCTTCCCCTTCGAGTTCGACACTACCACCAGGTGAGTGAGCTTCTCAGCACCCCTGCCCGTCCTGCTGCAGCCAGGGCAACCAGGGACACAGCCTGCATCAGGCCAGGAGCCCCAGCCAGCCCCTGAGTTCTGGTCACAGACCCCACTTGCAAGGCATGGGGGGAACTGGAAATGGCTCTGAGGTGGTTCTGCATCCTCGTGATGCCTGAAACCTTGTGGTTCCCATGTGGTGCCCATGTCCTCATGGAAGCTCTGTCTTGATCTCCTACATTCTTGTGGGAGCCACATCCTCCTAGTGCCCATGTCCTCATGGGAGCCCTGTCTTCATGTCCCACGCTCTTGTGAGAGCCACATCCTCGTGGTGCCCATGTCCTCGTGGTGCCCGCGTCCTTGTGGTTCCCCCATCCTTATGGGACTCATCCTCACATGCCCACATCTTCATGCCCATGTCCTCATGGAACCCATCAGCTCCAGGGTGCTCCAAACTAAATCTGGGCTGTTTGGGGTGGGAGCAAACTGTCCTCACAGAGCCAAGATGTCACCAAGAGAGGTGGCAGAGCCACCAGCACCTTGCTGTCAGCCTGCAAAGGCCTTGCTGGGTGCCAGGGCAGCCAAGGGGCTGGAGGGAGTAAGAGGAGGAGGAAGGTTCTGCATGTCCGTCTTGCTCACCTGGCCATTGCCTCTCGCACTCAGGGTCAGTCTGACCCCTTGCAGGGGCTGCAGGAGGGAAGGGGAAGCAGCAGTGGGATTCTCCTACATCCCTCTACAGCCATGGAAGGAAGGAAGGACACGTGGACACAGATTTCATAGAATGCCAAAATGGTTTGGGTTGGAGGGACCTTAAAGCCCATCCAGTGCCACCCCCTGCCATGGGCAGGGACACCTTCCAAGTCCTGTCCAAGCTGGCCTTGGACCCTTCCAGGGGTGGGGCAGCCACAGCTGCTCTGGGAGCAGAGGTGGATGGGAGCAGCACTGTGGGATGTGCTGGGACAGGCTGAGGATGTTCCCAGCAGGAGAGGGGTGATACTGGCTCTCACTGGGGTTTTCCCCTGCCCACAGAGCTCCCATTCCTCACAGGCAGAGGGACCTGTCCTGCAGAGGGGTCAGCTGTGGGTCAGGGTGCAGCAGCTGGACAGGAGTTGGAATCAGGATGGGGATGGTGCTAGAGGGTAGCTCTTACCCCCATCAACCTCAGAGTTTGCTAAAGTCAAACCCTTCCAGCCCAGGAGCCTGCTCCACTGTAGCTGGAGAGATCCCCATCTCCATGGTTATGCTGTAGAATTGTGGAATCATTCAGGCTGGAAAAGCTCTGTAAGATCATTGAGTACAGTTCCCCCAGCACTGCCAGGGTCACCACTGACCCATGTCCTCAGGTGTCACATCCACAGGGCTTTGAAATCCCCGCAGGGATAGTGACTCCACTGTTTGCCTGGGCAGCCTCTGCCGGAGTTGGACAACTATTTCAGTGAAGAAATTTTCCATAATATCCAACCTAAACCTCCCCTGAGGCAACTTGAGGCCAATTTCCTCTTGTGCTGTCTTGGCCTATTTGGCATTGAGCGCAATCCTGGCAGAGAGATTTCACAGGCTCATGGGCTGCGTGGTCTCACTTTGCCTGGCAATCCCTAAAAGTGAGCAGCAACACCCAGAACCTGCAGAAACCACCACGGATACCGGGATCCGTGGGTGCTCCGTGTGCTCAGGGCTGCGAGTATTTCCGTGGAGGAGGAGCAGCACTGCTCGCTCCCCTCCCCGCCACAGGGACAGCACTGAGCTCATTATCGAGGACAACAACATCCACAGGGGACAGATTTTCCCTGGAAAAAGAGCAGCCGGGCTCTGGAAAGTGCTGGCATGCAGGGCTGAGCTGGCTGCCGGCCGGCCGGAGGTCTCGTGTCCCGTGGAGCCGAGCTCTGAAGTTTGTTGACGTCTTTCTTTCTCACCCCGACGGAGGAGGTTGTGCAGCAGGAAAGCGGCTCAGCCGACATGAACGCGGCTTCCTGCCCCTGTGCCCGCCCCGGCCCGCCGGGTCACACCGGCACTGCTGCAGGATGTGCCTGCAGCGCCTCAAACAATGACCCTGCCAGCGAGGGACCCTCTCCTGCTCCGGCAGCTCGGGGGGAGCTGGAGGCAGGAGATGCCGATTCTAGCTCAGAACCACACTGGGTAAAAGGCGGCTTCCCAAATCACGCAGTGCCTGGGGAGCAGCTGCCACTGCTGCTGATCCAGAGAGGCCACGTGGAAGTGTGTTCCACCAGGGCAATGGGTATTTTCCATCCCAAATCCTGCCTGCCCATGCACCAGCCTTTTCCTGCTCAGGGTTTGCAGCTCCTTTCCAGAGCAGGATTTCGCCCCAGCTGAGATGCTCTGGTCCCTTTCCTGGCACTGCCGGGTGTTTCTCTGCCTCTGTCCCACGCATCTTTTGTTTCATGCTGTTCACACATGGATTGTACATCAGGTATTTGCACAGTGAAGGTAAATCTGGCTGCCCCGCTGGCATGTGGCTGAGCCACATTTTACTGCCGCTGATGAGCTGGAGATCACAACCCAAAAATTGACCTCAGCTCTCATAGCAGGGATGTTTCTGCTGGTGAATGAGCAGTGAAACCCCTGCCCAAACTGGGGTCCTTCACAGGGTGTCACATTCCTGCTGCTGCTGAGCCAGATCAGGGAGCTCTGACACCTCCATGGAGCCACCTGCTCAAGGGCAGCTCCCTCCTGGCTGCCTGTCCTGTCCCTGCAGCTCTGCTGTCCCCACATGCAGGTCTTGCTGTCAGGGCGGGGTCTCCCACCCCAGCCATGGCAAGCAGAGGGTCCCCAACAGCGATGCTGTCACAGGAGTTGGTGATGAGGGATCTGTGTCAGGGGTTGGTGTCACGAGATTGGTGTCAAGGGATCAGTGAAACAAGGGTGGATGTCTGGGGTTTGGTGTCACAGGGTTTGTTGTGTAGGGGGTGTTGTCACACCCTCGAGCTGCACTCAGAGCAGGGCACAAACCTCAGCTCAAACCTCACTCCCGTCTCTCTGACACATTGGCAGCGCCCACCACGCTCCTTCCGGCCCAGCTCGCAGCTGCTGGGGAGGATGAGGAGCTGCTGGGGTGGATGGGGAGCTGCTGGGGAGGATGAGGGCCTGCTGGGGAGGATGAGGGGCTGCTGGGGTGGATGGGGAGCTGCTGGGGAGGATGGGGAGCTGCTGGGGAGGATGAGGGGCTTCTGGGGAGGATGAGGGGCTGCTGGGGAGGATGAGGGCCTGCTGGGGAGGATGAGGGGCTGCTGGGGAGGATGGGGAGCTGCTGGGGAGGATGAGGGGCTGCTGGGGTGGATGGGGAGCTGCTGGGGAGGAGGAGCAGCTGCTGGGATGGAGAGGAGCTGCTGGGGCGGATGTTCCACTCAAGCGGCTCCTCCTGAGCCGCAGCTGGGGCTCTGCTCAGCGAGTGCTCAGAACACACCAGGACAGGGAAGTGTCCCCTGGTTCAGTGGGGGAAGTTTACTCTTTGTTCTGACGTTCCCAACACAGTGGGTTTCGTTTTTTCCTTCTTTTCCCAGGTGCAGTGAATGCAAAACCGTCTTCCACCGGGACTGCCACGCCCGGGCCCCGGCGTGCCCGCGCTGCGAGCGGCGGCAGCGCTACCAGCGGCAGCTGGAGGCCAGCACAGAGCCCGGCCTGGAGCCCGGCACTTACCTCGACACTGCCCTGGGAGCGGGGATGGCGGGAGGGACAGAGCAGAGCCCCCCTGCCTGAGAGCCCGTCCTGCGCCTGGCCCTGCCCTGGGGACAGGGACAGTGTGGGGTGGGTGCTCCTGCCCTGCGGAGGGACCTTCTGCCCACCCAGGGCTAAAGAAGGGCTGGAAGAATCCATCCCCCTTCAGACTAACCGGGTGCTGTTCCCTGCCACCCTCCTGGTGCCAATGTCCCCTTCCAGTGGAACCCAGCTGCTCTTCAGGGTGTCAACCCAGAATTTCAGTCAAGGGTGTGGAGAACTGACATTGATCAAAGCTCTAGTTTTTTAGGATACTGAAAACCGGTATTTTTTTACATGGGGGTTTTGCACATCTGGGCTGCTCTGGGTGGTGGACCCACGCAGGGAGGGGACAAAGTGACACTTGTGCCTTTAGGGACCTGCATGCCCCAGGGGGACCGTGGGTGCCCCGAGCATCTCCCGCTCAGACAGCCCAGCCAGGGCCGTGGCCTCCAGGAAGAGCTGGGGAGAGCAGGGCTGCTCCTCCCAGCCTGCTGCTGCTCATCCTCGGGAGAAATTTTATTTTCCTTTAACCCCTCCCCACGCAAAGATAATTAAAGTCTATTTAACAACAAGTGAAACGATTTCTGAGTTTGCTTCTCTGCAGTGGGACGTCATCACAGTTTGAACCTGACAGGGTGTCTGTGGAAGAGGATCGGGAATGGGGATGCTGCCGGTCCTCCATCCTCCCTGCCCATCCCCCGTCCTTCTTGCCCATCCTCCTGGGTTTCGCTTGGACAAGTGGTTGGGGGTCCCTTCCCCATTTCCCTGCCCCATTTTCCTTCCCAGCTGCTCCCCACTGGTTTCAGCTTCTGCCATTGTTGTTTTCCCCACCACTCATGTGCTTGGAGGACTTGGGATGTGCCCACCAACACAGCAGAACTCCCAGGGGTGCACGGGGACAAAAACCAGGGCAGGGCAGCTCCCATGGGGCCCCCCTAATGGGGTCCCCATCCCACTGCCCAGGGAGGCCGTGCCAGATCCGGCAGCAGCGCAGATCCCGGCAGCAGCGGGGCTGGGCCCTTCCTGCAGCAGGAACCTCCCGAGGAGCCGTTTCCTCGTCGGGCGGCAGCGGGTCCCCTCCGCCACCGTCCCGTCCCGCCCGCCGAGGGGACAGGACGCGCCCAGCACCCCGAGCAGCAGCGGGGGCCGGGCACCCACCCGCCGCGGAGCCCGGCCCCGTCTCTCATCGAGGAGGCGGCGGAAACCGGGCGAGTCGGGACCGGCCCGGCGCGGGCACGAGCGGCACCGAGGGCGCGCCCCCGCCCCAGCGCCGGCCGCAGGTGAGAGCGGGGCTCGGGGACCGGGAGCTCGGTGGCTTTGGGGCACGGTGGCTTTGGGGTCTCGGGCATGGTGGCAGGGATGGTGGCGGTGACCCCAGGGTGTTCCAGCAGGTTCGGGCAGGTTGCGAACCCGCTGAGTAGGGCGGCAGCTCAGCGGGGACCCCGAGGGAGCTGAGTTGGGGGGTGCTCGGCCCAGGAGGGGTTGGACGCTGCCGTCACCTTCCCCTGCCCCGTGTCCCGCAGGCGGAGGCGCGGGGAGGCCATGGAGGCGGCGGAGCCGGCGGAGGAGGCGCTGGTGCTGGTGGAGTACGGCTTCGAGTACCGCGCCAAGGACGGCACCTTGGTCTCCATCAAACCCAACGAGCGCTATGTGCTGCTCAAACGCACCAACCCGCACTGGTGGCACGTCCGCAGGAGCGGGGACGCCCGGCCCTTCTACATCCCGGCCCAGTACGTGAAGGAGCTGCCACCCATCGCTGCCCCGGCCCCGCTTGACCCCCCGCCATCGGGACATGCTGCGACAGAGCCGGCCGTGCTCGTCCCTCAGCCCCCGCCAGCCTACGAGTATCGGTTCATCGGCGCCGCCGAGCCGGGGGAGCCGGCAGGAGGGTGCCCGGTGCCCAGGAGGGACTCGATGCTCCAGAGGGATTCGGTGCCCAGGAAGGACTCGGTGCCCAGGAAGGACTCGGTGCCCAGGAGGGAGTCACCACCATCACTCAGCTCTTTTCGGGTCCTCCCGGGGCTGACCCCGCACCCGGCCGAGCCTGTGAGACCTTCGCACTCCCTGGATGACCTGGCGCGGGTGACACCGGCACCTCGCAGTGCCACTGCTGCCATGGGGGCACGCGGGGACCCCCCAGGACACGCTCGGCCGCTCGGGAAGAGCCGCTCCGAGACCCTCTGCGCCTCCGGCAAGGACAGGGACGTGGCCAGGAGGTGGCCGGGGGCCGGCCCCACGGCTCAGGTACGGTGACACCCCCGCTGCTGTCCCCAGAAGCTGCGCTGGGAGGGGGGTTAGCGGGTAGGGGTGTTGAGAGTCGCCCCCTCGGCTGATTCAGTGGCCTTGTCCCCCCACCATGACCCTGTGACTCGCAGCACAGAGTGGGGTGACACCCCAGCCCCACAGCCACTGCTGGGACCCCCCATGTCTCCCCACCGAGCTGACCCCATGGGACAAACCTGCAGGTGACCCTACCATAGGGGCTTGCCAGAATTAACCATTTCGGAGGTGTGAGGGACTCCCCACACAGGGTCACCCCCGCACACCCTCCACCCTCAGCCCTTGGCCCGTGCCTCAGTTCTCCCACCCTCATGGGCACCCCCGGGCTCTCTCAGCCCCCTACTCTGCAGAACCCCGTGGTCTCTGGGGGGTTTTGCAGTGATCCCTCAGGTTCCCGGAGCGTTCCGGGGTGAGAGGAGGCAGAAAGGGTTAACAGGGAAGCGCGGCAGCTCCTCCCTGCCGGGGCGGGAGCCTCACCTGGGCGCAGCACCCATTGACCGAGGTGTGTGCTGGGTGCTCCCCGGCACAGGCCAGCGCCCGACATCCCAAACCCCCGCTCACCCCACACCAGTAAGTAGCAAAGGGTTCTGCCCAGCACCCCCTGGGCTGCACCTCCCCGAAGGGGGCACCCAAGGGTGGGGGTCCCCGCCGGCCACCAAGGCGGACCGGGGTACACAGGGTGAGGCAGTGCCGGCAGAGCGGTGGGGCCCACGACCTTGTCCACTCCTCACTTGTCTCCAGCACCTCACTTCGGAGTGACCCCGGGCACCTGGAGCACCCCGAGCCTGGGTGTCCCCCACTTCAAGGGGGGCTGGAGGGATTGTGCACCTGGGGGAGTTGCTGGAGGAAATGGGGTGGTGGGGGGCTGTGGTTTACACCCCATTGTCCACCCCATTTCACCTCATTTTCACCCCATTTTATACCTTGTGCCCCTAACTGTGCCCTTTGCACACCCAAAGCCACTGAGCCCCCTCTGGGGGTGACCCAGCATAGTCCCCCACCCCAGTGCCAGCATGGGAACATTCCCCTTCCCTGCCCAAATCCAACCAGTGCCAAAACTGTCTGGCATCGGGCATGGCAGGACCACGGTGGCCTTGGTCCTGCCACCATCTGCACCCGATGGAATAGGATGGGACAGGATGGGATGACCCAGTGTTGAGGGAACGCAGCAGCTCCAGATCAGCTTCCATTTGAGCAGTGTGGCACCAGATGGGCCACCCAAAATCATCCCAGTGCAATTCCTGCTCAGCATCACCCGGGAGCAGCTCCTGCTCCGGTGGCCTTGGCTTTGCCAGAGTGGGTGATGAGTGGCAGGTTGTGGGTGACGGGTGACAACAACCCCAAGGGGAGCCAGTTCCGCCCTGGGCGTCTCTTCCGCTCCTCGAGCCCCGGCAGGAAGCGCGGTGGGTGCAGGGCCTGGCTCAGGGCGCCAGCAGCAGCACCGGAGCCTTGTGCTGTCCCACAGCTGTCCCCACCCTGGTGTCCCCACGGCTGTCCCCACCCTGGTGTCACTGCCATGGGTGACCGGGCGCCAGGGGGGTCGCGGCAGGCCTGGAGCAGGGCACGGCAGCTGCTGCACATGGGGAAGGTAGGCAGCACCCAAGGGTGCTCCCAGCAGGGGACAGGGGGGTGTTTTGGGGTCACCCCTTGCCAGGCGCCCCCTCGGCTTTCCCTGGGGGTTTATGGGTGCTGGAGGGTGCCACAATGCCCATCCCAAAGTGGGGAGGGGGCACCCAGTCCCCCCCAGGGGTGAGAAACCCCCAGGGATGCATCCATAGGGGACAGAGAGGTGTTGGGGGGGCTCGGTGCCAGGGATGCCCCATTGCCACCCCCATGTCCCTTGTCCCCAGGGAAAGGGGGGCAGACCCCCTGGTAGTTTCTGGCCCTGCTCACCAAGGTGGGGGGGTCGTGGGGTGATAGGGGGAGGACAAGGGGTGTCATCAAGCTGCTGTCTCACTTTGATCCAGGGTGTCCCCAAGGACAGTGCACTGACAGTCACCTCCCTCGGGGTGATGGGCAGGGCTGGCTGCAGTTGGGACCTTTGTCCCCACAGCCATTAGTCAGAGACTTAGACTGTAAAGCTGGGGAGATCAAAGGGTGACAGGAGGGGGTTCCCCGCTGGCAGCACCCTCCTGGTCCCAGGGGACACATCCCCCTACCCCGGTGTCCCCATGGGTGGGGTCAGACATGGCTGGTGCTGGGGGTGCTATTTTGGGATGTGGTGATGGGACTGTCTGGTTCAGCATCCGGCTCTGGGCAGGAGGCCGGGGCTGTGGGTGCTGGAAATGTCCCAGGGTGCAGGTGATGAGTGCTGGGGTGCAAGTGTGGGTGAGATGGGTGTGAGTGTTGGGGTGCTGGGGAGGTGGGCACAGAGGCTGGGGGTGCAGGGGATGAGCAGGTTGGAGGTGTTGGGACCGCAGATGTCAGTGCAGAGATTGTGGGTGTTCATGGTTTGGGTGTCAGTGCTTTGGCTGCTGCGGACAGCAGGTGATGCAGGTACCAGTGATGTGGGTGCTGTGGAGAGCAGGTGATGCAGGTACCAGTGATGTGGGTGCTGTGGAGAGCAGGTGATGCAGGTACCAGTGATGTGGGTGCTGTGGAGAGCAGGTGATGCAGGTACCAGTGATGTGGGTGCTGCATGAGTGGGTACCAGGGACACAGGTGTTGATGATGTGGGTGACATGGGTGCTAGTGATGGAGGTGCTGATGATGTGGATGCTGATGATGCAAGTACTGATGATGCAGTGACACAGATACCAGTGCTGCAGTGCTGCTGCAGTGCTGCACGCAGTGGGTCATGCAGGTGCCAGTGGCATGGTGCTGGTTGTGAGGGTGCTGCCAGCAGCAGGTGACACAGGTGCTGGCACTGGGGACCTTGATGTCCCTCCATGTGCTCATCCCTGTACCAGTGGGTGCTCCCTGCCCCACTCTGGGTGCTGTGGATGCCCCTTTCCACCTCCTGGCTTCCCATCACTGGCACCTCCTGGTCCACACTTTTAGGGGCCCAGGTCACTTTTGGTGACCCAGCAGCCAGGGCAGGATCCAGCCCCTCAGTGCCTCACCCATCGACCAGCCGGACACCACAGTGGGGATACCCCAGGAATGCCATCCCAGGAATGCCATCCCAGCTCAGTAGTGACACATCCGTGTTCCTCCAGGCACGCAAGGAGTCAGAGGAGACACCTGATCCCATCTACCTCAACATCCAGGAGCTGCGGGCAGAGGCCGCCGCCAGCTCAGGCCCAGAGGAGCCCAGCGGCTCCGTGTCGGACTGGGAAACCCACACGGACACGGACAGTGGACATTTGTTTTATTACAACCCCGTGACGGGCGAGACCACGTGGGATTGTCCCTTCGGGCAGGCGGCCGATGGAGTGAGTCCCGCCGCCTCTCCCGCCTCCTCGCTCGCACACAGCCCGGAGCTTCCCGAGTGGGAACAGCACGTGGACCAAGGAAGCGGACAGACTTTTTTCTATAATTCGGTGACAGGTGAGACGTCGTGGGACCCCCCCAGTGCAGGAGACACGGGCAGCCCCTGGGAGAGGCTCCCTGGGGGGACGCGGTACAGTCCCATGGAGCAGAGGGTGAGCACCCGGCAAGGCGCGGGGAGGGCTTGGGGTGGGGGCGGAAACAGGGATGGGAGTGGGGATGGGGATGGGATTGGAGATGGAAAAGGGATGGGATTGGAGATGGAAATGGGATGGGATTGGAGACAGGGACGGGAATGGAGACATGGAAAAGGGATGGGATAGGAGATGGAAATGGGATGGGAATGGGATGGGATGGGATTGGAGATGGAAAACGGATGGGAATGGAGACGGAAAAGGGATAGGATTAGAGACAGGGATGGGAGTGGAGACAGGGATGGGATTGGAGATGGAAATGGGATGGGTTTGGAGACAGGGATGGGATTTGAGACATGGATAGGAATGGAGATGGAGATGAAAACAGATGGAGACAAATGGGAATGGAGACAGGTGAAGGTGGACATGGGTATGGATACAGGGGTGTAGGAAAGGATGAGAATGCAGATGGAAACAGCAATGGGATGAAAATGGAGGCAGAGCTGAAGATTGAGAAAGGATGGGAGATGAAATGGAGATAAATCTGGAAACAAAGATGGAGATGGGGAATGAAGATGGAGATGGGAACAGATACAGGGATGTAGAAAGGGAGGGGAATGGAGATGGAAACAAGGATGGGATGGAGATGAAGACAGGGATGAAGTTGGAGATGGGAGACAGATGGGAATGAAGATGAAGGTGCAGATGAAGATGGAGAACAGAATGGATACTGGGATTGAGTTGGAGATAGAAACAGAAATGGGAATGGAGATGGAGACAGAGATTGAGATGGAGATGGGAATGGAGACAGAGATGGGAATGGAGATGATGGAGATGGGGCAGCACCCACCTGGGTGACACGCAGAGATGGAGATCTCTTGGTTGAGCACAAGTTCTTGAACTTTCTCTTCTCTCCAGCCACCCACTCCAGAAACGGATTATCCCGACCTGTCTCCAGATGAGCTGGAGTGTTATCCTGAGGAAGACTATTCACCCGTGGGCTCCTATGACCAGGGGGCCTCTCTGTGCCTGTCCCCGAGGCGCCCCGAGGAGCTGGGGTCATCCCCAGGCTGGTATGGGCACGGCCACCCCGAGGGACTCGTGTTCTACCCTGAGCACTTCGCCCCTGACACGGTACTGGATAGGGATGGGAATAGGGACTGGGACAGGGATGGGGATGGGGACAGGGAAAGGGACAGGAAATGGAAGAGGGATGAACACGGGGATAGGAACTGTGATGGAGACAGGGATGGGTTATGGACAATGGCAGGGACGGCAATGGGGATGGGGACAGGATGAGGGACAGATGCAGACAGGGGTGACTGCCAGGGATAACCATCTTCACAAGCCCACAGAGCTGGGGCTGCAGGGGCTCTGGGGATGCCATGGGTGCACAGCCCAGCCCCCTCGTGGCAGGGGCACCTCAGGCTTCACCTGACCCCTCCCTGCCCTGCCCAGGTGCCCTCAGGCGGCTGCCACAAGCGGGCCAGCAGCAGCTCCAGCCAGGACAGCGGGCTCTCCGCCTGGCACGGCGCCGTGTCACCAGCACCAGGCAGCAGGGAGGAGAAGGTGAGCACCCAGGGAGGGACACCCAGCCTGCCCTCACCCCAGCACCAGGGATGACAAGGGCCAAATTTGACACCCCCACCTTCACTTTCCAGTTTAAAAGCCTCGAAAAAGCCGGGGTGCTCAACCGGACCAAGACAGTGGACAGAGGGAAGCGGCTCCGGTAAGAACATCCTGGTGTCCCCTGCCACTGGAGACACGAGTCCAGCAGGGAAAGGGGCTGTGCTACCCCTGTGTGACCCCTGCTCCCCTCCCCAGGAAGAACTGGAGCTGCTCCTGGACAGTGCTGGAAGGGGGAATCCTCACCTTCTTCAAGGACTCCAAGCACTCAGCTGCCAGTGCCTTGGTAAGAGCCCCAGTGGCCTTGGGGCAGGGCAGCTCCCGTGGGGTGGGACCAGTGTCCATAGGAGAGGGCCAGCACCCATGGGACAGGACCAGCACTCATGGGACAGGGCTAGCACTCATGGGACAGGGCCAGCACCCATGGCACGGGGCCAGCACCCATGGGACAGGCCAGCACCCATGGGACAGGGCCAGCAGCAGGCCAGCACCCATGGGACAGGGCCAGCACCCATGGGACAGGGCCAGCACCCATGGAACAAAGCCAGCACCCGTGGAACAAAGCCAGCACCCATGGGACAGGGCCAGCACCCGTGGGACTGGACAAGGACTCACAGGACTTGGCCAATGTGTGTAGGATAGGGGCAGCACCCACAGGGAACATGGCACTGGCCTCACCTCTGGGGTGGGAGTTCAGGCTCTGTCTAGGGGGTGCAGAGGCTCTTGGGGCAGGGGGACCATGGCCAGCACCCACAGAATGGAGCCAGCAGTATAGGACCAGCATCCTTAGGACAGGGCAAGGATCCACAGGATGGGGTCAAAGCTGCAGGATGGGACCAGCACCCATAGGCTGAGGCCAATATCCAGGGGACAGGGCCAGCATCTAAAAAATAAGACCCCCAGCACTGTGGGGGGAAATCAGCACTTGAAGGATGGGACCAGGACCCACAGGCCAGGGCAGGTGCCCTGCACAGGGACCCCAGCACAGGGACCCCAGCTCACCCCCCAGCACACCCACACTCCCTGCAGGGCTGACAGTGTCCAGCACCCGGAGCTGGTGGGAGCCAGCAGGAGGAAGCAGAGCCGGCCCCTGCCCCCTCCCCGGGTCCAGCTCCCCCCCCCCCCGGCAGTGCCCGGCAGCTGCCACCGGATGCAGAAGTTGCCGTGGGTCTTGCAACAACACCCTGTGGTGACAGCAACCGAGCAGGGAAGACAGGGGACCCACAGCTGGGGAGACAGTGCTGGCCTCACCTTGGGGGTTCAGGGCTCTGTCTGGGGGTGCAGAGGCTCCTGGGGCAGGGGGACCGTGGCCAAAGCACCCCAAAACCCAGGGCATGGGGAGAAGCAGTGGGTGTGATGCTCTCCCCATGCAAAATCCTCCTCCTTGGGGGCAGCCACCCTCTCCATTCCTGCAGTGTCACTGAGAGGGACCCCAAAGCTGGAGCCCCCCCGGGGTCCCTGGGGAGAGCTAGGAATGTCCCTCGAGGTGATGGCAGCTCTAGGACCTGCCTGTCCCCAAGCTGGTGACCATGACCCTTGCCCAACCCATGTCCTAGTCCTGCAGAGACCATAGGAGGGGACAGAGGGGTCCCACAAAGGACATCTGAGGAGGGCAGCCCACACCCCCCAGCAGCATTCCAGTGTCCCTGTCCCCTCTGGGCAGGTGCCACCCTCATCCCCTTGTCCCCACAGAGGCACCCCAGCACCCTGACCACCCCTGAGCACACGGTGAAGCTGCGTGGGGCCACCCTCACCTGGGCTGGCAGGGACAAGTCCAGCAAGAAGAATGTCCTGGAGGTGAGCAGGTGACAGCAGGAGGGACACTGGTCACACCCCAGGGTCCACACGTTGCCCACAGGGCAATGCCACACCTGCCCAGTTCATCCTAGCAGGGGATGGAAGTGGGGACACTGGGGACGTGGCAGGGTGGGTGTACAGGGACTGGCACTGCCGGTCACTGTCCCCGTTCTGATGGGCACAGAGAGGCCACCAAGGGACATCCTGGCTCCCAGAGGGGCATTGCACGGGGAGCAGCCGCTCCAGCCACTCCAGCTCCCCGCAGACGGCACCGTTTGGTGTCATCGCAGCTGGCGCCGGGCTCAGCCACATCCTGGTTCCCAAATCCGGCTGGTTGCGGCAGCCCCGTGCCCTTTCCCTGACCTCTGCCTGTCGCTCGGCAGCTGAGGACGCGGGAGGGCTCGGAATTCCTCATCCAGCATGACTCGGAGCAGATCATCACCGCCTGGCACAAGGCCATCGCCGACAGCATCGGCCGGAGGGTGAGCGGGGCCCCCGATCCCCCGCGGCCGCCCTGGGGCCGGGCCCGGCGTCTCACGGTGCCGCTTCCGTAGGGCTCCGACATCTCCGGAGAGGAAGAGGCCGAAATTCGGGCTGAATTCGGCTCCCGGGAGAAGCTGGGGGGCGGCGAGGAGCGGAGGGCAGGTGAGCACCGGCACCCGGGATGGGCACGGGGGGCCCGGCAGTGCCACGCACCCTGCGGGCCCCGGGGTGGGGGGACCCTGGGGACGGGGCTGACGTGTCCCATGTCCCCGGCAGCGGCCGGACAGGCGACGAGCACTGCCGAGAGTGACACCAACAGAGTCCGGAACAAACTCCGCAAGTTCCTGCAGAGGCGGCCGACGCTGCAGTCCCTGCGGGAGAGGGGCTACATCAAGGGTGGGTGTGGCGGGCGGGATCTGGGGGTGCTGGCACGCGGCTGGATCGAGGATACGTGCTGGGATGAAGGCAAATCCAGAGTGTGATGGGGTGTCGGGATAGGGCCTGTCAAGGATGGGTGCTGGAATGGGACTGAGTCCCTCGGGGTGTCTGCAGGCTGGAGGGTGGGAGGGGACAGCCAGGGATGGAGTTGGGACAGCCAGGGATGGAGCTGGGACAGCCAAGGGGGGAGCTGGGACACCGGGTTGAGTGACCGAGCCCAAGCCTGACCCAGCATCTTGGTGATGGGCTTCGACATGTCCCATCATCTCCAGCCACCCTGGTGGGACACTCCTATGGGAACAAGACCCTCTGTCCCCAGCCCTGTCTCCCACTAGCCTCCTGGTGTCTCCTGGCCGTGCTCATGTCCCTGCTGTGTTCCTAGACCAGGTTTTTGGCTGTTCACTGCTGGCGCTGTGCGAGCGGGAGCGAGGGACGGTGCCACGCTTTGTCCTGCAGTGCATCTGGACCGTGGAGAGGAGAGGTACAGGGGACAGGGACAGCCTGGGACAACGGCATGGGGACATGGGGACAGATCCAGGGACAGCCTATGTGGGATGTTTGGGTTTTTCTTGGAAGCCTTGGCTGCTGTGAGCACCAATGCAGCTGTACTGGTCACTGTCACTATGTGCCACCTGGCTGTGGGCATCCTCCAGGGGACAGCAGGGACACATGGGGACCCAGAGTTCCCTCAAGAGTGCCTAATGTCCCATCCCAGCATGGATTGTTTAACTGGGAGCTTTCCCCCATCTCCATCTGCCCAGGTCTGGACATTGATGGGCTGTACCGGGTCAGTGGCAACCTGGCCACCATCCAGAAACTGCGCTACAAGGTGGAGCACGGTACGGTCACCCGCAGTGACAGTGGGGGACAATGGGGTATCATCCCCCTTCAGGAGCAGAGGGACAGGGGAGGGGGCAGCCAGGGACCACCCACCCATCCCTGGGGCTCTGGACACAGCTGAGATGCTGCCTCACCCCCAGACGAGCAGCTGGACCTGGATGACGGCCGCTGGGAGGACATCCACGTTGTCACCGGGGCACTGAAGCTCTTCCTGCGGGAGCTGCCAGAGCCACTCGTCCCCTTCAGCCACTTCGACAAGTTCATCGCTGCCATCAGTGAGGGGACAGGGACAGGGGGTGGGATGGGATGGGATGGGATGGGAACTGGGATCGAATGGAGATGGGATGGGGAATGGTATAAGGATGGGGTTGGGGACAGGAATGAGATGGAAAAGAGATGGGAACGGAGACAGGAACTGGGGTGGGGAGGATGATGGAGATGGGGATTAGGATGGAGACAAGGATGGGGACAAGGATGGGAATGGAGGTGGGGACAGGGATGCTGTGACTGCTGGAGCCAGCACCCCACTGTGCCCTCCCTCCCTGGCAGAGATCCAGGACCTGTCCCTGCGGGGCCACTGCATCCGGGAGCTGGTGCTGTCCCTGCCACCCGCCCACCATGACACCATGAAGGTCCTTTTCCGCCACCTCTGCAGGTGACACCCCCTTGTTCCCCCAAACCCAACCCAGTGCAGGAAGGCAGAACACGACTCTGGGGACAGCCTCAGGGTCAGGGCCATGCTGGTGACACTCCCCTGTCCCACAGGGTGGTGGAGCACAAGGAGGAGAACCGCATGTCGGTGCAGAGCGTCGCCATCGTCTTCGGCCCCACGCTGCTGCGGCCGGCCAGCGAGGAGGGCAACATGGCCATGCACATGGTCTTCCAGAACCAGGTGGTGGAGCACATCCTCAACCACTATGGATACATCTTCCCTGATGGATAAAGCCTGGGGACACGTGTGGGGATGAGCCTGGCAGTGGGGACTTGATGGAGCAGCGTCTCCAGGAAGGACTTGGCCATGTGTCACCTCGGTGGTGGCTCCATGGAGGGCAGCGTGGTGACCCGGCTCAAGGGAGGGGCACCTGGGGGGTCCTCCTTGGCCACCCCGTCCCACCGGGGCCGGATGTGGGGGGGCTGAGCCCCAGGGGGTGTGTGGGAGGGTCCCCGTGGTCAGTGGAGCCCTGCAGTGCCCCCCTGGAGCCGGCGTTCCCGGGTGGAGCAGGGAGGGTCCGGCGGGCAGGGCCTGCTGGGTGGTGGCACCGGCGGGTGGGCAGGGAGGGGCCGGGCAGTGCCATGGCTGCAGCCCCTGCCCCATCCCAAATAAAGAGCCCATGCAGACACAGGGGTCAGGTGTTGCTGGCAGGACAAGGGGACATCCCAGGGATGTGGGTGGCACAACAGGGGCTCAATGCTCCTTGGTTCCTGGTGACTCTTGGGGACACTACATGGCCTTCATACCCCATGAGGATGAGGGGACCTGGGACACCACTCCTGGCTGGTGTCACCAAGCAATGTGTCACCACCAATGTCACCACAGACAGCGAGACGTGATGAGAGCCACACGGTCATGGGACATGAGTTCCCATCACCCAGAGTCACCTCCTGGGGTGGGGGCACTTTGGGTCATGATGGTGACGAGCTGGGACACAACCAGGACTGGATGGGACACAAAAAGGATGGCAAGGGACATGACTGAAAGTGCTATGGGACATCATGGGGACAATATAGGGCATGGCACGGACACAAGGAGGAGGTGTGGAGACATGGGACACATGTCCTGTGCTTTGACACACAGCAAGGACAGCACATGGCAGCACTTGGGGACACAGGGATGGCTGGGGTACAGAGGGGACACTTGGGGACACAACAAGGGCACTTTGGGGTGTGGTGGGGAGGTAAAGGGGCCAAGGCTGAACTGCAGTGGAGACACTTTGGGACAGAGACACTTTGAGGTGCAGTGGGGTCATTTTGGGGCACAAGGATTTTCAGGACACAAAGGAAAACCTGCTCAGGAGTGCAGGGATGGTGATTTGGGACACAATGGGGACAATTAGGGATGCAACTGGGACACAAGGGGACACAACTGGGAACAGGAAAGGGACTGTGTGGAATGCAGGGGGGGAATTTGGGGGTGCAAGGGGATACTTTGGGGGACAAGACAATGCTTTGAGGGTGCAGCAGAGGCACTTTGGGACAGAACGGAGCCATACTGGAGCACAAGGAGGTACTTTGTGACAGGAGGGGATTCTTCAGGGGCGCTGTGGGAGTGCTTTGGGACATTTTGGGACACTTTTGAATGCGTGGGACACACTTGAGAACTTTAGGAGGCGCAGGGGACCCTCGGGCCTCCTCGGGCGGGAGGGGGGGCGGTGCTGGGGGCAGAGCCCGGCCGATCCCCGCTCCCTCTCTGCTCCCAGGCTCCAATCCCGATCCCACCCCGCTCCCTCCCCGCTCCCGGCCCCGCTCCGCGCCCCCCGCCCGGCTCCATCTTGTTCGCGGCCGCCGCGGAGCCGCTCCAGGTGCGGGGGTCCGGGAGGGACTGGGGGGACCCGGGAGGGTCGCAGGGACCCGCCGAGAGAGCTGGGAGGGGATCTCCCGCTCAGGACCCCCCCAGCCATCCCCCAACCACCCGCGGGACCCCAGGCGCTGTAGGGGACCCCTGGGAGCGATCCCTTCCATAGAGTCGTGTCAGGACCCTCCAGAGACCCCCATCCCCACTTCTGGGCCCCCGGAGGGACCCCCAGGGCCAGGAGGAACCCCTCAGCCCCGTGACCCCCCGGTAACCGGGACTGTGCGGGACCGGGAACCGCCAGCAGCGACCCCCTCCCCCCCTCCCAGATCCCTCCCCCCAGACAAACACCCCGGGTCCCCCTCCAGCAGCGACCCCCGCACACCCCCCAGACACTCACGGGGACTCTCCGGACACCCCCCAGCAGCAGCCCCCCCCACTCCCAGGACCCCCCCAGCAGCGTCCCCCCAGTCCCAGAACCCCCCAAACCCCCCAGCAGAGTCCCCCCATCCCAGAACCCCCCAGACTCCTCTCCCAGTGCCCCCCCAGACTCCCCCTTTCCCGGTCCCACCTTCCCTCGTGCTGCACGGTCAGGGTCTGACCCCAATCCAGCCGGGACAGGGGCTGGGGCTGCGGGCGGCGCTGGGGACACTTTGGGGGGTCTTGGGGACACCCCCGGGACTGTGCCCCCCCCCCCCCCGGACCAGGCACCAGGGGGTTACAGCAAAAGCAGCTTTGGCAGCCAAAATCCCTCTTAAGGCTTTAATCGCAGTGAGAAAGTGGCGGAGGGGGGGCGGGGGGAGCAACCTGTCCCCCCCTCACTGTCCCCGACCCTGTGGGGTTGCAGCGACAACTGCAGCCGGGTTGGAAATGTAAGCCAAATCCCTAAACCTGGCTTAAAATTCAATGGGATTTAGGGGTGAAAGAAAAAAAGGGTGAGGGGGGGAAGCAGTGGGGCCGGAGGGTTTTGGGGGCCCATCCCGCACCCCCCCCCCTCCGTGGGGGGCCCGGTGTGAGTCAGGGGGCGAAGGTCGGTGTGGCCGTGTTTGCACACCCGGCACGGAAGTGGCACCGTCCCCGCGTGTCCCCGTGTCCCGCCCGGCGGTGCCTCCCGGCTGGAGCAGGTAGGGAGGGCAGGGATGGAGCCCCCGGCCCGCGGGATGGGCACGGGGCGGGGGTCCCTGCACGGTGGGAGCCCCACAGGGACTCCAGGTCTGTCCGGGTGGGAACACAAGGTCCCCTGGGCCTGGTATGGCTGGTGTCCTGCTGAACATGGGGACAGGGACACACAGGCCCTGCTACTGCAGCAGGGCTGGCTCTGGGGTCCCTGCGGCCCAGCTGGGGTCAGATTTGGGAGATCCCAATGGAAAGGGGGCTCTGGAGGTCCACATGACCCCACAGGAATCAGAACTGGGGGCTCTGGGGGTCCCTGTGGCCCCATAGGGACAGGAGCTCTGGGCTCCCTATAGGGATCAGCCTCTGGGGTCCCTGTGGCCCCATAGGGAAGGGCTCTGGGGGTCCCCATCAGGATCAGGCTCTGGGGGGGGTCTTCATGTCCCCACAGGGACAGGGCTGTGGGTGGGTGTCTCCAGAAGGACACACTCTGGGGGTCCCCACACCCCCCTATGGCCCAGGCCTTGCTCTCCTCACCCCAGACCCAGTCCCCCTGTCCCCATGGCCATGGTGACAGGATGAGGGCAGCCCCCCAAATCATGCTGCACCCCACACCCAGAGTCACCACATCCCCTAGGTGACACTGCCTCTAGAAAGAGCTTGGGGACAGAGGGGTGGCAATCTGGGGGTGACACCAGGCCCTGGCTGGGCATTTTGGGGTGCGGGGTGGAGAGGAGAACATCTGTGGGGTTCCAGTCCCTGGTGTCCCTGTCACTGCAGCCCCCAGCGTGCTGTGATGGCCCCAGACGCCTGAGCCCCTGTGGCAGGGACAAGCCATGGAGACCGTTGTCATCGTGGCCATCGGGGTGCTGGCCACCATCTTCCTGGCATCCTTCGTGGCACTGGTGGTGGTGTGCAGGCAGCGCTACTGTCACCCCAAGGACCTGCGCCACCACTATGACACCAAGTGAGTGACCTACGGGGGTGGCAGCGTCCCTGTGCCCATCAGGGAGGGACCCCAACCCCCATGGGCTCGGGACAGTGCTGGGGACATGTTCGGCATCATCAAGGAGACAATGTGGGGGACATGTCCCTGGTCATCAGGGGGACAAAGATGGGGACACACCCACCATCAGCAGGGGGACAGAGATGGGGACACATTGGCCATCATCAAAGGGATGAAGCTGGGGACATGTCCAACATCATCCAGGGAACAAAGATGGGGACACATCCATTGTGATCAGGGGGATGATGTAGGCAATGTCCAGCATCATCATAGGGAAAATACCCCCATCTTGTCCCAGTTGGGGACACATCCACAGCACCAGGGGACAAAGATGGGGACACGTCCACCAGCACCAGGGCTATAGGGGCTGTGGGGCCACCCGAGGAGATGGCCCTTGGTGGGATGTCCCCCATGTCTCTGACAGACCCATCGTGGACCTGATGGGGACCACAGAGACGCCGTCAGAGCCCTCGGAGCTGGAGCTGGACGACGTGGTCATCACCAACCCCCACATAGAGGCCATCCTGGAGAACGAGGACTGGGTCGAGGACGCCTCGTGAGTGTCCCCTGTGTCCTCCCAATGCTGGGGACCCCTGTGCAGTGCCAGCCCCCCATCATGGGATGCAGGGGACAGATTTGGAGGTCACCAAGCCATGGGGATGGTCATCAAGAAAGATGGTCTTGGGGTGGGAATATTCTCACAGGTCTGGGGGACATGGGCTGGCAGGAGAGGGTGGACACACAGGGGACAAGGACAGAGCCAGGGGGACACAGGTGGATTCATACCCTCCTCCCTCTCCACAGGGGTCTGGTGTCCCACTGCATCGCCATCTTGAAGGTGAGTGAGGGCGTGGCACTGGTGGCAGTGGTGACACTGGTGGCAATGGCAGCTCTGGTGGTACTGGTAGGCAGTGGTGGCACCAGTGGCACTGGTGGTAAGGGTCACAGTGGTGGCAATGGTGGCAGTGGTGGTACCAGAGGCACTAGTGACATTGATGTCAATGATGGGCAGCACTTGTGGTAAGGGTGGCAATGGTGACATTGTTGGAACTGGTGGCATTGGTGCTGATGGTAGGTGGCACTTGTGGCACTGGTGTTGATGGTGGCACTGGTGCTGATGGTGGCACTGAGTGCCTGCTGCTGTCCCCCAGATCTGTCACACGCTGACAGAGAAGTTGGTGGCCATGACCATGGGCTCGGGTGCACGTGTGAAGTCCCCAGCCAGCCTGGGTGACATCATCGTGGTGGCCAAGCGCATCAGCCCCAGGTGACAGGGGATGCCTGGGGGGTCCCAGGGCTCTTGGGTGGGGCCCTGTGGCTCTGGGGTGTCCCCAGGACTGGGGGAGGGGGGGGGGGGAATTCCAGGGCTCTGGAGGGTCCCCAGAGATTTGGGACAGGGTGGGTCTGGAGGGGTCATGGGGGCTCTGGGGATGTCCTGAGGCTCTGGTGAGGGGTCCTGAGGCACTGAGTGGGACACTGGGGACTCTGGAGGGAAAGGTGGGGATTTTAGGGGTTTGGGGGCTCTGGGAGGTGTTCCAGGGCCCTGGGATAATTTTAGGACTCTGGGAGGAGTCCTGGGGCTCAGGGGGTACCTGGGGCTCTAGGGGGGTCCGAGAACTCTTAAGAGAGCTCTTGAGGCCTGGGATGGGTGTGCTGGAGGTGTCACCACAGTGTCCCCTGGGGTTAACGCTGTCCCCACCGCAGGGTGGACGATGTGGTGAGATCCATGTACCCCCCGCTGGACCCCAAACTGCTGGACGCAAGGTGACAGCGGTGGGAAGAACAGGGACACTCCGGGGTGGGGGATACCTGTGGGTGGGGACACCTCCCATCCCATACCACACCTCTGGGGACAGCCCCGCTCCGGGGACAAGCCCAGGTGACCCAGCAGGACAGGGAGTGAGCAGATCCCAGAATACCCCTGTTTGGGAGGGACCCCAAGGCTCATCCAGTCCCACCCCAAGCCCTGCCCAGACCCCCCAACAATCCCACCCTGGGCATCCCTGGCAGCGCTGTCCAAACGCTCCTGGAGCTCTGGCACCATTCCCTGGGGAGCCTGGGCAGTGCCAGCACCCTCTGGGGGAGAGAACCTTTCCCTGAGCTCCATCCCAAATCCCCTGTGACACAACCTCAGGCCATTCCCTGGGTCCTGTCCCTGGTCACCACAGGCAAACTGGGGGCCACGCTGCTGCTGCTGAGGAAGCCACCATGGGGCAGGGCGGTGACAGGGAGGTGACAGGGCGGTGACAGCCCCGTGTCCCCGCAGGGCCGCGGCGCTGCTGCTGTCAGTCAGTCACCTGGTGCTGGTGACCCGCAGCGCCTGTCGCCAGCCGGCCGCTCGCCACTGGGTCGAGCGCTCGCTGGCGGCCGCCGAGGAGCACATGGCCGTGCTGCGCCAGGCCGCCATGGCCACCGAGCCCGAGCGGCCACCGGCCCCCGGCGAGCCCCCCCGCCAGGAGCAATCGGCCATCTGAGCCCAATAAAGGCCATCTGTCCCCAATACAGGCCATCGGACCCCAATAAAGGCCCCATGTGCCCCCAGCCCCGCACGGCGGCTCTGGGATGGGCTGGTGATGTGGTGTCTGCATGGAGAGGGGTCTGGGGGCAAAATGGGGGTGTTGAAGGGGAGGTTGGGGGTTTAGGGAGGGGTTGGGGGATTTGGGAGGGAGTTTGGAGGGGGTTTGAGGGGTTTAGAGGGGATTTTGTGGGGTTGGAGATGGATTTGGAGGGGTTGGGGGGCTTTGGAGGGAGTGTAGAGGGGGTTTGATGGGTTTAGAGGGGATTTCAGGGTGTTGGAGGAGGATTTGGAAGGGTTGGGGGGCTTGGGAGGGAGTATGGAGGGGGTTTGAGGGGTTTGGAGGGGATTTTGTGGGGTTGGAGGTGGGTTTGGAAGAGGTTGGGGGGCTTGGGAGTGAGTGTGGAGGGGGGTTGAGGGGTTTAGAGGGAATTTCAGGGTGTTGGAGGGGAATTTGGAGGAGCTGTGGGGTCTAGGTAGGGGTTGAGGGACTTGGGAGTGTGGAGAAAGGTTGGAAGGAGGCTTTCAATGATTTTGAAAGGTTTGGAAGGTTGGAGGTGGTTGGGGGGAGTTAGAGGGGATTTTGGGGGGCTTGAGGGGGATTTGGAGGAGCTGGGGAGTCTAGGGAGGGGTTGAGGGACTTGGAAGGGAGTGTGGAGGAAGGTTGGAAGGGGGCTTTAAAGGATTTTGAGTGGTTTGGAAGGTTGGAGATGGTTTGGGGGAGTTAGAAGGGATTTGGGGGCTCTGGGGAGGGTTTGGGGGACTTGGAGTGTGGCTGGGGTTTGGAGGGGTTGGGAAGGATAGAGGTGGTTTGGAGGGTTGAAGGCATATTTGTTGGGGTTGGGGGTCTAGGGAGGGTTTTGGGGGCTTGGGAGGGAGTTTGGAGGGGGTGAGGGTTATGGAGAGGATTTCAGGGTGTTGGAGCAGGATTTGGAGGAGTTGGGGGTCTAGGGAGAGGCTGGAGGGGCTGGGAAAGGAGTGTGGAAGGAGGTTGGCATGGGCTGAAAGGGATTTGGAAGGGTTGGGAAGATCAGAGGTGGTTTGAGGGTTTGCAGAGGATTTGGGGTGTTGGAAGGGGAGGTTTTGGGGTTTAGGGAGGGTTTGAAGAGAGTTGAAGAAGTTGAAGGGGTTTTAAAGGGAGTTTAGGGGGTGTTGGAGTGATTGGAAGAGGTTTAGTGTGAATTTCCTGGGACTGGGGAGGTCAGGGAGTGATTTTGGGGAGTTGGGGGAGAATGAGGGAGTTGGTGTAGGAGGGGAAATGGGAGTTTGGGAATGTTTGGGGTGGGTTGGAAGAGGGGTTTCGGGAGTAGGAGGGGGTTTGGAGGGGCGTTGGCATTGGAAGGGATTTAGGGGAGCTTGGAGGGGGTGGGACAGGCTTGGAGAGGGAGGTTGGAAGTTTTGGGAAGGGTTGCAGAGGTTGAAGTGGTCTTTGGGGCACCGGGAGTTGGAGGGGATTTGGAGAGGATTTAGGGGCACTTGTGGGCATTGGCAGGGAGGACGGGGGACCTGGGGGACAAAGACTGAAGTTTTGGGAGGGTTAGGGAGGTTGGGAAGGACTGGAGGAGGCTATGGGGGCTGGGGCACTGGGGATACTGGGAGAATTTGGGGGACTGGGTGGGTCTGGGGTACTGTCTGCCCTGGGAGCGAGGCCTGGAGGACTCCAAGGGGTGAAACCCTGAGACCTGGGCAGGGGGATCTGTGCCCCTGTTGGGGTCTGTGCCCCTGGTGGTGTCTGTGCCCCTGATGTGGGGTCTGTGTGTGGGGGAAGGGGGCCGGGGCTGCACAGGGAGGCTCAAGGCTTCAGAGAAGTCCCTGCCCCGGGCAAGGGGGTCTGTGGGGTCTGTGCCCCGAGCAGGGCGGTCTGAGGACTCGCTGTGCCCTGAGCAGGACGGTCTGAGGGCTCCCTCTGCCCCGGGCAGAGCGGTCTGAGGGCTCCCCGTGCCCCGGGCAGGGCGGTCTGTGCCTCGGGTAGGGTGGTCTGAGGGCTCCCCGTGCCCCAGGCAGGGCTCGCTGTACCCCGGGCAGGGTGGTCTGAGGGCTCCCCGTGCCCCGGGCAGGGCTCGCTGTACCCCGGGCAGGGCGGTCTATTGGGTCTATTGTGTGTCCCCCCTCGGGCAGGGCGGTCTGAGGACTCCCTGTACCCCGATCCCTCCCCCCCCCCGCTCTCGTCGCCCTCAGCCCTGGGGGGAGTGGGGGGGGGTGCGGCCACGTGACCGCCCGTCACGTGACAAGGGTGAGGCGGCCGCTGTGCCCGCCCCCTCGCCCCTGGCTGGCCAATGGCAGCGCGGCGGGTGCGGGGGGCGGCCAATGGGCGGCGGGGGTGTGGCTTGCGGCCAGCGGTGGCGGGGGGGGGGCTTGCGGCCGGGACCGGGAGAGGGAACTGGGAGCGCTGGTGGGTACTGGGAACGCTGGGAGACACGGGCACGGCAGACAGGGAGGTACTGGGAGCGCTGGGAGCTGCCAGGAGGAACTGGGAGTCACGGGGGCCACTGGGAGACACCGGAGGAACTGGGAGTCACGGGGGCTACTGGGAGTCATATGGAGACTGGGAGGTGCTGGGAGCTCTGGGAGAGGAACTGGGAGTTACGGCAGGAACTGGGAGATACTGAGAGTCATGGGGCAGCACTGGGATTGCCCGGGAGGTCCCGGGAGTCATGGGAGAACACTGGGAGTACTGGGAGTCCCCAATGGGAGGCGTGCTGCCAGCACTGGGGGCACTGGGAACACTGTGAGCACTGGGGGTACTGGGAGTCCGTAATGGGAGGCGTGCTCCGAGCGCTGGGAGTACTGGGTGCACTGGAAGCACTGGGAATGCTGGGAGTACTGTGTGCACTGGGAGCAATAGAGGTACTGGGAACACTGTGAGCACTGGGGGTACTGGGAGTCCGTAATGGGAGGCGTGCTGCGAGCACTGGGAGCGCTGGGAGTACTGGGAGAGCACTGGGGGTACTGGGAGAGCACTGGGAACACTGCGGGCACTGGGAGCTCTGGGAAGACTTGGAGTACTGGGAGCACTGGTGGTACTGGGAGAACACTGGGAGCACTAGGGATACTGGGTGCACTGGGGGTACTGGGAGCACTGAGTGCACTGGGGGTACTGAGTCTGGGGGATGTCGGGGGTCAGCCCAGCCCTGCCTGGGGGGGGTCGCAGGGGTGGGGGGTGCAGTGCCACCAGTGTCCCCCCGAGCCCCCCCATGGGACACAAGCCCCGTGGCCGCCCTGGGAAGGGCAGGAGGTGTCCCCGGCGGGGAAAGGGAAGTGACAGTGACAGTGATTGTGGGATGGGGGGGCGGGGTTGCCCGTCTGGCACCGCAGGGAGATGTTATCGGGGCGCGGTTGGGGTACCACACACCACAGGACCCCTCCACTGTCTGTGGGTACCCCCAGCACCCTGAGGTGCCCCCCAGCACCCCGGGGTGGGGGATGGCTGAAGGGGGATGAGGTTTTCCCAACACATGGCTGAAAGTAGAAGTGAGATTTGGGGGGCAGAACCACCCACCCACTCAGTGAAAGGGGAAACTGACGCCGGGGGTTCGGGGGGGTCCTGCAGGTGCCCCCAGAGCCATGAGGACCCTCCTGCTGCTGTGGGTGGCCCTGGCCAGCGCGGGGGCCCAGCTGCCCTGTCCCCATGGGGGACCCTGCCCCATCACCCCGGTGAGTGTGAGGGGTTTGGGGGGGGTCAGGGGGGCCTCAGCAGGAGATGTAACCCCCGCTGTGCCCCCCCAAGCCCTGCCTGCCCGGTCGGGAGGGGCCTCAGCAGGGGATGTAACCCCCGCTGTGCCCCCCCAGGCCCTGCCTGCCCGCAGTGCTGTGGGATGCCAGGACGGCTCATCGTGCCCCACCAGCTGCCAGCTGCCAGAGGTGAGCCCCCTCCCCCGTGCCTCAGTTTCCCCCCCGTCCCTGCCGTTTGGGGAGCACTCCCTGACCCCCCTGCCCTCCCTCCCCCTTCTCTCTCCCCAGAGTGTCCCCTGCGCCGGGGGCCACCGCTGCTGTCCCCGAGGGTCCCACTGCAGCACTGACGGGGAGTCCTGTGTCACAGACCTGGGTACGGGGACACGGGGGGTGGCTGGGGGGCAGGGTGGGCCGGGAGGGGGCAGGATGGACAGGGGGGTGTCACCTGTCTCCGCAGCCCCCCGTGCTGTGCCCTGTCCTGACGGCCAGTCCGAGTGTCCCGACGATGCCACGTGCTGTGTGACAAGCAGCGGCGCCTGGGGGTGCTGCCCCATGCCCCAGGTACAGGGTGTGGGGACACGGAGACACTGAGGGGAGGACCTGGCACGGCCATCACTGTGACGAGCACGGCTGGCACCCACAGGCCTCGTGCTGTGCTGACAAGGTGCACTGCTGTCCCCACGCCACCGTCTGCGACCTGACCCGCGGGCGCTGCGTGTCCCCTGCCGGTGACACCGATGTTCCCCTGGGCACAGCCTTCCCTGCCTGGAAGCGCCACCCCCCTGCCCCAGGTAAGGGGTGTGCCCTGGGGGTGCCCTCGCTGTGCCGTGCGCTCGGAGGGGACGCGGTGACACCGTGTGTCTGTAGTGACACCGTGTGTCCGTCCCCTCAGTGGCGCTGCGCCAGGTGCTGTGTCCCGATGGCCACTCAGTGTGTCCCGACGGGGCCACCTGCTGCCAGCTGTCCCCAACGCAGTACGGCTGCTGTCCCCTGCAGAACGTGAGTGCTGGCACAGCCCTGGGCACCCCGGCATGGGCAGCTGTGCCAAACCTGTGCCCAGCACCCCAAACCTGCCACCCCCCACTGAACACCCCAAACCAAGCACCCCATGCCAGACACCCAAATCCTGGGTAGCCTCCCCCAGGCACCCCAAACCTAGCACCCCAAGCCAGCCACCCCTCACTGCGCACTCCAATCCAGCACCCCACACCCCAGCTCACACCACTCACCCCATACCAGTCCATGCATGCACCCCATTCTGGACAACCCTATTCCAAGCACCCCACAGTGATGCCAGGCACCGTGTTTTGGGCACCAGTCATCCCACATGAGACACACCTTGCTGGGCATCCTGTGGTGGACACTGGGCCCTGGGCACCCCAGCCTGTGCCATGTCCCCATACCTGCCCCCCATGCTGAGCACACCCTGTACTTGTCCCCAGGGTCCCTGTCCCCCCATATCTCTCCCCCCAGGCCGTGTCCTGCAGTGCTGGGCAGCACTGCTGTCCCAAGGGCACCTCCATGCCATGTCCCCTCTGTTGTGCCCCCCCTGTCCCCATCCCCAGGGCCCTTGTCACACCGTGTCTCCCCCCAGGCCGTGTGCTGCAGTGATGGGCAGCACTGCTGTCCCCAGGGCACCACCTGTGACCTGATCCACTCCACCTGCACCTCCCTGGGGGGCTCTGCCCCCCTGGCAGCACTGCCCACAGGTAAGAACCCCCCCAGGGAGCAACCACCCCCTGTCCTGTCCCGTCCCAAGGGAGGGACACCAGCCCTGACTGTCCCCTGTCCCCAGCTGGTGACATCAAGTGTGACGAGAGGACGAGCTGTCCTGATGGGAACACATGCTGCAGGCTCATCTCAGGGGCCTGGGGGTGCTGCCCCCTCGAGCAGGTACAGGGGTCCCCTGTGCCCCCAGGACACACAGATGTCCTCTGTCCCCCTGGGTGGGATGAGGACACATGTCCTCTGTCCCCCTGGGTGGGATGAGGGCAGCTGTGTCTTGTTCCACTGACAAGGACAAGGGTGGGGGTTCCTTGAACTTGCCCAAGACAAGGTGTGATGTCCCCTGTCCACCTTGGGAGGGACAAGGATGGGTTCCCCTGTGTCCTTCCAGGACTGGGAGATGTCCCCTGTCCCCCAGGAGGGCTCCCATTTCCTGATGTCCCGTGGGGAAGGGTGACACTTTGACATCCCCCAGTCAACCCCCCTGTACTGACTGGGACCATTTTGGGGCTCCAGTTGCACGAGGTGGTGAAGGGACATCCTGGAAGCCACCAGGATGCTCAGGGATCTTCCTGAGTCCCACTGAGGGGGAGGGGGTCAGGAGTGATGAGGAGGTCCCCATATCCCTCCCCCCTCCTCACTGCTGGGGTGGGGAATGGGAATGGCAGGAATGGGCAGGAGGGGACACATTTGTCCCCCTTCCTGTGGAGCTGGCAGTCCCTGGGGGGGGTCCCCTGTGCTCAGCCCCCCCTCTTTGCCCCCCCAGGCTGTCTGCTGCCCCGACCTCGTGCACTGCTGCCCCCAGGGCTACACCTGCGACCCCGAGGGGGGCAGCTGCCTGAAGGGGGGGGGCACCCGCCGGCCCTGGGTGCAGAAGACCCCGGCACTGCCCCGGGGGGGACAGGTGACATCGGGGAATGTCAAATGTGATGAAACCACGAGCTGTCCTGATGGGAGCACGTGCTGTCAGATGAGCCTGGGCACCTGGGGGTGCTGCCCCTTCAGCCAGGTGTGGGGGGCTGTGTCCAACGGGGTCCATGGCTGTGTGGGGTGGGGGTCCTGGGGATGCACCCAGGGGAGTGGGGGGTCCTGGACTGAGCAGAGGTTCCAGGGGGTCCTGGAGTGTCCTTGGAGGGGGGGACATGGCTCAAGGGACCCTGAGTGGAGCACCTGCCTGGGGACATGGGAACATTCACAGGGCACAGCGACCACCTGTCCCCTCAGCAGCCCCATGGGCTGGGGGTCTCCTGTGCTCTGAGGGGACAAAGGCCAATGTTCCCTTTTCCCCGGGGGGGTCAAGGTCAGATGTCCCCCTGTGTTGCTTGAAGGTTGAGAGCAGATGTCCCCTGTCCCCTGGGCAGGGGAGGGCAGATGTCCCTTGTCCTCCAAGAAGGACAGGGTGGGCTCCAAACCCCTCATGTCCCCATGGGACACAGAGCCCCTTTCTGGCCCTCAAACCCAGTCAGACCCACTCTGCTAACTGGGGCTACTCTGGGGGCAGGAGGTGACAGAGGCACACAAGGCCAGTGGGTGCTCAGGGACATGAGGATGCTCGGGGACATTTGTGTGTCCCA